>NW_027361675.1:32905000-33505000 GCF_039654945.1 Dendrobates tinctorius
CAAGCTGACAATGATGCTCTCAGTCCCAAGTATGGCAGCAGGCAGCCTAATAAGCAGTACTGCTGCACACAAAAGTGTGGAAAAATGAAAGCTTGGTAACTGGGCAAAAAAGAGGATGAAAAGTATTTTTGCTTTTAAAAAAGCAGTTTGCACAGCAGTGTGAAAACAGCAATGCAGCTATCAGGGAGCCTTATAAGGCAGCCTAATAACCAACAGAGCTCATGCTCCAAAATATAGCCTCCCCTTGCACTGCGCACTAACTGGTGTGTTGTACAGGCAAAATTGCTAGCAGCAGAAGCAGTTTTTTGTATCTTCTTCCCTGAATAACGCTCTCCCTACAGAATCAGCAGCAGCAGCAGCTCTCCCTATTCTGAGATCAGCAGAAGTAAGATGGCGGTCGGCGTGCATGCCCTTTTATAGCCCCTGTGACACCACACAAAGCAAGTCAATCACTTGCATGCCCTTCTCAAAGATGGTGGTGACCGCTGCCTATGACATCGCGTTGCCCACAGTGTGCGTCCTCCATCATTGGCTGAAAAAGGGCGCTGAAGCATCATTTCAAACGCTACTTTGGCGCCATGGTCGCTGACCTCGTGGCGGACCTCACGCTATGGTCGGGTTTCGTTTCATGAAACCCAACTTTTGCGAAAGTCGGCGACTTTTGAAATTGACCGACCCGTTTTGCTCAACTCTATACTTAACCCTATGTTGCCATTCTGTTGTGAATACGCTTTCTGGCCTACCTCTGGTTACTAGTGAAGATAGTGGAGCTAGTTATATTGACAGAGGGGTCGCGAGTTCTTTTTCCGGGCTCCCTCTGGTGGTTACTGGAGGTAATGGAGCTGATCTAATTAACAGAGGCCTGCCACCTGATAATGAGGAGGATGACTGGAGATCTGGAGTTTCTGACAGGATTTAAGACAGCCGACTCCCTCTATCCCTGCTGGTGATTTTTTCCTGCCTCCTGAGGTCTTAGTTTCCAGCTCAGTCCCTGCATGCTCAGCTAAGTGTTCTTTTGCTGTTGTTCACATTTGATCTGGTTTTGTCTATTTCACTTTTGTTTGGTCAGCCAGCTCCGGCTGGGGCTGTGCTGAATTTCCATCCTCATGTTACTGCTTGTGCCAGTTTGTTTTTGTCCCTTATTAGATTGGCCTCTTTTTGCTCGGCTTTCAGAATATACCAGAGTGCTGATATAGTGGGCGAAGTCTAGTGACTTCAGTATTTTTTCTATCAGACATGTTGGGCATTTTTGCAGGGTTTTTTGTGTGATTGCAGACAGAGTCTTTCCTTTCCTGTCCTGTCTAGTTAGTGTGGGTCCCATCGTTTACTCAGTCTATTTTCCTACCTGTGTTTGTGGTTTCATCTTGTCTCACCGACAATATATGTTTGGGGGCTATCTATTCCTTTGGGGTCTGCTCTGGGGCAGTTTAGATTTCCCATTTCTTGCTTTAGGCTTATTTAGTTCTCCAGCTGTGTCGAGGCGTCTAGGATCATCGTAGGTACGCTCCATGGCTACTGCTAGTTGTGTGGATAGGGTCAGGGGGTCTGCAATCCGCTTAGTTACCAACCTCTCTGGTTTTCTGTGGCTTAGCTTGGTCTTGCTTTCCTCCTCGGTGATCCAATCATAACACACTCTCATTCCCTATCTCTAGTGTGCCCCATTCTAGTCCTAAGTTCGACTAGCTTTTTATTCTATCCTCTATACCATTCCTATACTCTATGTATAACACATGTACATAAAAATAACAGTAAACAATCATAAACATTATGGACCCACACACATTCAATGTGAATACTGTTCAAAGAGGGGGAGGCATATGACAGTCTCTGTCACCCCCACTTACAACAGCATGTGAGAAGTTTTGGAAATAGTAGTGGGAGGTTCAGATTTTGGAGGATGTTAGTTTTAGATCAGCAGCTGAATGGAGAGCACGGGTAGGGTGGTAGACTGAGATGAGGGAGGAGATGCAGGCTCGGACTGGCCCACAGGGTAACAGAGGAATCCACCGGTGGGCCCCTGTGCAGATCTGGGCCCCCAACTCCACTATATGGATAGTAATTGGCATAATTCACTTGATTTACTCTGTGCAGAGAAAAGCAGCATCTCATCATTAATTAAACTAGCTACCCAGTTTATTATTATATAGAGATATAGGTACATTTGTGAATAGGCGGAGTGTAATATTTGTATGCAGGTGAAAAGTGGGCCCCTCAAAGTCAATGTTACTGGTGGGCCCTTGACACCCCAGTCCGACACTGAGGAGATGTACTGTGGTACAGAACTGTGGAGAGCTTTGTGGGAGAGCGATAAGTTTATATTGTACTTTGCAGTGAATGGGTAACTAGTGCAATGACTGTCACAAAGTGGAGGCATCGGTGTAGTGACTGGACAGAAATACCACCTTGTCTGCCTCATTCAGGATGGAATGGAGAGGAGAAATTTTGGTAAGAGGGAGACCAATCTTTAGAGTGCTGCAGTAGTCCAGGTGAGAATGAATAAGAGCGATAGTAAGAGTTTTTGCAGTTTCAAAGGTGAGAAGTATGGATAAGAGTGATTGTAAGAGTTTTTGCAGTTTCAAAGGTGAGAAAAGGTAGGATTCGGGAGATGTTTTTTATATGCAGGTGACATGAGCGAGTGAGGGATTGTAGTGTGTATAGGGAATAAAAGAAAGTTCTCTGTCAAAGATGACCCCAAGACAGCGAGCATGCTGGTTGGGAGTTATAATTTATCCACTCAAGAAAATTGCTATATCGGGTATAGGTAAGTTAGTAGAGGGGGGAAACAAAAGAAGTTCAGTTTTGGAATGACTAAGTTGCAGATAGAGGGAGGACATGATGGTAGAGACAGCAGATAGACAATGCCTGGAATTTTGCATTAAGGTGGTTTGTATCAGGTTCCTGACAGCGCCGGCATGCAGCCTCAGCTGAGCAGGGACTCACCAGTGCTGTAGGGGTCCCGGGAACAGTAACAGCTGGAAAGTACAGACGCACAGGACCTGAACGCTGAAGTATTAGCAAGAAGGCACGGGACCTACGGTCACATGACCACACGGGGGCGGGGCTTAGCATCCTGCTTACTGAAATGGAAGAACACTCAGAGTTGGGCAAACCAGAGATCATACACAATACGTGCGAACAAGGTACAGGAGGGACAAGCAGATGGGAGGTCAGACAAAGCAAAGGTCATACACAAGAGGGCGGTGCGGTACCAAAGGGACGAGCAGAGAGCGGTCGAGTCACAAGCAGAGGGTCATACACAAGAGGACAGTGCGGTACAAGAGGGTCAGGCAGAGCTCGTAACAGGGACAGAACCGGATCACAACCAAACAAGCAACAAGTTATCAGGCACTAGGCACACGTATTCAAGAGGTCACTTAACTCAGCCGAGGGCAGGAGTATAAATGACACTGGACCTAGGTCCAGTGAGCATTAAATAGCCTCCTTCTGCCAGAGAGAGGCAGCACAATTAACCCATAGTCTGACCAGGACGGGCCAAAGCGAAATCCCGTCCTGGATCATGACAGTTTATATAAATGGGTGTCATCAGCATGTAGATGATACTTGAAACTAAGTCTGCTTATGGTTTGTCCAATAGGGGCAGCATACAGGGAGAAGAGGAAGGGGGCTAGGACTGAGCCTTGAGGAACAGTAAGGGGAAGAGGAGAGGAAGATGAGCCAGAAAAAGATACAGTAAAGGAGTAGTCAAAGATGTAGGAGGAAAACTAAGAGAAAATTTTTTTTGAGGCCTATAGAGAGGAGCATAGTGAGGATTATCTGGTGCTCCACAGTGTGAAATGCTGCAGAGAGAGATCTAGGAGAAGCAGCAGGGAGTAGTAATCATTAGTTTTAACTGTTAATACCCCTTAATTACCGCCAATACGTCTTTTAACTGACGTGAGATATAAGAGAATAGCATCCCCATACAGGTGACAATCCAGCAGCTGTCAGCTGTACACTATAGCTGACAAATTGCTGCATCAGCCACGATCAGTGTTTGCACCGTCCAAGTCATTTTAACCCCTTAGATGCTGCTGTTAATAGTGACAACATCATATAAATGGTTAACAGAGTGTGGGGGCTTCCTCTTTATCCTCATCGGCACCCTGAGATCATGATTGTGTGGTCCTGATGTTTGCCATGGCAATTCACGACCAAATAGTGGCCTTAGAGCCTGACGGCTGTTGTAACCTGTTCAGAAGTTAGTGGCATTTAGGTGGTAGGAATACACTTTTTCATTTCTGTCATGCCACTTTGCATTAACTCCTGAAAATGACCTGAAGGGTTAATAAACTACCTGACAGCAGTTTTCAATATGTCAGGGGGTTCTGTTGTTAAAATGGTATAACTTTTGGGGTTTTCCAATATATAGGACCCCCAAAGTCACTTCAAACCTGGATAGGTCCCTAAAAAAATTTTTTTTGTAAATTTCCTTGATAAAATGAAAAATTACTGCTACATTTTTAAACCTCCTAAAATGCTAACAAAATAAAAGAACATTTTACAATGTGGAAAATGTTATTTATGAATGTTTTTGTGTGGTATGACAATCTGGATTAAAGGGATTATAAATTCAAAGTTTGAAAATTGCTAATTTTTTAACATTTTTCTCAAATTTCTGATATTTTTTATAAATAAAAACAAAACATATTGACCTAAATTTACCGTTTGGCTCTGTCACTAAGGGGTTAAAGGTTAAGTGAAGGCAGTTTAAGTAGAGTATACATAACGGAAAACAAATTGTAAAGGGTCACGAAAAGAGTTATCTGAAAGATAGTGGATTAGCTGAGTGGAACAAGTATACCAGGATTTTTTAGATGAAGGGGTTATTAGAGACATATCTGCAGTTAGCAGAACAGTTCCGGTTCTGTGATTTTTTTTAGTAGACGGGTTATGATTAGAACCGAGTGAACCTTCAAAGGTTTGGATCGGTTTGGATCTGTGAACGTCCCAATGTTCGCTGAACATGATCGTCGAATGGTTCGACAAACATACCCGAGCCCCATTGACTTCAATGGGATGCAAAACCAAACGCACAGACAACACCTTCAGGGGGGCTAAAAAGCTGCCAAAACAGCTAAAATTAGGGGCACACACTAGGAAAAGTGGCATCAATTGTCCCATCAATTATGCTATAAATATATGAATTAAAAAAATGAAGTGGGTTCCCCTGTGTTTTTGATAACCAGCCTGGCAAAACTGACAGCTGCTGGCTGCTGCCAGCATTAGAAAGACTGGTTATCAAGAATAGATGGGTCCCAATGCTGTTTTTTTAATTATTTCAATAAATAATTTACAAAACCGGTATAGGGTACCCTCAATTTTTGACAACCAGCAGTTGACATCAAGCCTATGGCTAAGTAATGGAGAGGTTTCTATAAGACGCCTGTCCATTATAAATCTATAGTTATATTGTAAATGAACACAAATCCAGAAAAAAGTCTTTTAAGTGAAAGAATGACACAGATTCCTTTAATGAATCTAAATTAAACCATACTCACATCATCCCCCATTCCCTGAAGCCATGGTCTCCTGTAATACAACAAAAATAAAAAACAACTATATCCCTCACCTGTCTATCGTTCTGTCCCACATTGAAAAAAACATTTGGGGATAAACAGCTTTCTACCTGGATGGTGCCAAGCTGCGACCGACCAGGCTGAGTACCACTGAGGAACAAGCTGTGTGTTTATTTACAATATAACTATAGGATTAGCAATGGATAGGCATATAATAGACACACCTCCATTTCTCAGCTGTGTCACCAGATAATACAAAGGCGACATCAACCCCACAAATATGAACCCCACTTACTGCCACCACAGGGCAAGTGGGAAGAGCCAGGCAAAGTGCCATAATTGGCGCAACTAATAGATGCACCTTTTCTGGGTTGGCTGCGGACCACTATTTTTAGGCTGGGGGGCCATCCATGGCCCGTTACCAGCATGAGAAGACCAGCCTCCAGCTGTCTGCTTTAGCTTGGCTGATTGTCAAAAATGGGATGAACCCACATCTTTTTTAAAACTATTTACTTAAATAATTTAAAAATACAGCATGGGGACCCCTCTATTCTTGATAACCAGCCGTGCTGAAGCTGACAGCTGAGGATTGCAGCCTGCAACTGTCAGTTTTGCCTGGCTGGTTATTAAAAGTACAGGGGAACCCAATGTCATTTTTAAAAATATTTATAGCACAGGCGGTGGCTGATGAATACTCATATCAACCACTTGCTCTCACTGTTAACATGCATGTTTTATACCTTCACATTCAACACTTTGCATTTTGCTCGGTGATGTAAGGCTTGCAAGTGGCTGCTAAGTTATGGAAGCTCATGCAATGAAGCTCCAGAGCTTTTACGCTGATGTTCACTCAGATATTGATTTAGCAGGGCATTGGTAACCTTTATGCACTATGTACCTCAATACACAGAGACCGAACTCTATAATGTTAACTGGTCTGCCACTTTGGGGCTGAGTTGCTGTAATTCCTAAATATTTCTATGTTTTAATTATGCAACTTACAGTTCATTGTGAAATATTTAGAAGAAATTTGACAAACGGACTTGCGTAACATTGATTCCGGCACTGCTGCATGGTTCCCTTTCCCCCTCCATGCAAGGATACCAGCATACTCACTGCTCCTACCACATGGCATGGTCCCTGGTGTGCTCCCTGCTTCCTGTGTATGAGAATGTCGCACTTTCTTGTGGCGCATGCTCCCCTTCTCTTAAAGGGGAAGCGCACACAAATGGTAAAATTCCCCCAGAAAAAAACTGGAAGGCATAGGAGTATAAAAGACACCTTCAATATTAGGGAGGTGCCTGAGCAATCCCTATAGTTTCCTAGTAGTTGGAAGTATGAGTAACAGTATATTGCCAGGTCGTTCCAAGCCCTAGTATCCTGAAGTTAATACCTGAACCCTTGTCTGTGTATCCGACTCTTGGGGTCTGCAGCCGCAGTACCAGTGACTCCTTAGGAGTGGTACCTGTACCTGGTGGCTACCTGCAGCTCAAGTCTAACTCAATCATCAGGAGCTCCAGTGTTCACCAGGTAGCCACTTAGCTACTTCTATGTAAGCCTGGACCTGTGGCACTGTGGGTCCATGAACAACGTGAGCCACTTGAGTGCGTGACAACTTGTCACAAATGGTGGAATCCTAGTATAGTACCATGAATTAAGTGAGCTCTTTAGAATAAGGTATACCTTCACAAATGTTTGTAAAGGTGGACTTCATCCTTAGGGACTGGATTACATTTATTATTTATTTATAAAGCACCATTTATTCCATGGTGCTGTACAAGAGAAAGGGTCACATACTGTACAAAATACAGATATCACTTACAATAAATAAACTAACAATGATGGACTGGGGAGAGGACCCTGCCCTTGCGGGCTTGCATTCTACAGGATGATGGGGAAACAAATGAACCAAAGAACATGCAGATAATATACATGTTAAGAGAATATTTGAAGGGAATCACCCCCATCATGATACATGGATATCTGCCTGGACCAATTGGATACATCGATTTTGATTAACACAAAAAGCAGGAGAAAACCCGATTAACCTGAGATTTAAGAGTACAAGTGCATCTCACAAAATTAGAATATCAGCAAAAAGTTATTTTATTTCAATTCTTCAATGCAAAAAGTGAAACTCATATATTATAGTCATTACAAACAGAGTGATGTATTTCAAGTGTTTGTTTCTGTTAATGTTGATGATTATGGCTTACAGCCAATGAAAACCCAAAAGTCATTATCTCAGTAAATTAGAATACTTTATAACACCAGCTTGAAAAAATGATTTCAAAATCCAAAATGTTGGCCTATTGAAATGTATGTTCAGTAAATGCACTCAATACTTGGTTGAGGCTCCTTTTGCATCAATTACTTCATCAATGCGGTGTGGCATTCAGGCGATCAGCCTGTGGCACTGCTGAGGTGTTATGAAAGCCCAGGTTGCTTTGATAGTAGCCTTCAGCTCATCTGCATTGTTTTGTCTGGTTTCTCTCACATTCCTCTTGACAATACCCCATAGATTTTCCATGGGGTTAAAGGTCAGGCGAGTTTGCTAGCCAATCAAGCACAGTGATACTGTTGTTTTTAAACCAGGAATTGGTACTTTTGGCAGTGTGGACAGGTGACAATTCCTGCTGGAGAATGGAATTTCCATCTCCATTAAGCTTTTTGCCAGAGGGAAGCATGAAGTGCTCTAAAGTTTCAACTATAGCATCCAGCATTAGTCAGCGGCGAACAGACGCTCCTGGGACTAAGTCTTGCTTTTTCCAATCTGAGCATGCCCGTGAGACGACCGCTCATTGGTGGTCGGAGTTCACATGCTGAGGTCCCCATGCAACTCGGATTGGGCCATCAGCAAGGTCTTGGAAGGCTGAGATTATAAAAGGATCGCTAGTGTAGTCTATGTGGAGTGAGTGTTGTCTGCATGTATGAATGTCTCTGGTGAATGACTCATTATGAAACCCCAACCCTTGGTACACATGTGTGGTTCAGCCTTGCCAGTTAGTGCCTAGGCTGATAGTGCAGGTAGGAGGCAGAGTCAGGGACTATCTTCAGCACCAAGTAGTGGCTTTGCCTGTACACCACTGTGCATTTAGTCTGCACTCCATAGTAGCCAGCGTCTATTAGTGGGGTTCACAGGTGCGATGCCGTGCACTTAGTGGGTCTAGAAAGGCTCTTACTCCACGTCCTTGGGGCAGAGTCTTGTAAACGTACACTATCACTGATTCAGCTGTGCCCTGTGACAGTCAACAGGGTACGGCATCTGTGTTCTGCAGTTCCGTGGCTCTGTGAAGCAACAGAGCCCATAGCTACTACACACTGGGTGGTGTTTAACCCATGTGTGCCCAGTGCAATACCGCCATTTTGTGTCTACCATTACCGAGCAGCAGTTAACATCTCTGCACGGTGGACCTCGGGCTGTGAATGCACCTTACTACCATCCTATTATTATTTGGTGCGTTCCATCAGTCCCTAACACCCTATCACAGTGATCAAAATAATAATAATAGCAAATCAAACCCCCCTTTATCTCCCCCTTTGTTAGGTAAAAATAATAAAATAAAAAATGTATTTATTTCCATTTTTCCATTAGGGTTAGAGTTGGGCTAAAGTTAGGGTTGGGCTAAAGTTACGGTTTGGCTAGGGTTACGGTTGTGGTTATGGTTAGGATTGCGGTTAGAGTTGGGCTAGAGTTAAGGTTGTGGTTATGGTTGGGATTACGGTTAGGGTTGGAATTAGGGTTTCTTGGGTTTGTAGTTAGGGTTATGGTTAGGGATAGGATTAGGGTTAGGGTGTGTTGGGGGTAGGGTTGGAGTTAGAATTGGGGGGGTTCCACTGTTTAGGTACAACAGGGGGTCTCCAAACGCGAAATGGCGCCACCATTAATTCCAGCCAATTTTGAGTTCAAAAAGTCAAATGGTGCTCCCTCCCTTCTGAGCCCTGCTATGCACAAAAACAGTGGATTTTCCCCGCATAAGGGGTATCGGCTTACTCAGGAGAAATTGAACAACACATTTTGTGGTCCATTTTCTCTTCATACCCTTGTGAAAATAAAAAAAAAGGGTTCCAAAGTAAATTTTTTGTGAAAAAAGTAAAATGTTCATTTTTTTCATTCCACATTGCTTTAGTTCTTGTGAAGCACCTGAATGAAACTTATTGAATGTGGTTTTGCAACCTTGAGGGGCGCAGTTTTTAGAATGGTGTCACTTTTGGGTATTTTCTGTTATATTGACCCCAAAAGTCACTTCAAATGTGAGATGGTCCCTAAAAAAATGGTTTTGTAAAGTTTGAGAAATCGCTGGTCAACTTTTAAACCTTATAACGTCCTAACAAAAAAAATATGTTTCCAAAATTGCGCTGATGTAAAGTAGACATGAGGAAAATGTTATTTATTAACTATTTTGTGTGGCATGACTCTCTGATTTAAGTGTACAAAAATTAAAAGTTTGAAAATTTCAGTTTTTTTCATAATTAAATGTAAGTTATATCAAAGAAATTTTACCACTAAAATGAAGTACAATATGTCATGAAAAGACAGTCCCAGAATCAGTGGGATAAGTTGAAGTGTTCCAGAGCTATAACCTCATAAACTGACAGTGGTCAGAATTGTAAAAATTGGCCTGGTCATTAAGTACCAAATTGGCGCTGTCACTAAGGGGACAGCTGGGGCTGTCTCACTTTATGTGTTTTGCAAGGTGAGGGAGCCTTGCATGTGCTGCTCAGACTCTGCTGGAGTGTGAGAGGAAAAGACTCACATTTAAATGGCTGAGTTGTGTGTTATATGGACTTGTTTTCTGTTTTGCTCTGTTATACCTTTATTTACCTGGAAGAGGCTGTTTTCTTTGTAACCCTGATGGTTTATGGACTGTTTTTTAAAAACTGGAACCAGTGAACTAAGTCCCCGGTGTGAACCAGCCGTCTACTGCAGAGCCGGTCCCCTCACAATATATACAGTATTATATATATATTATATATATATTATATATATGAGAAAGGTCTGCACTCAAGACCGAAACATGGCCACATGGGCTATTAAAAGCACTTTTTTCTATTTCAATATGGTGTGCTGCCTCTATCTTTTTTGATTTTATATATATACTAGCTGAAGAGCCCGGCTCTGCCTGGGCATAGTAACTAACTACGGTTAGTTATAGCAAATTATAATGATTATATCTATATATATAAAGCTGAGTGTAGAGCCCCGATCACTCCACATAGCCATCATCCCGTCACAGCCGCTGGACTACTACCTCTAATATCGCACATCATCCCGTCAGCCAGAGCCACCGGACAACTACCACTAATATCCCACATCATCCCGTCACAGCCGTCGGACTACTATCCCTAATATCCCACATCATCCCGTCAGAGCCACTGGACTACTACCCCTAATATCCCACATCATCTCCTCAGAACCAGAGCACTGAGTGGAACGGTACTAACTTCCATACCGGGGATCTGTTTAAGAGAGGCTTGGCATCAGAACCAGAGCACTGAGTGGATTTGCCCTGACTTCCATACCAATGATCCCTTTTATAGAAGCCTGGGGTAAGAATCAGAGCGCTGAGGGATTTACTCTAACTTCCATACTGGAGATCCCTTTAAGAAAGTCTGGGATCAGAACCAGAGCTCTGAGTGGATTTGCCCTGACTTGCATACCAGTGATCCCTTTAATAGAACCCTGGGGTCAGAATCAGAGCGCTGAGGGACTTGCCCTAACGTCCGTACAGGAGATCCCTTTAAGAGAGCCCAGGGTCAGTACCAGAGCATTTGAAGGCAATTGCCCTGACTTCCATACTGGGGATCCCTTTAAGAGGGGCCTGGGGTCAGAACCAGAGTGCAGAGTGGATTTGCCCTAACTTCCATATTGGGATTCCCTTTAAGAAAGCCTGGGATCAGAACCAGAGCGTTGAATGGATTTGCCCTGACTTGCATACCAATGATCCCTTTAATAGAACCCTAGGGTCAGAATCAAAGCGCTGAGGGATTTGCCCTAACTTCCATATTCCTCTCTCCTTTAAGAGAGCCTGGGGTCAGTAACAGAGCATTTGAAGGCAATTGCCTTGACTTCGATACCGGGGATCCCTTTAAGAGAAGACTGGGATCAGAAACAAAGCACTGGATGGATTTGCCCAGCCTTCCATACCAGAGATCCCTTTAAGAAAGGCCTGGGGTCAGTACCAAAACGCTGAGTGGATTAGCCCTAACTTGCATACCAATGATCCATGGGAGGGGGGATTCATTTCTGTCTTGTGCTCTGTGCTCCTTTCTGGGAGGCAGACTATGGCTGGGAGGTTATATTTCAGTGGATGCTTGATTTCTCCCACCATGTCAGTGTCTGCTGAGGTGTTGTCAAGTGGAAAAAATTGCTCATAGCAACCAATCACAGCTCAGCTTCTTTTGAACAGCTCTTGTGAAATGAAAGATGCTTCGCGATTGGTTGGTGATACACACACACATACTTACATACATACATTCAGTTTTATATATATATATATATATATATATATATATATATATATATACCTCTCACCTTATTGTACACAAACAAAGGCTTTTTTTAATATCATACTCTTAAATCTCAGGCTCTTTAATCAGGTTTTCTACTTTTGGTTTTTAGGATGATAGGGAAGGAGACAGCGGGTTGTGGGGTTGCAGTAGCTCCGGTGATGTTAAAGTGGCAGCATGGTCATTGCAGGTTGTAAGTTTTCTTGAAAAAATGGGTGTTCATGTTCTGAAGGAACCGAATGTGGTAGATAACCCGACGTGTTGGCGTACAGAAATCCAGAGGAAACGGATGTTCAGGAGAAGTATTGTAAGCGATTGGGTGAGGAGCTAATAAGTGTGGAGGAGAGAAGGAGGTCTTGAGAGGACCGGAGATTACGTGAGGGAAGATATTGGGAGATTAGTTTGGCGATATACGAAGGAGATCGGTATGAATGGTTTTATAGGTCAGTGTTGGTAGTTTAAAATGGATATGCCAAGGAATTGGGAGTCAATGAAGAGATTTGCAAAGGGGAGAGGCAGAGGAGTAGCGAGGAGGTAGATAGTCAGCTAGTCTCTAGTGATTTTAATAAAGTGATGTAATATTTACCTGACAAGTTTAAGTCTGTAAAATGGTAAAAAGGAGTAAAAACAGATCACCAAGACATTGGCATTTTCCAGTAAATCAGCTGATAAGTCTTTTGATCATGGCTGCATAAATCTGCTTTGTAAGGATCTTTACTAGGCCAAGTTTTAAGCATTCTAATACTTCAGCTAAGATGTGGCCATTAATGGATCAATCATCCGGACTGCCACATCTGTGAATAATCATAGCTATCAATCAACTTTAGCTTGTTAGTAGCCTTTTTGTCATGACATAACAAGTCTTTTCCTAGTGTTTAGGAAACTAACCGGGTAATGAAAAAGTGGAAACATAGGTGACTGTGGTGCTACAGTAAGCAAAACAAAAACTCATGTTTCTCCAGTACAAATCAATACTTTAATATATCCTGAATGCATTAGCCCACGCTCACTAAAGTTGTTGCCCATTTTTTTTTTATATTTTTTTTAACAAAATTCTGGTTTTAGACAAATGTATTATGAGTTAAAATACCATAACCTACCTGAAATGGCTATAAGCACAAAATGTTCAGTGCTCAGAGACATGGCCAAGGTAAGGAAAGTTGAAGTCTGAACACAACTGAGCAAGATACACAAATTGAAAAATCAGGACTGGTCCAATGAGTATCTGAAGACATATTTTTCAAAGGTGTTATTGGCTACAAAAATAAGAGTGACTCTTGAGGGTTAAAATGGATGGGCCCGTGGTTGTATCAGTAACAGACACAGACCTCCACTTCAACTCAGAAGTCAGCAAGGTGGAGGTTGGCTACTGCTATGAGCTGGGATTGTTAATGAACTAGATGGACTTTTTTGGCTTGAAGATGGACTCAAAATCAACTCTATGACCTACAGCCAGTTTTTACAAGACTATTTATTGATGCAATGATTAGGGATGAGCGAGCACTAAAATACTAGGATGCTCATTACTCTAATCGAGCAATTCTTAATGCTCGGATGCTCATTTCAAGTAATGAGAATAATGAGAGTCAATGGGAAATCCAAGCATTTTTCAGGCAGATTGTAAAAATTATGTGGGTACTATGGAATCTGACTGTGTGGGATAAAATGAATCTGAGACCAAAGCTGAGGCAAACAAGCATACTTAACAAAGTAAGAAGTGGAAACAAAACTAACAGAGATCTTCCTGCAATTGTAAGGAAGTGCACAGCACAATATAGAAATGTACAACAAACTGAATAGCAGGGAGCAACTGCTAATATGAGCCAGTCCAGCAGTAATATGATGCAGGAGTGCACATGGCACTTAAACATGGAAGTCCAGCAATAATATAAGTGAGAATGCACACAGCACTTAAATGTGGAAGTCCAGAAATAATATGAGTGAGAATGCACACAGCATTTGAATGTGTAAGTACAGATAAATTGTAGTCATACATATAAGGCACTTAAACAAGCATCTATAACCTTCAAGAAAAAGAGTGCCAAATCTCATTATAGACATCCTAAACGGTTTCGTACAGAGCAATGACATCCGAGAGAAAAAATGTACACAGAAACTAACTTTGTAAACAAAGACATATAAATTTTATTAAAGTGGTACACATAGAAAGAAGTTTAAAAAGACAAGACTCATTAAAAAGTGGGAAACCACAAAAATGGCACCATAGCCCACCTAAACTCTATGAGGAGGCTGCACATATTTTAAATGTCCATAAATTGCTATACATATGCTGGTATCTTAAACCCCATGAAAAACATAGTTTACTAGAAAGACAGCGTATAGCTAACTGATACATACATAACAATGGATTTGTGCAGAAAAACCTTACCTCCGTGGGTGATGGTGCCAGCCCCAAAGCACGTTTCGGCAAACACGCCTTCCTCTGGGGGTAACAAAGTGCACAGCAAAATATAGAAATGTACAACAAGCTGAATGGCAGGGCGTAACCGCTAATACGAACCAGTCCAGCAGTAATATGATGCATGAGTGGACACAGCACTTAAACATGGAAGTCCAGCAATAACATGAGTGAGAATGCACACAGCACCTAAATGTGGAAGTCCAGCAATATTATGAGTAAGAATGCACACAGCACTTAAATGTGGAAATCCAGCAATACACAGGTGGCGCGTTAGCAGGAGACAGTCTCTAAATGTACCTTTTGGGCTGAAAAGTTCCTCTCAAGTCCAGCACCACAGCCCAACAGACACAGTCCAGGAAGAAATAATGGTGTCAGAATTTCTTACTGATCACAGCAGTTCCAGAGGCGAGTAGCTCCACACCAGTTGTCCAGACAATAGGTAATGCCAGTCATAATCAAGGAGCAGCACAGAGAACTAAAGGCAGCAGAACATGGAGAGGTAGAGCATCGAGTAACAAGCAGCGGCAGCAGCAAGGAGTCCAGAAGAAACTGGAAGAAGCTCAAGAGCCAACAGCAACAAAATACTCAGGCAAGGAGGAGCTCCTGACCCGGACTAAAATAGCAGGACAGACAGGAAGTTCAATGGCAGAGCGAAGTACCAGACTCCATCTTGGACAAGGGCAAAACAGGCTCCAAGGAACATCCTGAACCCTTACAGTATTCCCACCTTAAAAGCGGCCACATTACGATCCTGGACTTGGTTTCCGAGGAAATTTCTGATGGAACAAAGCAATTTTTTGAGGAGCAAAGATATTACTTACAGGCTCCCAAGAGTTCCCCTCAGACGAATATCCCTGCCACTTAATGAGGTACTGCAGCCTATTCCCACGGATCCTAGAATCCAGAATCTTCTCCATTACAAATTGTTCTTGACCGTCCAAAAACACAGGCTGAGGGGGAGGCGCAATATGACACTGAAAAGTATTCGGAGACACTGGTTTTAAAAGGGAGACATGGAACACATTATGTACCTTCATGGTCCTTGGTAACTTCAGATGACAGTCAATGGAACTCACGATCCCAGAGATCTTGAATGGGCTGATGAATTTTTATTATATCTCTCCTGTCCTGTGCAGTGGATAGTGATTCCTTCAGAGTTTCCAGATTCTGTTTCATCGCCGCTAACCTCTCATGAACTGCAGGCACTGGTGCATCGATCGGGGATCTGGGAAGAATACTAGGATGATAACCCAGGTTGGCAAAGAAGGGTGTTACCTTAGTAGATACACTCTGTGAATTGTTGTAATAAAACTATGCTAGAGGAAGCAACTTCAACCAGTCGGGCTGCGAATGACTGATATAGCATCGAAGATATTTTTCCAGAGTCTGATTGGTCCACACCGTCTGCCCATTAGTCTGAGGATGATACGCAGAAGACAGCCAAACATTAACACCAAGTGCAGAACAGAATCCCTTCCAGAATCTGGACGTAAACTGCACTCCCCGATCAGAGATGACTTTGTCCAGAACTCCATGCAGCCGAAACACATTCTGAATGACCAGATCTACCGTCTCGTTGGCTGAGGGAAGACCCGTACAAGGAATGAAGTGGACAGCTTTAGTAAGGCAATCTATTACAACCAGGATAGAATTCTTAACTCCGGAGGTGGGTAATCCCACTTTAAAGTCCATAGAAATAGACCCCAAAGGGAGAGAATGAACAGTTAGTGGTTGCAGCAATCCAGTAGGTGATACATGAGGAGTCTTAAAGCGTGCACATACCTCACAAGAGAGAACTTAGCTCTTCACGTCCTTCAGACAGATAGGCCACCAAAAGAAAGGGCTCAGGAACTCCACAGTTTCGATGGTACCGGGGTGGCTTTCTGCTGAGTCTGTATGCCATATTCCTTGGCAAAGGTTAAGTCCATAAAGTTACCTCTTGCCCCTGAATCCACCATGGCTGCACAGGAGATTCATTGTCTCGACAACCGGATCTTTATGGGAAGGGAACAATGTGTCTCTTTATCCTTCTGTATTTTAGGAGAGGCAGTCACTGATAGGGAATGAAAAACAGCATTCACAGAAAAACTGGATTCAGAAGCAACAGATTCAGCATCCTGATTCTCGTATTCCCCTACAGCAGCTAGTACATTGCGAGGCCGCTTGGGACAGTTGATAAGGAAGTGATCTGACTGACTGCAGTAAAAACACAAACTTTCCTGAAACTAACAAAACTAACAGAGAACTTCCTGCAATTGTAAGGCAGTGCACAACACAATATAGAAATGTACAACAAACTGAATAGCAGGGCGCAACTGCTAATATGAGCCAGTCCAGCAGTAATATGATGCAGGAGTGCACACAGCACTTAAACATGGAAGTCCAGCAATAATATAAGTGAGAATGCACGCAGCACTTAAACGTGGAAGTCCAGTAATAATATGAGTGAGAATGCACACAGCATTTGAATGTGTAAGTCCAGCAATACACAGGTGGAGCGTTAGCAGAAGAAGGTCTCTAAATGTACATTTTGGGCTGAAAAGTCCTACTCAAGTCCAGCACTGCAGCCCAACAGACACAGTCCAGGAAGAAATAATGGTCTCAGAATTTCTTACTGACCACAGCAGTTTTAGAGGCAAGTAGCTCCACACCAGAAGTCCAGGCAACAGGTAATCCCGGTCATAATCAATGAGCAGCACAGAGGACTGAAGGCAGCAGAACGTGGAGAGGTAGAACACCGATTAACGAGCAGTGGCAGCAGCTAGGAGTTCAGAAGAAACAAGTAGAAGCTCAGGAGCTAACAGCAACAAAATACTCAGGCAAGGAAGATCTCCTGAACCAGACTAAAATAGCAGGACAGACAGGAAATTCAAGGGCAGGGTGAAGTATCAGACTCCATGTTAGACAAGGGCAAAACAGGCTCCAATGAACATCCGGAACCCTTACACAGACCCTACAAGGAGAGGGCAATGAAAATGTTGAAATGCAAATGGAAAAAGTACAGAATGTCAGAATGTAAGGAGAACAGCATGGGGAAGACAACTGGAAGCATGTCTGACTCCCAGATTGCTTTTGAGAACAATGGTGTCTCACTTTTAAGCCACTTTAAGGACTGACAATTAAACATTCAAAATTGACATTGGAGTTTACAGGAAAAAAATGTTAAGAAACATTATTTTTTGTATAATGACTTGCACAGGTATATCTCATAAAATTAGAATATCTTCAAAAAGTTAATATATTTCAGTTCTTCAATACAAAAAGTGAAACTCATATATTAGATAAAGTCATTACAAACAGAGTGTTAGGGACGGCGGAATGCACTAAATATTAATTAACAGAAAGTGCGTTCGCCGCCCGGGGTCCACCATGCAGAGGTGTTAAACTGCTGCTATATAATGGCAGACGCGCTATATGGCGGTATAGCACACGCAGGTTATATGTCACCCGATGTGCGCTGGCGAGCTCTGTTAATCTCAGAGACGCCTAAGGTATAAACATAAATGCCGAGCCTGTTGACCTCACAGCTCTCAGCGGTGTGCACACACGGTATACGGTCACAGAACTAGGCCCAAGACTCAGGGTCAATGTCCGTCTAGACCTACCGTGCGTGTGGCGACGCTACTGTGGACGCGAACAAGTGCTCCTGACTGCAGCGCGGCGACCGACCCAGCCGCCACATGACGATGCCCAAGAGGGGGCGCACTGTCGGACGCTAGTGCTGTAAGATGTGAACTATGGCCTGTAGCATGCCACTGACTGGTGCTGACTCTATGACTAAGTCTCTAGCCACACACGTAATATCAGAGGGAGGGGATCTTAATGAGTCATTCGCCGGCACATGCATTCATCATCATTCACACAGATAGCAATTAGAGTCTATACTAGCGCATGGCCGAGTGGCCATGCGGGCCTTTTATAGCCGTGCACTTCCGTGACCTTCCAGATCTCTGAGATGGACCAATCAGATCCGGAGAAGGACCTGAGCATGTGACTCCCGATCTCCAATGAGAGATCGTCTTGTGAGCATGCCCAGTAGCGCGATGAGAGGACTTAGCTTCTGGAGTGGCTTGCTGCAGGACAACCTGCGTTGCTATTGCTGACCCAGAGGTGGCAGCAACAACCAGTCCTACAGAGGTGGTCTGAGCAGAGCGTCTGGGACGCTGATATTGCTGTGCAGACTACTGAGCGGTCGGTGGAAAATGGGAGACCGCTGGATGCAAGGCTCTGGATTCCCGCTGTGCAGCTGCAGGAATCCAGCACCTAACACAGAGTGATTTATTTCAAGTGTTTATTTCTGTTAATGTTGATGATTATGGCTTACAGCCAATGAAAACTCAAAAGTCATTATCTCAGTAAATTAGAATACTTTATAACACCAGCTTGAAAAAATGATTTCAAAATCCAAAATGTTGGCCTACTGAAATATACACTCACTGGCCACTTTATTAGGTACACCTGTCCAACTGTGTGTTAAGACTTAATTTCTAATCAGCCAATCACATGGCGGCAACTCAGTGCATTTAGGCATGTAGACATGGTCAAGACAATCTCCTGCAGTTCAAACCGAGCATCAGTATGGGGAAGAAAGGTGATTTGAGTGCCTTTGAATGTGGCATGATTGTTGGTGCCAGAAGGGCTGGTCTGAGAATTTCAGAAACTGCTGATCTACTGGGATTTTCACGCACAACCATCTCTAGGGTTTACAGAGAATGGTCCGAAAAAGAAAAAAAATCCAGTGAGCGGCAGTTCTGTGGCCGGAAATGCCATGTTGATGCCAGAGGTCAGAGGAGAATGGGCAGACTGGTTCGAGCTGATAGAAAGGCAACAGTGACTCAAATTGCCACCCGTTACAACCAAGGTAGGCAGAAGAGCATCTCTGAACGCACAGTGCGTCGAACTTTGAGGCAGATGGGCTACAGCAGCAGAAGACCACACTGGGTACCACTCCTCTCAGCTAAGAACAGGAAACTGAGGCTACAATTTGCACAAGCTCATCAAAATTGGACAGTAGAAGATTGGAAAAACGTTGCCTGGTCTGATGAGTCTCGATTTCTGCTGCGACATTCGGATGGTAGGGTCAGAATTTGGCGTAAACAACATGAAAGCATGGATCCATCCTGCCTTGTATCAACGGTTCAGGCTGGTGGTGGTGGTGTCATGGTGTGGGGAATTTTTTCTGGGCACTCTTTGGGCCCCTTGGTACCAATTGAGCATCGTTGCAACGCCACAGCCTACCTGAGTATTGTTGCTGACCATGTCCATCCCTTTATGACCACAATGTACCCAACATCTGATGGCTACTTTCAGCAGGATAATGCGCCATGTCATAAAGCTCGAATCATCTCAGATTGGTTTCTTGAACATGACAATGAGTTAACTGTACTCAAATGGCCTCCTCAGTCACCAGATCTCAATCCAATAGAGCATCTTTGGGATGTGGTGGAACGGGAGATTCGCATCAGGGATGTGCAGCCGACAAATCTGCGCCAACTGTGTGATGCCATCATGTCAATATGGTCCAAAATCTCTGAGGAATGCTTCCAGCACCTTGTTGAATCTCTGCCACGAAGAATTGAGGCAGTTCTGAAGGCAAAAGGGGGTCCAACCCCTTACTAGCATGGTGTACCTAATAAAGTGGCCAGTGAGTGTATGTTCAGAAAATTTGCTCAATACTTGGTCGGGGCTCCTTTTGCATCAATTACTGCGTCAATGCGGTGGGGCATTCAGGCGATCAGTCTGCGGCACTGCTGAGGTTTTAAGGAAGACCAGGTTGCTTTGATAGCAGCCTTCAGCTCATTGGCGTTGTTGGGTCTGGTGGCTCTCATCTTTTGAGAAAAGATGACGTATGAGTTTTCATTGGCTGTAAGCCATAATGATCAACATTGGCAGAAATAAACACTTGGAATACATCACTCTGTTTGTAATGACTCTATCCAATATATGAATTTCACTTTTTTTATTGAAGAACTGAAATAAATTAACTTTTTGGTGATATTCTAATTTTGTGAGATGCACATGTATATAACGTCAAATTTAAAAAGGATACAAAATAATAATTATTAAATAATTATTTAGGAAAACCAAACTTTATTTTTTTTATTAATTTTTATTACATGTTTATTTTTTTATAAAAAAAAATGAAAATGCCAGTGCAATTTATGAAAGAAGCAAGAAATGCCAAAAATTAGATGGAAGACGGACTCAGATACACCTTTTATTAAACATATAGAAGGGCCTAATAGACATTATGCTCAAATTGTCATGTAGTGGTACTTCTAGACTAATAGTCTATGCACTATGTGCAAATCCTGCCAAAAATTAAAAGCAGGGTCATCCATACACCCTTGAAGGCAACAACTGTATTGCCTCATTCAAATATTGTGAACAAAGTGTAGTTGTGGTACTCCTACACTCATGAAAGCTCTGCACACAGTGCAAAACCTGGCAAAAATTACAAGCAGGGTCATCCATACACCCTTCAAGTCACCAACTGTAGAACTTCATTCAAATATTATGAGCAAAGTGTACTTGTGGTACTCCTACACTCATAAAGGCTCTGCACACAGTGCAATCCCACCAAAATTACAAGCAGATTCTTCCATACACCCTAGAAAGCACCAACTGTAGTACCTCTTTCAAATATTGTGAACAAAGTGTAGTTGTGGTACTCCTACACTCATAAAGCTCTGCACACTGTGCAAAGTCTGTTAAACTCTCCAAGCATGGTCATTCATACTCCTTTGAAAGCACCAACTGTAGTACCTAAGTCAAATAATGTGAACAAAGTGAAGTTGTGGTACTTCTACACTCATAAAGGCTCTGCACATAGTGCAAAGCAAGAAAAAATATATGTGAAAAAAGAGAACAATGAGCGCACTTGTGGAAGACTCAATATGAAAGGAGTATACAATTATGTGCACCAGGTGGCCTCTCACTTTCAGGGTTTGTGCACCCCTGCACAACCGCAGTAAAAGCGCAATGCTGAAACAGTTTGACCCTTCATGGTGGTGGGGGATCGTGACTCTGCGCCATGCAGGGCTTCCTGGTGCGGTCACGTGATCCAACCACGTGACTCGAAAGAGGCGTCACCCGGTATGCGTCACTGCAAGCCACACCGAGGGTAATGACAGGCCGATGGCTGCTCCTGCCATGTGACTGTAGAGGCTTCAGCCCGATGAGAGAATGATATTTGAGCCATAAAAGCTGCTCCTGCCGTGTACCCTCACCAAGAGATGTAGGAATGAGAACAAAAAACAACGCTATCTTTATGGAGCGCTGAGGTAAAGATAGACAATTGGAATTTGGATAAAAGCACAAACCTTTAATAAAAGTTCTCTGCAATCCACAATGCGTTTCGATAGCGGCATGCTATCATCCTCAGAAAAAAGTATAAGGAGTGTCATCCATAGACCATTGAAGGCAACAACTGGTGGGTGTCACACCCAGTGTAGGAAGGACTAAGTGCAACATAAAGGGATAAGGGAAAGGGAGTCCAACACTAGGGAAGGGGGGAGTGGAGACTCTTGGCAGATCTAAAGTTACCCTGTCTGCCCTAAACATCCCTATATAGGTTCTGCACCTATCACTGAGCAGTAACCTAATCCCAGCCTGAAACTGGCAATAAGTCCTACACAGGGAAATACGGGGTAAGCAATAGCACTAGTCAATCCCCACTACCACTAAAGACAGCTGGGATAGACAAACAAAGGGAACACCTATCTTGAGTAGACTCAGAGATGAAACACAGATGTCCTCCAGCAACACCAAAGAGGAAGATAGCCAACGGCTATAGCTCCAAACCCTCAACAGGGGAAAATGGAAATATCACTGGTGATTCCCAGCAGCAGGCTGGGAGTCTATAAACACCCAGATCCAGGTGTGTCATTTAGAGATGTGGAATGGTTACTTACGGGGTCAAGGAGTCAGAAGGGTTAAGAAACTGTCTGCAGAGCCAAACGCAGAGACCTTCTGCAGCAGTAAGATTGTACAGCTTCTGGCATACCCATAACAGTGGGCCTCATTTAAATATTTTAAAAATGTAGTTGATATACTCCTACACTCATAAAGCCAGGAAAAAATTATAAGGAGAGTCATCCAGTCATCTATAGACCATTGAAAGCTACAACTTGCAGGCCTCATTCAAATATTTTGAACATGTAGTTGATGTACCTCTATACTCATAAAGCCATTTCACAAAGTGCAAAGCCAGCAAAAAAAGATAAGGAGAGTCATTCAGTCATCCATAGACCTGTTATGATTGAGTCACCGAGGAGGAAAAAAACAAAACACAAGTTCAGCCCAGAAAATCAGAGAGGTTGGAAACTAGCGGATTGCAGACCCCTGATCCTATCACACAACTAGCAGTAGCCGTGGAGTGTTCCTACGGTGATCCTAGACACCTCGTCACAGCCGGAGATCTACACAAGCCTAAAGAGAGAAAAGAGAAAAACTGACTGCCCCAGAGCAGACCCCAAAGCAATAGGCAGCCCCCAACATATAATGATGGTGAAGCAAGATGAAAACACTAACACAGATAGAAAGATAGGTTGAGCAAATGATGGGGCCCAAGCTAACTAAAAAGGACAGGACAGAAAAGCTGCTGTCTGCAATCCGAGAAAACCCTGCCAAAAAATACTACCAACACAACTGATACGCAAAAAGGACCCTGAAGTCACTAGACTTCAAACCCTATATCAGCACTCAGAATATTCTGGAAGCAGAGCAAAAGAGAACACTGATCAAGGAAAAAGAATCCAGCACACCCCCGGCCGGGGATGGCTGAACTCAAAAAACAAGGTAAACAAACCCAAAACTAATAAGTTCACTAGCAGAGCAAAAACTTATCTTTGGGAAGCAGGAATCAGACTGGTCTCCAAGAATCCAGCAGAGAAATCACCAGCGACTCAGAAGGGCGTCGGCTGCCTTATATCCAGTCTGTAGTTCCCGTTACCCAGTCACGATCCACCTGATCAGGTGTTTGGTTTCTTTCATCCAAATCATCCTCACTACCTTCCTTCACCAGAAGAGGGAGATGCTCGGACACAAAAGATGAATGAACAGATGAGCTCACAACATAGACCCTTGAAGGCAACAACCTGCAGGCCTCATTCAAATATTTTGAAAGTGTACTTGTGGTACTCCTACAGTCATAAAGGCCTTGCAGAAAGTGCAAAGCCAGGAAAAAATATTAGGAGGGTAATACAGCAATCCTTTTCAGGTGTCTGCTTCTTCTCCTTCCTTGGGAGGCTGGGGGAACTACCTCCACCTGCTTCCTGGATACCGATTCCCAGGTGCATGGGTGCATTCGGTTAGTGCAGGAGCCCTCAAGATGTAGAAATTGTCCAAAGTCCTCTGTGTCACCTGCACCATTGCCTGCTCCCCCATAGTAGGTGGGGAACACCAAGGACAGTACAATCTCTTAGGGGTGGCAGCCCCATTTTCAGCCGCTTCGAGGAGCCTCTCCCAAGCCTGATCATTCTGCTCCCTTCCTTCTCAGATCACACTCCCTGCATACCAATGATGCTGCCCATCATTTTGATCCGTTTGTGACCCTGGTTCCAGCTGTCAGCTCATGCAGCCTTCGAGGCAAGAGTTCTGTCTGTACTGGTCACCTGGTTGAACAAGGTGTAATGACAGGTCCAAAACTCTTTTATGAACCCCCATCTCTGCTGCCGGTCATACATAACAACTTCCCCCTTGGGATGCCAACTCAGTACCTTGCGGCTAGGGGACCCACTATCTTGTCTCCAGCTGTGGTCCTGGATTTTCTCCTTCTCTCTGCCAACCAGTCAAGGTCCCACAATCCACTCCTCAATTGCTGGGTCCTGGCTTTCCCATCTGCAGTCCGCAACAACCCCAGAGCTGAACACTACGGGCTGAGTTTGGGTCATGGTAGTTCTGGTAAAATGATCGGTTCCAGACCATAGACTCCTGCTACCTCTGCTGTCATGTCAGCTTGATCTGACTCCGACTCCTGTGCCTCCATCACCAGTGTCTCTGGAATCTGATATCTTTGTCACCTTTTCGCCCACTAAGCATGTTACACTGTATGGATTACTAATTCAATCCAGAATAAAAAGCAACTTATTTTTAGTGTTATACCCCACCAAAATGTAACGAAAACCACGTAATACTCTATGGATGACTCATTGAAGAAAAAAAGTTGTTATATACCATCTAAATGTATCACATAGCACATAATACTATGTGGATTACTAATTGAATAGAGAAAAATTTTTAAACACTTTTTTGCAGTGTTATATATTACAAAAATGTGACACAAAGCACGTAAAACTCTATGAATGACTAATTGAACATAAAGCATGTAATACTCTTTGGATTAGTAATTGAATCCAGAAAAGTTTTGAACCTTTTTTGCAGTTATATATCACTGAAATGTAACACAAAGCACGTAAAAGCTATGGACGACTAATTGAATCAAGAAACATTTTTCAGTGCTTTTTTCGAGTGTTATATACCGCCAAAATGTAACACATAGGACATAATACTCTATGGATGACTAATTGACTCCCCAAAAAAATTTGAACGCTTTTTTGGAGTGTTATATACCACCAAAATATAACACAAACCAGATAATACTCTATGGATGACAAATTCAATCCAGATAAATTTTGTACTGTTTATCTGGAGTGTTATATACCACAGAAATGTAACACAAAGCACATAATACTCTATGGATGACTAACTGAAACCCCAAAAAAATTTCAAAACTTTTTTGGAGTGCTATATACCACCAAAATGTGACATAAAGCACGTAAAACTCTATGGATGACTTAACTAATATATAAAGCTCAATGTTTTGTGTGTGTATGTTTGTATGTATGTATGTGTGTATGTCGGGGATTGGCATCTGCACCGTTGCAGCTACAGCCACAAAATTTTGCACAGTCCCAAGTCTGGACCCCGAGAGCATCATAGGCTATGTTGTGATGCGAAATTTTAACCCCACGCGTTCCAATTCACCAAACAATTTTGCCCCTATCTACATAATGGGGAAAAAGTGAAAGGAAAAGTGTTGGAGGCTAATTGACAGCTGACAGATGTGAACAAGGGGGACTTAAAGAATGAGAGCAATGGCGCCAAAGCGTATATACCATACAGTTGCTAAGGTGGGGCCCTGACATGGGATACTCACCACACCTAGGGATATGAACACACACACAAAATGCGCCACACACTACCACGTGCTTCAACACATATACCACCCTCAGCACACATTTCACCACACATACACCAACCTCGCCACATAAAAGTCGAAACACAAAAGTTGCCACTCAAAACTCACCACGCTGTCCCAGAGCTGTTTAAAAGATGAAAAATGATCTGTGATTGGTTGCTATCAGCAACAGTTTTCTTTGTAGACAGTTGTGGTAACTGAGCCCTATTATTCTTATCATTTCTACGGTGTTATCGTCCTTCTGTAAAGCTGGAAATAACACAATTTATTACCGTGCCAACACAGACCACACTCTGACACAGACTGCAGGGGGAGCCCAGTATCACACAGGGTAGGATTAGATACACAGCTCAGAAGTCAGTATCACACAGGATAAGATTAGATGCACAGCTCAGCAGTCAGTATCACACAGAAGAGGATTAGACACATGGCTCAGCAGTCAGTATCACACAGGATAGGATTAGATACACAGCTCAACAGTCAGTATCACACAGAATAGGATTAGATACATGGCTCAGCAGTCAGTATCACACAGGATAGGATTAGATACATGGCTCAGTAGTCAGTAACACACATGATAGGATTAGGTACACGGCTCGGCAGTCAGTATCACACAGGATAGGGTTAGATACACGGCTCAGCAGATGGTATCACACAGGATAGGATTAGATACACTGCTCAGCAGTCAGTATCACACAGGATAGGATTAGATACACGGCTGAGCAGTCAGTAATACACGATAGGATTAGATACACAGCTCAGCAGAAAGTACCACACAGGAGAGGATTAGGTACACAGCTCAGCAGACATTATCACACAGGATAGGGTTAGATACACAGCTCAGAAACAGGATGTGCCAAAGGAGAGGACATTTTCATTCCAAGAATTCCACTCATTCCATCTGATTTGTTTTTTTGATTTTAAACGCCTCCAGTTTCCAGTTCAACTGCTATTTGCAATGTCCATTAACAATGCTCAGGAACAGTCCTTGAAAGTAGTAAGGATCGATTTACGTAGTAGGGATCGATTTGCAATCTCCATGCTTTTCTCATGGTCAACTTTACGTGATCTATTCAAGAGTTGGAACTGCCAAAAATCTGTTCATCTTTGCACCGAAAGGAAAAACCAAACATGTTGTTTATCAAAAGGCTCTTGAATGAGTTGAAAATAAAATACTATCAATACTTGGGTAATCATTTAGTTAATTTGTGTTGCAAATCTGTAGTGTTGAATATATGATGTGAAATGTTTTTATGTGCAATATAATCATTATAATTTGTTATAACTAACCACAGTTGGTTACCATGCAACGCCGGGCTCTTCAGCTAGTTGAACATAATTCATGAAATATTCTATTTATCACTAATTGAATTGAGAAAAATATTGAATGCTTTTTTGGAGTGCTATATACCACCGAAATGCAACACAAAGCACATAAAAACTATGGATGACTCATTGAATAGAGAAACATTTTGGAATGCTTTTTTGGAGTGTTATATTAACACTCCAAAGAAGCATTCCAAAATATTTCTCTATTCAATGAGTCGTCCATAGTTTCTACATGCTTTCTGTTACATTTTGGTAGTAAATAGCTTATATACCACTGGAATGTAACACAAAGCATGTAAAAACTATGTATGACTAATTGAATTGAGAAACATTTTTGAATGCTTTTTTGGAGTGTTGTATACCACTGAAATGTAACACAAAGCAGAAAATATTCTATGGATGACTAATTGAATCCAAAAAAAATGTAAATGCTTTTTTGGAGTGTTATTTTATAAATGAAATATAACACATACCTTGTAATACTCTATGGATTCTGAACGCTTTTTTGGAGTTTTATATACCACCGAAATGTAAACCAAAGCACATAAAAATTATGGATGACTAATTGAATAGAAAAACATTTTTGAATGCTTTTTTTGGAGTCTTATTTACCAACAAAATGCAACACAAAGCACATAATACTCTATGGATGACTAATTGAATCCAGAAGAAAATTTGTTAAGCTTTTTGGACTTCTATATACCACCAAAATATAACACAAACTATGTAATTAAATCCATAAAAAAGTTAACGCTTTTTTGCGGTGTTATGTATACCCCCAAAATGTAACACAAAGTGCATAATACTTTATGCATGACTAATTGAAGCCAGAAAAAAAGTCAACTTTTTTTTAAGTGTTTTTTACCACCGAAATGTAACACAAGCCACGTAATACTCTATAGATGACAAATTCAATCTACAAAAAATTTTTAACGCTTTTTTGGAGTGTTATATACCACTGAAAAGTAACACAAAGCACATAATACTCTGTGGATGACTAATTGAATCCAGAAACGTTTTTTGAATGTTTCTTGGAGTGTTATATACCACCAAAGTATTACACAAACCGTGTAATATTCTATGGATGACAAATTCAATCCAGAAAAATTTTGAACACTTTTTTGGAGTGTTATATACCACTGAAGTGTAACATAAAGCACATGTTACTCTATGGATGACTAATTAAATCCAGAAAAAAAATTCAATGATTTTTTGGAGTGTTATATACCACTGAAATGTAACACAAAGCAAATAAAATTCTATAGTTGACTAATTGCATCCAGAAAAAAAATTTCAACACATTTTTGTAGTGTTATATTCTACCAAAATGTAACAAAAAGCATGTAATACTTTATGGATGACTATTCGAATCCAGAAAAAAACCCCTCTTTTTTGGAGTGTTTCATTCCTGCGAAATGTAGCACAAGCCTCGTAATACTCTATGGATAACAAATGCAATGCACAAAAACTTTTGACAGCTTTTTTGGAGTGCTATATATCAGCAAAATGTAGCATAAACCACATAACGCTCTATGGATGACTAATGAATCCATAAAAAAATGTGAACAGCTTTTTGTAGTGTTAAATAACACCGTAATGTAATGCAAAGCACATCACACTGTATGGATGACAATATCCTCAATTTCCCCCCCAAAAAAATGTGGTCACATGCAGCAGCAGCTATATATTTAGCAAAGGACTGTAAAGCCATAAGCCCTGTCTAGGAGCTGTATTCTGCCACTCTCCCTGCTCCTGCAACTGTCCCTAGGCTAAATGAAGAATTTATCTGATACAAGCAGCAAAGCACAAGATTAGCCTCTAGTAAAATTGTTAGTGTAATGGTTCAGCATCAGCACTAGTATAAACACTAGAGAACTCTGATTAGTTAAATTGTGCACATGCAGACCTGGATAACTGCTCTCATCCCCCAATCAGAATTGTCTCTGAGCTGTGTAATAGCATCAGTAAGAAGAGCATGGCGGTCCCAGTCCATTTGTAACCTCTAATAAGGTATTGCAGCCAGTCAATCACAGTAATGCCATTACCAACATGGCTGCGGCATTACAGTGACTGGCAGGCAATCACCGCATGCTTATTGTCTGTGTAACAAGCACCAAAAATGCAGGACAGGAATTTGCGCTTCAAATCCGAGCATCAGCCAATGCTTATCGAGTGCCGAGCACATCCGAGCACCCAGATACTCAAGTGATATCCAAGTATCACAGAGCATGCTCGCTCACCCCTAGAAGTGACATAGGAAAAAGTCTGCATCTTTTTAGAAAACCATGATTTCTATGCAGGACAATGCTCCATCACATGACCAGAAGTAGTCCATTGTTTGGCCAGCAGTAAAGGCCTAAAAGAAGAACGAATAATGACATGACTACAATATTTATGCATACATAGACGTTCTCCTAAGAAAGACAAAACCTCACTTTTCTTTAGTAAATTTTCAGGTTTCAGGTTTATTTACCTTTCGGATTGACCAACAGCAGCGTAGTTGTTCAATAATAAAATAAAATCATCAAAAATACAAATTGCCTCATAATTCTGCACACAGTATATAAAATGTATAAATAAATGTAATTAAAATACCAATAGGGTAAAGGTTTGGCATGATGGAAAACACAGGGTCAGTAGACATGTTCATGATATGCAAATGTTGAAAAAATTAAACCACTATTTTCAAATCATCTCAGTTTATTGAGTATGGAGTTTAAGCGCTACGTATAGAAATATGCCCTCTTTCACACTTTGACATACTATCAATGAAGTTATTCATGGCTGCCTGACTCATACCATTAGTTCCACAATCAAACGGGGATCAAGTACGTATCGCCATGAAGAGGCCTTTACTAGGGAACGTCACACGAGTAATAACCCTTGAGATTATGGCTTGGGGTAGAATAATTGGAATAATTTACAGTAGTCAGACTCCTCTGGTCTTTATTCAAGGTACACTAATAACCTCCCTGCTTAGTTATTTCATAAGCTGTCTTCAAGTGGGACTTGAAGAATTGATGCTGGAGAAAGGAAAACTCTTGTTCGTCTGGAGAAATTATGTTTTGGTTTGTACGAAATAGCATTGTTCAAATACAGATCATTCCATGTTCATCTGAAGTTCAGTTTTTTTGTGTAAACTAGCTATTACCGACCTCTGAAAACACAGTTCAGTGTAAATGGACCTTTAGCAGCAGCTGTAGTTTTTATAGAATTGCATGCAAAAATTTGAAGTGTATTCCTAGCCACCAAGCGATTGGTTGTGATCCACTTTCCAAAGGCCCTAGTTAAAATATAGAGTATGTATTCCAAGCTGCTACACTGTGGATAGTAGTGCAAGTATATTAAACTCTAGAATATTTTTTTGAATGCCTAGCATTCACCAGCTTTTATACTTTATACTTTATTGACTATCTCTGATTACAGATCTGTGAGAAAGTTCTGCACATGGAACCTCTAAATTAACAATCCACCTATAGCAGTATTCTCTTTTTACAGCTTAACTATGAATTTGATAATTTGCTATTCCTGGTAAAAGATTGCTAATATCACCACAAACTCATTCCAACAGACAAAAGTTCCAACTTAACTGTAACCTTACATCGCCTACAAAAAGAAATGTAGGTCTAACAACTATGTCACAAGTATGGTAATGTTCTAAAGAAAGTGACATACAAATGTGAAACCCCAGGAGAATATGCTGAGTGTAAAAGTGCTGCAGAGATATGTGATGTTAGAGAAGTGAGTACAACATTCTTTGATCCAACCTCTATGAGATACTACAAAGAATGTTGAGTGTTAATAGTGCCAAAGTCATCCTGCAAATTAACTGCAAATGTGAACTAGACTGTGAACTTTGTTAACCAAATGTTGAGAACGTAAGCACCCGTTAGGGGTCGTCAGCCAATACACAGTATGTCTATATTGAAGAAAAAAGATGAGATACTGACCAGTTCGAATGAATGTGAAAAAGTCCTTTATTATGTACCTTGGGATTATGATTAAAACATAATGTGCAGGTTACAGAGGCATGCAGGGAGAGTCAGAGTGGACGACGGCCATTTCGCATAACAAGGCTCCAACGGGTCCAGGTGAGGTCATTTCTAAAGCAGCAATGTATACGAAGTACGGAAGTGAAAACCATTTGGGAGAGCTCTCACTCCTACATTTGGGAGGTCCCTCTCTCATGCCAAATAGTTAGCAAGATAGTGGAATACTTATTCCCCATTCCTTGTGAATGCCATTTCAAACATGCTCATTTGAATTTTGGGCTTCGCCTGCCACCACCACCATTATGCGGCCCTCGCTTCACATTTTCAGAGGGCCAGCAGGTGCTGTGAAACATGCTTTTTGTAAGCTCAACAGTTCATTTTTGCCAAAAGATCCCAATGGAGTCACTGTCATAGCAAATGTGAATATATTACAGGAGTTGGAGAAGCTGTATGATCAGTGTCAGGAAATTGGATTCTGCCAGACACTAAAAACATTAGAATTAAATTCTGAATACAGTGTATGCAAGTAAGGGCCTCTTTTGTCAGTTTGTCAGAGCTGAAACCCATGTCAGGAACATGTACAAGCCTCATTTTGCTTGGAAGCAGCCTCCTCAAGAGAAAGAGACAGGAGTGCCATTGACCAATCTGCACAAGCCTTTGCACTTCTTCTGGAAACTACCCAGCCAGGTAGAATGTATCTTTTGCACGATTTTCAGCAACAATGGAGTAATTACAGGATATGTCCCAGAGAGTGTCAAAGTCTGTGGAGTGTATTGCTCAGGTGACAGGCAGTGCAACAGAGCTCAGGTAAAGGCCTTGGCGTTGCAATGACCTTGTTACAATATGTGGTAAGGCTGAGGCCTGAATAGGTCTGTGGGGAGTATTAATCCAGTCTCTTAGAGGTGGTTAAAATATACAGAAACTGGCTAATACACCACCACCATTTTTTTGTAAGGCCTCAAATTTAGAAATGTAAGGGAAGCAACAGTTTAATAAAGAGACAGAAGTCTCATTTAGGATCCTAGAAAACTCAGCAATGGTCTTTGTCCAGCACCGGACAATGTAAATTGCTAATGAATATGTATGCCCTACCTAACTAACAATTTTTGAACAGACATATATGCTGACAAGGGACAACTGAACGCTGCACTGGGACAACGAACTGGACGTGTTTGCTGACTGTGGTGTCTGTGCAACTGCAGGTTGTGGACAGGAGGCATCAGCTCCTGATTCCTGGACAGCAGATTGGAAAGGGCGTAAGACAGGGGAAGGATCAGTGGTTTCACTGTCAGACACAGGTATTGTACCCAGGTGTTCCCCCCACCTACTGGGGTGCTAGGTATATGAGGAGTATAAGGCATACGCTAGTAGAGGTATCATGTCCAATTTCCCTTTATAAAGGGATGTGTGGGTAAGATTTGTGAACTAGCAACATATACACTGCTCAAAAAAATAAAGGGAACACTTACCAGAATATAACTCCAAGTACATCAAACTTCTGTGAAATCAAACTGTCCACTTAGGAAGCAACACTGATTGACAATCAATTTTACATGCTGTTGTTCAAACGGAATAGACAACAGATGGAAATTATTGGCAATTATCAAGACACTCAATAAAGGAGTGGTTCTGCAGATGGGACCACAGACCACATCTCATTACCAATGCTTTCTGGCTGATGTTTTGGTCACTTTTGAATGTTGGTTGTGCTTTCACACTCGTGGTAGCATGAGACGGACTCTACAACCCACACAAGTGGCTCAGGTAGTGCAGCTCATCCAGGATGGCACATCAATGCAAGCTGTGGCAAGAAGATTTGTTGTGTCTGTCAGCGTAGTGTCCAGAGGCTGGAAGCACTACCAAGAGACAGGCCAGTACACTAGGAGATTTGGTAGGGCCATTGGAGGGCAACAAACCCAGCAGCAGGACCGCTACCACCACCTTTGTGCAAGGAGGAGCAGGAGGAGCACTGCCAGAGCCCTGCAAAATGACTTCCAGCAGGCCACAAATATGCATGTGTCTGCACAAACGGTTAGAAACCGACTCCATGAGGTTGGTCTGAGTGCCCGACGTCCACAGATGAGGGTTGTGCTCACAGCCCAGCACCGTGCAGGACGCTTGGCATTTGCCACAGAACACCAGGATTGGCAAATTCGCCACTGGCCCCCTGTGCTCTTCACAGATGAAACCAGGTTCCCACTGAGCACATGTGACAGACGTCACAGAGTCTGGAGACATCATGGAGAGCGATCTGCTGCCTGCAACAGCATGGCCGATTTGGCAGTGGGTCAGTAATGGTGTGGGGTTGCATTTCTTTGGAGGGTCGCACAGCCCTCCAGAGGTAGCCTGACTGCCATTAGGTACCGAGATGAGATCCTCAGACTCCTTGTGAGACCATATGCTTGCGTGGTTGGCCCTGGATTCCTCCTCATGCAGGACAATGCCAGACCTCATGTGGCTGGAGTGTGTCAGCAGTTCCTACAAAGTTGAAGGTATTGAAGCTATGGACTGTACGCCCATTCCCCAGATCTGAATTCGATTGAGCACATCTGGGACATCATGTCTCGCTCCATCCACTAACATCATGTTGCACCACAGACTGTCTAGGAGTTGTCAGATGCTTTAGTCCGGGTCAGGGAGGAGATCCCTCAGGAGACCATCTGCCGCCTCATCAGGAGCATGCCCAGGCGTTGTATAGTAGGGAGGTCATACAGGCACGTGGAGGCCATACACAATACTGAGCTTCATGTTGACTTGTCTTAAGGACATTACATTCCACTTTAATTTTGTGTGTGATTCCAAATCCAGGTCTCCATTGGTTAATAAATTTGATTTCCATTGATGATTTTTGTGTGATTTTGTTGTCAGCACATTCAACTTTGTACAGAACAAAGTATTCAATGAGAATATTTCATTCATTCAGATCTAGGATGTGTTATTTGAGCCTTCCCTTTATTTTTTTGAGCAGTGTATATAGAGCATGCTTCATTACACATATTATTTTTCTGTGTAAGGCTGAAACCTGAAGAATTGTGTGGAGCATATTAATACATGCATGTTCCAAAATGTCCAAGTGCACAACCAAAAATCAGCATCAGGCTACCAGATACAAGCTTAAAGAGAATGCGAGAAGGGCAACAGAGTTATAAAAAATTATAATGATAGAATATATAGAGATTGAGAGTAGAAATTTGACCATTGCACAATGGGCAAGGGTTAAAAAAAATTAGTCAAGGGGTCGCTCTCAGACCAGTTGAAAGACGCCGTGATGGGAACATCACAATACACTTTGCAGTTATTACAAGAGGTAGAGATTGAGAGTAGAAATTTGACCATTTTTACAATGCACAAAGGTTTCCAAAAATTTCCCCAAGGGGTCTGTATCATACATGCTGAAAGAGGCCATGATGGGGACCTCACAATAAATTTAGCAGTTGTTACAAGAGGTAGAGATAGGGAGATAGGGAGTATGTTTCACCAGTGCACAATGTACAAAGGTTTCAAAAAATTACCCAACCTGTCTCTCTCAGATGAGCTGAAAAACATTGTGATGGGGACATCACAAAACACTTTGCAGTTATTACAATAGGTAGAGATAAAGAGTTCAAGTTTCAATGTGCAAAGGTTTCAAAAAAATTACCCAAAGGGTTTCTCTCAGATCAGGTGAAAGACTCCGTGATGGGGACATTACAATACACTTAGCAGTTATTACAAGAGGTAGAGATAGAGAGTACAAGTTTCACCATTGCACAATGTGCAAACGTTTCAAAAAATTAACCAAGGGGTTTCTCTCAGACCAGCTGAAAGACTCTGTGATGGGGACATTACAAAACTTTTAGCAGTTATTACAAGAGGTAGAGATAGAGAGTACAAGATTCACCATTGCACAATGTGCAAAAGTTTCAAAAAATTAACCATGGGGTTTCTCTCAGACCAGCTGAAAGACTCCATGATTGGGACATTACAATACACTTAACAGTAGAGTTGAGCGAAACGGGTTGAAAAATGTCAAAAGTCGCCGACTTTTGGTAAAGTCGGTTTCATGAAACGAAACCCGACCCTAGGGTGAGGTCGGCCACGAGCTCGGCGACTTTAGCGCCAAAGTCGCGTTTCAAAAGTTTGTTTTCCGCCCTTTTTCAGCCAATCAGGATCCACAGACACTGTGGGCAACGTGATGACATAGGCAGGGGTCACCACCATCTTTGAGAAGGGCATGCAAGTGATTGGCTTGCTTTGGGGGGCATCACAGGGGGTATAAAAGGGCGTGCACACCGACCGTCATGTTACTCATGCTGATCTCAGAATAGGGAGAGCTGCTGCTGCTGCTGCTGATTCTGTAGGGAGAGCGTTAGGCAGGGAAGAAGACACCAAAAACTGCTTCTGCTGCTAGCGATTTTGCCTGTACAACACACCAGTCACTGTGTGTGCAGTGCAAGTGGAGGCTATATTTTGCTGGATCAGCTGTGTTGGTTGTTAGGCTGCCTTATAAGGCTTCCTGATAGCTGCATTGCTGTTTTCCCACTGCTCTGCAAACTGCTTTTTTAAAAGCAATCCAAATTTTTTTTTTTGTCCTGGTGAGGTATTGAGCGTGCATTTTTTCACACCATACAGCGGTGTACGCTCCTCACACAGTACCGTGTAACGGCTGTTATCACGGCCACAGTGAAGCTATCTGTGTGTGACTCTGTAAGAATAAGTCGAGGACATGTTCCGTTCTTACAGACCTCCACCTTCTAGTTTTGTCTGCTTTTCAAACAGTTAAGTATATTTGCTGTTAGATCACATTAAAAATTATAGAGAGACAGCATGTGTCAGTCCGTATACTTAAAAAACATGGAGCTTGACAATTTTACAGACACTGGATAGCGGTGTACGTGCACGCTCCTCTCTCAGTACCGTGTAACGGCTGTTATCACGGCCACAGTGAAGCTATCTGTGTGTCACTCTGTAAGGATAAGTCGAGGACATGTTCCGTTCTTACAGACCTACACTCTAGGGAGATTCCTATTCTTCCCAATTCTATATACACCTTGTAGTTTGTCATACACTAGCCAATTTCTGCCTGTGACATAGCGGTGTGATATTAACTGGGCCTCACACAATTCAACAGTGTCCACAAGTGTGTTCAGAAATTCTAAATCTCCCCTGTCCTATAGTGACATTTTTCACACCTACGACATTGAGCCTTTGACATAGCGGTGTGATATTAACAGGGCCTCACATAATCCAACAGTGTCCGCAAGTGTGTTCAGAAATTCTACATCTCCCCTGTCCTATAGTGACATTTTTCACACCTGCAACATTGAGCCTGTGACATAGCGGTGTGATATTAACTGGGCCTCACACAATCCAACAGTGTCCACAAGTGTGTTCAGAAATTCTACATCTCCCCTGTCCTACAGTGACATTTTTCACACCTATGACATTGAGCCTGTGACATAGCGGTGTGATATTAACTGGGCCTCACACAACAGTGTCCACAAGTGTGTTCAGAAATTCTACATCTCCCCTGTCCTATAGTGACATTTTTCACACCTGTGACATTGAGCTTGTGACATAGCAGTGTGATATTAACTGGGCCTCACACAATCCAACAGTGTCCACAAGTGTGTTCAGAAATTCTACATCTCCCCTGTCCTATAGTGACATTTTTCATACCTGCGACATTGAGCCTATGACATAGCGGTGTGATATTAACTGGGCCTCACACAACAGTGTCCACAAGTGTGTTCAGAAATTCTACATCTCCACTGTCCTATAGTGGCATTTTTCACACCTGCGACATTGAGCCTGTGACATAGTGGTGTGATATTAACTGGGCCTCACACAACAGTGTCCACAAGTGTGTTCAGAAATTCTACATCTCCCCTGTCCTATAGTGACATTTCTCACACCTACGACATTGAGCCTGTGACATAGCGGTGTGATATTAACTGGGCCTCACACAACAGTGTCCACAAGTGTGTTCAGAAATTCTACATCTCCCCTGTCCTATAGTGACATTTCTCACACCTACGACATTGAGCCTGTGACATAGCGGTGTGATATTAACTGGGCCTCACACAACAGTGTCCACAAGTGTGTTCAGAAATTCTACATCTCCCCTGTCCTATAGTGACATTTTTCACACCTGCGACATTGAGCCTGTGACATAGCGGTGTGATATTAACTGGGCCTCACACAACAGTGTCCACAAGTGTGTTCAGAAATTCTACATCTCCCCTGTCCTATAGTGACATTTTTCACACCTGCGACATTGAGCCTGTGACATAGCGTTGTGATATTAACTGGGCCTCACACAACAGTGTCCACAAGTGTGTTCAGAAATTCTGCATCTCCCCTGTCCTATAGTGACATTTTTCACACTTGCGACATTGAGCCTGTGAGATAGCGGTGTGATATTAACTGGGTCTCACACAATCCAACAGTGTCCACAAGTGTGTTCAGAAATTCTACATCTCCCCTGTCCTATAGTGACATTTTTCACACCTATGACATTGAGCCTGTGACATAGCGGTGTGATATTAACTGGGCCTCACACAACAGTGTCCACAAGTGTGTTCAGAAATTCTACATCTCCCCTGTCCTATAGTGACATTTTTCACACCTGTGACATTGAGCTTGTGACATAGCGGTGTGATATTAACTGGGCCTCACACAATCCAACAGTGTCCACAAGTGTGTTCAGAAATTCTACATCTCCCCTGTCCTATAGTGACATTTTTCATACCTGCGACATTGAGCCTATGACATAGCGGTGTGATATTAACTGGGCCTCACACAACAGTGTCCACAAGTGTGTTCAGAAATTCTACATCTCCACTGTCCTATAGTGGCATTTTTCACACCTGCGACATTGAGCCTGTGACATAATGGTGTGATATTAACTGGGCCTCACACAACAGTGTCCACAAGTGTGTTCCAAAATTCTACATCTCCCCTGTCCTATAGTGACATTTCTTACACCTACGACATTGAGCCTGTGACATAGCGGTGTGATATTAACTGGGCCTCACACAAGTGTCCACAAGTGTGTTCAGAAATTCTATATCTCCCCTGTCCTATAGTGACATTTCTCACACCTACGACATTGAGCCTGTGACATAGCGGTGTGATATTAACTGGGCCTCACACAACAGTGTCCACAAGTGTGTTCAGAAATTCTACATCTCCCCTGTCCTATAGTGACATTTTTCACACCTGCGACATTGAGCCTGTGACATAGCGGTGTGATATTAACTGGGCCTCACACAACAGTGTCCACAAGTGTGTTCAGAAATTTTACATCTCCCCTGTCCTATAGTGACATTTTTCACACCTGCGACATTGAGCCTGTGAAATAGCGTTGTGATATTAACTGGGCCTCACACAACAGTGTCCACAAGTGTGTTCAGAAATTCTGCATCTCCCCTGTCCTATAGTGACATTTTTCACACTTGCGACATTGAGCCTGTGAGATAGCGGTGTGATATTAACTGGGCCTCACACAATCCAACAGTGTCCACAAGTGTGTTCAGAAATTCTACATCTCCCCTGTCCTATAGTGACATTTTTCACACCTACGACATTGAGCCTGTGACATAGCGGTGTGATATTAACTGGACCTCACACAATCCAACAGTGTCCACAAGTGTTTTCAGAAATTCGACGTCTCCCCTGTCCTATTTACACCTTGTACATTGTTTTACATTACTATATAGTTTGTGGGATTTTGTGTACATTTTTACCAAAAATGAGGAAGGCTGGTGGAAGAGGCCGTGGAATTGGGAGGGGGTTGGCAGCTGGTAATGATGGTGTTGGTGGTGGATCTGATGGTAGTGGCAAAAGCAAAATAGGACCGAATGCAGGAGGTGTTGAGCCTGCGTCATCGTCTGGCTCCACAAGGCCTCAAAGGCTTAGTTTTCTAGGAGTTGGCAAACCGCTTTTAAAGCCAGAGCACCAGGAAAAGTTTTGGCTTACGTTGCTGACTCAGCCTCCAGCTCTATCGCCTCCTCTTCTGAAGTTGTAAAAAATAAAAGCACTGAGTCGTCATTGGAGGGTCATGTTCATGAACCACACCTTTCCTTGTGTCCTTCACCCCAACCTAGATTGAAGGATGACGCAGGCCATACAACTGATTACTCCATGGAGCTGTTTTCACATACCATGCCTGGGTTATCAAGTGAAATGGTGAATTACCCAGGCCAAGATGAATCTGACATGGAGTGCACTGATGCACAGCCACTGATAGATGATTCTGCTGGTACATTCAGTCAGAGCACTACATTGTCCTCGCAGTGTAATGAGCCAGATTCTGACCCTGATGAGACTCAGGTGCCCCTTCCCGCATACTATACCACCATACACGGTGACACAGAGGAAGGTGCACATGACATTGAAGAGGAGGTGATGGATGACCCAGTTGTTGATCCAGATTGGCATCCATTGGGGGAAGAGGGTGCTGCTTGCAATAGCTCAGATGAGGAGGAGGAGCATCCACAGCAGACATCGACATCGCAACAGCTGTTATCTGGCAGGCCCGGAGCACTCCAAAGACAGGTTCCAAAAATCAAAAGAGTTGCTGGACAGCTTGTCCAGACGGTCAAAATAGCACAGCGTGCTAGGCCGCAAAATGTCTTCCAAAGTAGGAAGAGTGCAGTGTGGCACTTTTTTGAACAAAATCCTCATGATCAGGCCAAGGTTATCTGTAAGAAGTGCGCAAAGACCTTTAGCCAAGGGAAAAATCTGAAAAATTTGAATACCAGTTGCATGCTTAGACATTTAACCAGCATGCACTTGTGTTGTGAGTTCATTTTCCCCTTCACTACTGAGGCCCGAGGAACTCCCTCTTCTGGTGAAGAAAGGTAGTGAGCCTGATTATCAGACACCTGAGCCTGATGATGATGACTGGCTGAGTGGAGTTACTGACTGGATATAAGGCTGCCGACGCCCTTCTGCCATGCGGGTGATTTCTCTGTGGGATCCTTGGAGACCAGTCTGAATTCCTGCTCTTCTAAAGCTAAGTTTTCTGCTCGGCTTTTTGCATTTGTGCTTTGACTTTGTTTTGCTTTGTTTTTCTGGATTTCTGCCATTCCCTGCTGGGGTGAGCTGAATTCCTTTAGCTCTGTCTTCTGAAAATATCTGAGTGCTGATTTAGTTTATGAAGCCTAGCTGCTTCAGGGTCTTTTTCCATATCAGCTTGTTGGCTTATGTCTTTGATAGGGTTTTGGCAGATTGCAGACAGCTACCTTCCTTTCCTGTTCTGTTTAGTTAGCTTGGGCCCCATCGTTTGCTCAGCCTATCTTTCTATCTGTGTGAGTGTTTTTTCATCTTGCTTCACCGTCATTATATGTTGGGGCTGCCTTTTACTTTGGGGTCGTGCTCTGGGGCAGTTTAGATTTCCTTTTCTGTCTTTAGGCTATTTAGCTCTCCGGCTGTGATCGAGGGGTCTAGGGCACCGTAGGAACCCCCCACGGCTACTGCTAGTTGTGTTGATAGGTTCAGGGGTCTGCAATCTGATAGTTGCCAACTTCTCTGGTTTTCTGGACGTAGCTTCTATTTTTGTGTCTGCCTCCTACGGTGACTCAATCATAACACACTTGCAAGCGTGGACACAACACCAAACCTCAAGTACCACATGTGCAACTGATCACAAAGAAGGTAGTCAGCAATGCTACATTGTTTCCCCCACTGTAAGCCCACCGGTTAGCACAGCAGCAAATGTTGAGGTGTCGTTGCAAGGCCAAAGCAGTCAGGGAATCCCACTGTTATATCAATGAAAGACTGAATCTAGGCCATCAGAAAGAACACCAACTCCATCACCATCATCAACCCTCTCTCAGTCCACCCTGTCCACTGCTAGTTCCACCATATGCAGCTCTCAAGTCCAGCTCACCCTCCCAGAGACTATGAGTAGGTCAAGAAAGTACTCAGCCTCTCATCCGCGTACACTGGGTTTGAACGCCCACATCCCCAAACTAATCTCGTTAGAGATGGTGCCCTATCGGTTGGTGGAAAGCGCAGCTTTCCGTGAATTCATGGCCTATGCAGTACCACGCTATGACCTACCCAGTCGCCACTTCTTCTCTCACAAAGCCATCCCAGCCCTCAACCATCATGTGAAAGACCGCATTGTCCATGCACTCAAGCAGTCAGTGAGTGGAAAGGTGCACCTCACAACAGATGCATGGTCCAGTTGGCATGGCCAGGGCCGTTACGTGTCCATCACTGCGCACTGGGTTAATGTGGTGGATGCAGGGTCCACAGGGGACAGCAGTGGTGGGACAGTGCTGCCTAGCCCACGGTATAGGAAACAGTTGGCTGTAGGGGTTCGACCCTCCTCCTCCTCCAGAAGCGAAAGCTCGTCCACAGAGCGCAGTCGTACGAGCACTCCATCTGCAGCTGCCACTGTTGCACACGAGGTGTCCCCCTATCGAGCAGCTAGTGGAAAGCGTTGGCAGGCTGTGTTGCAGATGATGTGTTTGGGCGACAGACACACCGCGGAGGTGCTGGCTGAGTACTTTCAGCGACAAACTAACGGTCTTAATTTTGTGGCAGCCATAGCCCTTTCAAAACTCAGCCACATACCTTGCTTGGCTCACACCTAGAACCTGGTGGTGCAGTGCTTCCTCAACAATTATCCGGAGTTAACAGCCCTGCTCCAGAAGGTGCGAAGACTGTGTGCGCACATCCGCCGGTCGCCTGTACACTCCATTCGTATGCAGAAGCTGCAGCGATTGCTCCACCTTCCCAACCACCGCCTCATTATCGACATTGCAACAAGGTGGAACTCCACCCTGCACATGGTTGAGCGGCTGTGCGAACAGAGGCAGGCCATAATGCATTTGTGGGAGGATACACGGCCAGGCACTTTGAGAGCAGACATGGAGTTGACAGGTGTGCAGTGGTCGAAGCTGAAAGACCTCTGTAAAGTCCTTCAGTGTTTTGAGGAATGCACACGGCTGGTAAGCGCAGACGACGCCATCCTAAGCATGAGCATCCCACTTATGCGTCTGCTCATGCAAACTTTGACGCACCTTAAGGAGCAGGCGTCTGCAGCCAATGTTGACGAGGAGGAAGAGGAGGAGGGAATCCTTGATGACAATCAGCCATTGTCTGCTCAGGGACCTCTCCTGGAAGAGGTGGAGGAAGAAGAGGAGGAGGAGGATGATGATGGGGATGATTACTTAGGGGAGGAGGATGCATCTCATGGGGCAAGTGAAAATGTTGGCGTGGCAAGGTCTGGTACAGGGTTTGTGCATGACTGGAGGGATGTGGATTTGCCAGAAAGTGCTCCTCCAACCAGGACTCGCAGTGCATCATTGACACCGGGAACATTGGCCCACATGTCAGATTATGCCTTGCAGATCCTAAAAAGGGACCCCCGCATTGCCAAAAAGATGAACGATGACGACTACTGGTTGGCCAGCATCCTGGATCCACGCTATAAAGGCAAATTACAAAACATCATGCCACACGAGAACCTTGACCTAATATTGGCTAATAAACAAGCAACTCTGGTATACTGGTTGGTTGAGGCATTCCCAACACACAGCAGCGGTGATGGTTCTCACACGAGCCGTACGGGCCGGGGGCAGCTTGGCAGAGGTGTTCGTGGTGCACACAGCAGAAGTGGCGTTGGAGACAGGGGTTTCATGACCATGTTGTGGACTGATTTTTCAAGTCCCGCTCACATGGCTGGTAATACTGCATCGATGGAAAGTGACAGGAGACAGCAGTTGTCAACTATGGTTACAAACTACTTTTCCTCCCATATTGATGTTCTCCTGCACAGGTCATTCCCCTTTGACTATTGGGTCGCTAAACTGGACACCTGGCCTGAATTGGCACAATATGCCTTACGGGAGCTCGCTTGCCCAGCTGCAAGTGTGCTATCGGAAAGAGTCTTCAGTGCAGCTGGATCAATCCTGACAGAAAAAAGGACCCGTCTGTCAACCCAAAATGTGGATGATCTAACCTTCATTAAAATGAACCATGCATGGGTTTCAAAGGATTTTGTCCCACCTTCCCCTGATGACACATAGCGCGACAGAAAAATGGCTTGCTTTGGTCCTCCTCTTCCTGGGACTTGAACAATTTCGCCTTTTGCATCAGCTGAATGTCCAACATCAACATATGCCACTTTCTAAAACTCCCTAACTGTGCTGCCTCCCCCCCATGGCCGGGATCACCACCTAGCACACAAAACCATGCGAGTGCCGTTGCCCTGGACAGGTGGGTAGGCCGACTCTTGGGCGTGGGCACTAGCACAGGGTCCCTCATAGTGCAATCAAGTGTCTCTGGTGGTGATGGTGCACACCCACCGTCAGACACACTGCCGTACTATGAGGGGCCCAGTGCCAGTACCGACGCCCATGAGTGGGCCCCCTTGCTTGGGCAGGGCCCCAGCATTTGCAATCTTTACCTCTCCCTGCTCCTCTGCTGTGTAGTCTGGGCTGTCAAATCCATACTGGGCCTGACACCGTCTGAGCCTGCCTCCTGATCTATAGACATATATTTTGAGTGTGTACACTATGCTATCCATACATGTTATCCGGGGATACGGTACCCTGTTATGAATGAGTCACCGTAGGAGGCAAAAACAGAAATGCTAGCTAAGTACAGAAAACCAGAGAAGTTGGCAACAACTAGCAGTAGCCGTGGGGGTTCCTACGATGCCCTAGACCCCTCGATCACAGCCGGAGAACTGCCTAGCCTAAAGACAGAAAGGGAAATCTAAACTGCCCCAGAGCAGACCCCAAAGCAATAGGCAGCCCCCAACATATAATGACGGTCAAGCAAGAAGAAAAAACACTAACACAGATAGAAAGATAGACTGAGCAAATGATTGGGCCCAAGCTAACTAGATAGGACAGGATAGGAAAGCTGCTGTCTGCAATCCGCGAAAAACCCTATGAAAATAAGAGCCAACAGACTGACAGGGAAAAAGGCCCTGAAGACGCTAGGCTTCAAAAAGACTATGTCAGTACTCAGGTATTTTCTGAAGACAGAGCAACCGATAAAAAAGGAATTCAGCTCACCCCAGCAGAGAATGGCAGAATCCAGAAAAGCAAGGCAAACTAAAACCAAAACACAAATGCAAAAAGGCAAAGCAGAAAACTTAGCTTTTGAGGAGCAGGAATCAGACTGGTCTCCTAGAATTCCACAAAGAAATCACCAGCGAGGAGGAAGGGCGTCGGCTGCCTTATATCCAGTCAGAGATCCCCGTCGCCCAGTCATCCTCTCCCAGCTCAGGTGCTTGGTAATCAGCCTCACTACCTTCCTTCACCAGAAGAGGGAGTTCATTAGACCTCAATGGTGAAGGGGAAAATGAACTCATAACAGTACCTCCCCCTTGAGGAGGGGTCACCAAACCCTCATCCACGCCACCAGGGCGATCAGGGTAAGCCCGATGAAAGGCACGCACCAATCTTTTGGCATGAATATCAGAGGCAGAGACCCAGGAATTATCCTCCTGACCATAACCCTTCCACTTAACCTAATACTGGAGTCTCCGTCTAGCCAGACGGGAATCCAGTATCTTCTCTACCTCATATTCCATGTTACCTTCAACCAATACAGGGTCCGGAGGTGCCACCCCAGGAACTACTGGTTCAACAAACCTCTTCAACAAGGACTTATGAAACACATTATGGATTTTAAATGTGACAGGAAGAGCCAACTGAAAAGAGACTGGATTAATGATCTCCAAAATCTTGTAAGGCCCAATAAATCTAGGCTTAAACTTAGGAGAAGCTACCTTCATAGCGATATTTTTTGATGATAACCAAACCATATCACCCACCTTAAACTGGGGACCAACGGTCCTATGTCGGTTGGAAAACCGCTGGGCCTTTTCCTGGGAGAGAGATAACTTATCCACCACTTGGTCCCAGATCTGGTGCATTCTCTCCACCACAGTGTCAACACCTGGGCAGGCAGAAGGCTCCACCTGCCCTGAAGAAAATCGAGGATGAAACCCAAAGTTACAAAAAAAAGGTGACATCAAAGTGGCAGAACTAGCTCTATTATTTAAAGCAAATTCGGCCAAGGGCAAAAATGAAACCCAATCATCCTGTTCAGCGGAAATAAAACATCTCAAATACGACTCCAAGGTCTGGTTTGTTCTCTCCGTCTGCCCATTGGTCTGAGGGTGAAACGCAGAGGAGAAGGACAACTGAATTCCCAGCTTGGAACAGAACGTCCTCCAAAATCTAGACACAAACTGAACTCCTATGTCAGATACAATGTTCTCAGGAATCCCGTGCAAGCGAACCACCTGTTGCAAAAACAGGGGCACCAACTCAGAAGAATATGGCAACTTAGGGAGTGGTACAAGACGAACCATCTTAGCGAACCTATCACAAATCACCCAAATAACAGTCATTCTCTGAGAGACAGGCATATCAGAGATGAAATCCATTGAAATATGGGTCCATGGCCTCCTGGGGACCGGCAAACGCATCAACAACCCATTAGAGCGAGAACAAGGTTTAGACCGGGAGCAAGTCCCACAGGACTGCACAAAATTCCTGATATCACGAGACAAGGTGGGCCACCAAAAAGACCGACTCACCAGATCTCTGGTACCAAAAATACCTGGATGACCAGCCAATGCAGAGCAATGAACTTCAAACATCACTCTCTTCTTCCACTGGTCAGGAACATTACAACTTTCCACTGGGACAACGCTCAGCTTTGTCCTCCTGGAACTCTTTCAGAGCACGTCTCAAATCGGGCGAGATGGCAGAAAGAACTACCCCTTCGCCTAAGATGGTAGCAGGCTTGGTCACCACAGGAGAATCAGCAAAGAAGCTCCTAGAAAGAGCGTCAGCCTTGACATTCTTAGTGCCAGGAAGAAAAGAGACCACAAAATCAAAACGTGTAAAAAACAAGGCCCATCTAGCCTGTCTAGGCTTCAAGCGTTTGGCCGACTCCAGGTAAATCAAATTCTTGTGGACAGTGAGGACCATGACTTGATGTTTAGCTCCCTCCAACCAATGTCTCCACTCCTCAAATGCCCATTTCATGGCCAAAAGTCCCCGATTCCCCACATCATAGTTACGTTCAGAAGGGGAGAACTTTCGGGAAAAGAAAGCACAGGGATTCATTTTAGATGTTACAGGATCCTTTTGGGACAAAACAGCTCCTGCACCAATCTCAGAAGCATCCACCTCTACCTGGAATGGGAGTGCGACATCAGGTTGCCGCAAAACCGGGGCAGAAGTGAATCTTCGCTTCAGCTCCTGAAAGGAAGAAACAGCCTCCGGAGACCAATTCAACACATCAGCACCCTTCTTAGTCAGATCAGTCAATGGCTTGGCAATACTAGAAAATTTTGCTATAAATTTCCGATAAAAATTAGCAAATCCCAAAAACTTCTGAAGGGCCTTCAAAGAAGTGGGCTGAACCCAATCATAAATGGCCTGTACCTTGGCCGGATCCATTTCAATAGTTGACGGAGACAAAATAAATCCCAAAAATGAAATCCTCTGTACCCCAAAAAGGCATTTCGATCCTTTGACATACAGGGAATTCTCCCTCAAGATCCGGAACACAGTCCGAATATGTTCCACATGAGAATCCCAATCCTTGGAGAAGATCAAAATATCATCCAGATAGATAATCAAAAATGTATCCACAAAGTCTCGGAAAATGTCATTCATGAAGCACTGGAAGACAGAAGGGGCATTAGTGAGCCCAAAAGGCATCACCAGGTACTCAAAATGTCCCTCTGGAGTATTTAATGCCGTCTTCCATTCATCCCCATGCTTAATGCGGACAAGATTATACGCCCCCCCTGAGGTCAAGCTTGGTAAACCAGCACGCACCTTTAACTCTGGAGAATAGATCAGAAATCAGGGGTAACGGATACTGATATTTAATAGTAATTTTGTTGAGGGCACGATAATCAATACAAGGCATTAGTGAACCATCCTTTTTGGCCACGAAAAAAAAACAGCGCCTAATGATGAAGAGGATGGTATAATATGACCCTTCTCCAATGCCTCCTTAATATAGGATCACATAGCCTCATGCTCGGGTACAGATAAATTGAAGAGCCGACCCTTAGGAAATTTACACCCCGGGCTCAGTTCAATTGCACAGTCATAACTCCTATGAGGAGGCAAAGACGCAGACTCATTCTCACTAAATACATCATAAAAGTCCGCCAAATAGTCAGGAACATCATGCGACTGAGGAGAGGTGGAAAAATCGGAGCCTCACTAAGGGCACACCGACAACCCCAACTCACCACAGACACAGATTTCCAGTCCAAAACTGGATTATGAATTTGCAACCAGGGAAACCCCAGAACAATGGTATCATGCAAATTATGCAACACCAAAAATCTGCAATTTTCTTGATGGTTTGGGGCAACCCGCATTACCACCTGGGTCCAAAACTGAGGTTTATTTTTCGCCAAAGGAGTAGCATCAATCCCCCTCAAAGGGATAGGCATCCGCAGAGGTGTCATAGGAAATCCACAACGTTTAGCAAAATCCAAGTCCATTACGTTCAGGGCTGCTCCTGAATCCACAAAAGCCTTGGCGGAAAATGTGGACAGGGAGCAGATCAGAGTAATTGCCAGAAGAAACTTAGGTTGAACACCACCCACAGAAAACGTGTGTGCAAAACGTTTCTCTCGTTTAGGACAGACAGAAATAATATGCGAGGCATCTCCACAAAAAAAACACAGCTTATTACGCTTTCTGAACTCCTGACGTTGCTCCCTGGACAAAACTCTATCACATTGCATAGGTTCAGACACTTGTTCAACAGGTGGCAACTCTTCTCGTGCAGTCCTGCGTTCACGTAAACGCCGATCAACCTGAATGGCTAATGACATAGAATCGTCCAGACCAGAGGGAACAGGAAATCCCACCATAGTATCTTTTACGGCTTCTGACAAACCCTTCCGAAAGAGAGCTGCCAAGGCATTATCATTCCAGGCAGTAAGGACCGCCCACTTTCGAAATTTTTGACAGTACAATTCTGCAGAATCTCGACCCTGGCTCAATGCCAACAGGGTCTTTTCAGCCTAATCAATAGCATTAGGTTCGTCATACAACAACCCCAAGGCTTGAAAAAATGCGTTCACATTAGTGAGACTAGGATCATCAGGTTTCAAAGAAAACGCCCAATCCTGGGGATCGCCACACAGCAAAGAGATGACAATTTTAACCTGCTGCGCGGAGCTCCCTGACGAGTTAGGCCTCAAGGCAAAAAATAATTTACAATTATTTTTGAAATTCAAAAATTTAGACCGATCCCCAAAAAACACATCAGGAGTAGGGATCTTTGGTTCAGCAGCATGTGAATGAGCAAGGTAGGCGGAAATTCCCCACACTTCTGCAGCGAGCTGCTCCACATGATCAGACAATTGCTTTATCTCCATTGAGAGAAAAAAAATTCCCCCTACGGCCTCAGAGATATAGAGGAAAAAATATACACACTTTTTATTTATTTATTTATTTTAATTCTTTCCTGCTATTGAGTACCCTAGGATCTGCGGTATGGCTGGTGATTCTGTTATGAATGAGTCACCGTAGGAGGCAAAAACAGAAATGCTAGCTAAGTCCAGAAAACCAGAGAAGTTGGCAGCTATCGGATTGCAGACCCCTGAACCTATCAACAACAACTAGCAGTAGCCGTGGGGGGTTCCTATGATGCCCTAGACCCCTCGATCACAGCCGGAGAACTGCCTAGCCTAAAGACAGAAAGGGAAATCTAAACTGCCCCAGAGCAGACCCCAAAGCAATAGGCAGTCCCCAACATATAATGACGGTCAAGAAGAAAAAACACTAACACAGATAGAAAGATAGACTGAGCAAATGATGGGGCCCAAGCTAACTAGATAGGACAGGATAGGAAAGCTGCTGTCTGCAATCCGTGAAAAACCCTATGAAAATTAGAGCCAACAGACTGACAGGGAAAAAGGCCCTGAAGACGCTAGGCTTCAAAAAGACATTGTCAGTACTCAGGTATTTTCTGAAGACAGAGCAACCGACAAAAAAGGAATTCAGCTCACCCCAGCAGGGAATGGCAGAGTCCAGAAAAGCAAGGCAAACTAAAACCAAAACACAAATGCAAAAAGGCAAAGCAGAAAACTTAGCTTTTGAGGAGCAGGAATCAGACTGGTCTCCTAGAATTCCACAAAGAAATCACCAGCGAGGAGGAAGGGCGTTGGCTGCCTTATATCCAGTCAGAGATCCCCGTCGCCCAGTCATCCTCTCCCAGCTCAGGTGCTTGGTAATCAGCCTCACTACCTTCCTTCACCAGAAGAGGGAGTTCATCAGACCTCAATGGTGAAGGGGAAAATGAACTCATAACAGTACCCTTTCTCACCTTTGTGTAATCACGTGTAATCCATACTGGGCCTGACACCGTCTGAGCCTGCCTCCTGATCTATAGACATATATTTTGAATATGTACACTATGCTATCCATACATGTTATCCGGGGATACGGTACCCTTTCTCACCTTTGTGCTATCACTTGTAATCCATACTGGGCCTGAGAACGGCTGGTGAGCTGTTAAGCAAACTACAGCACCTGTGGTTTGCACACGTAAGTTTTTCATTTTTTCAGGAATGACGGTTAGGCCTAATTCCGGAACTGCGGTTGACCTGCACTTACTGGGAAATCATCGTTCGCGGGTAATAATTGTAATCCCAGATCCCCATCACTAACGTTGTTCAGCGGGTTATCTGCACCTGTAAGCGACAAACGCTGGCCTTTTCAGTGTAGCGCACATGCAGCCACGGACATGTAAGGGCATGACACACCAGTTATTGGCCAATCTTACGTGCCAGAGCCTCGCGTGTCCCTCTAGTAAGCCGGACTCGGACCGCGGGGCATGACGGAGTCTCGTTCATTAACGGAATTAAGCTTGCAATGTGTGCATCTTTTTTGTGGCTGGATGGTTGAGGTTGCCCATGTTGAGTCAAATTACGCCGTAGGCTCCACTCCTGGTGGTGCCCTTCTGGACATTCCTTTAAGGTTCAGCTTTGCAACCATACTACCCACATAAAACAAACACTTTGCCTTCATGAACGCTGTTTGGAGGGTCGTGACTCGTGGGAATAACGCCGCCCAATCAGTTAACCTGAGATCCTTCGTTGCTCCCAAGCATGACATCACACTCCCTAGGAGGAAGGTAATGCCACTGTGGCGACCGTACTCCTGGGGGCGACACAAGTGCACTGATACCCAGCCACTGCTCTATGAATCTGCTGGTACATTGACCCAGACCACTACATTCCCCTCGCACGCTACACGGCCTGAATCTGACCCTGATGAAACTCAGGTTACCTTTCCCATATACAGTTCCATCTTACACGGTGACAAAGAGGAAGCTGCAGATGAAAGTGCAGGTTCGGCCCACCCGCCGTCAGACACACCACTATACTATCAGGGGCCCTGTGCCAGTGCCGTCGCCAACGAGTGGGCCACCCCTGCTTGCTCAGGATCACAGCACTTGCAAGCTTGAAATACTGTGCAGTGAGATGGAAGATGGGGATGACGAGGAGTCCAGACTAACATAGTTATTAAGGTTGAAGGGAGACTTTAAGTCCATCTAGTTCAACCCATATCCTATCCTAACTTGCCCTAACATGTTGATCCAGTGGAAGGCAAAAAAAAACCCCATGTGGCAAACAGTAAGCTTCACATTGCTTTTCGTGGGGCAAGAGAAAATGTTGGCGTGGCAAGGTCAGGTACAGGGTTTGTGCGTGACTGGAGGGATGTGGATTTGCCAGAAAGTGCTCCTCCACCCAGCACTCGCAGTGCATCATTGACACCTGGAACATTGGCCCACATGTCAGATTATGCCTTGCAGATCCTAACAAGGGATCCCCCGCATTGCCAAAATGATGAACGATGATGACTACTGGTTGGCCAGCATCCTCGATCCACACTATAAAGGCAAATTCCAAAACATCATGCCACAGGAGAACCTTGACCTAATATTGGCTAACAAACAAGCAACTCTGGTAAACCGTTTGTTTGAGGCATTCCCAGCACACAGCAGCGGTGATGGTTCTCCAACGAGCCGTAGGGGGCAATATGGAAGAGGTAACTAAGGCAGAGGACTACCTGCGCTAACTATCTGTATCAAGATGCAACATTGCAAATCCCCTAGAGGAATAATAGTGAAGGAGACATATGAATAACCTAAAATGTGAACAATTAGACTAAACATGTAGTGACATGAATCACTGTTTGTCAAAAAAGCCACCAATTAAAGTAGATGTAGGATGAGATAACACTTACTTCAATTGAAAGTTGCAGAGCTGCAGAAATCATCCATGTACAACGTATACTGAAAACTATACCGCATTGGTGAAGACGGAGGTGCAGCACCAAGGAGGCGTCCGTCCTTTGGAGTAATGGTGCGTTGGCACCTCTGAAGCTGACCGCTGAAGCAGATGGACAATGGCGGCGTGTTCCGGCCGAGAGACGCCGCCGGCAAACAGCGGAGGGAATAGGGGGATGCGGGGAACAAGGTGATGTCACCAGATAAGAGATTGGGAAGGGAGCGCGTGTGGGCCAAACTGCAAGCCAACGCATTTCCAAGGTACTCGGACCGTCTTCATCAGGGCTGTCAGACCCTGCTGCGCCCATCCCTAAATAGGACAAGAGCCACACCTCCCCCCACCTGTCAGCATAAGAACACACCATATAGCGGTGAATGCTCCACATGCTAATTGCTAGGATGTGGAGCTGAAATTATCAAGATCAGTGGCATATGGACAATGAAAAAAAATATATAATAAAAAATGGCCCTGCTGCTAGTGTGCTATCGGAAAGAGTCTTCAGTGCTGCTGGCTCAATCCTGACAGATAAAAGGACCCGTCTGTCGACCCAAATTGTTGATGATCTAACCTTCATTAAAATGAACCATGCATGGGTTTCAAAGGATTTTGTCTCACCTTCCCCTGATGACACATAGGTTGGCAGAAAAATGGTTCGCTTTTGTCTTCCTCTTCCTCAGACTTCTCCAATTCCTCCATTTGCATGGCTGGGGTCACCACCTAGCGCACGAAACCGTGCGAGTGCCATTGCCCTGGACAGGTGGGTGGGCCGACTCTTGGGCGCCGGCACTGGCACAGGGTCCCTCATGGTGCAATCAAGTGTCTCTGATGGTGGGTATGCACACCCGCCGTCAGACACACCGGCATACTATAAGGGGCCCAGTGCCAGTACCGACACCCACGAGTGGGCCCCCCTTGCTTGGGCAGGGCCCCAGCATTTGCAATATTTACCTCTCCCTGCTATTCCGCTGTGTAGTCTGGGCTGTCAAATCCTTCCCTGGGACTGCCACTACAAATTTGGTGAACTGATAGATGATGGTTAAGACACAGCTATGCCCTGTCCTGTTGGCCGGGCTCTAGCTTCAGATGATCAATGGCTTCCATTTCTTATGGACGTCGACTCACAATGAGATGCAGTGGTGGTTTATCATCAGCTTTCACAGTTTTCCTACTCACAGACGTGTGATATTCCTGCCCACATTTTTAAATGTGCCCTCTCATGCCAATCCAATAGAATCGCCTACGGCCTGTGGCTTCTGTCTTTTGCACTCCAAAGTTACCTGACAGATCATGATAGGCAATGAGGACCATGTCTACATCTCTTCCTGTGATCAAAATTTGATGGAGATGAGTAACGGTGATGGGATCAACGGTACTGCGATACAGCAACCCTTTCTTCACAAAGAACTGTTTTCGCTGTCTCCACACACAAAGTAAGTGAAGGTCAGCATCGCCTCTGAGAATTCTCCCGGGAGTTTTTTCCGTGATTAGTAATTCCTAAATTTCTGCAATCACTCGACTTTATGTCTGTACTTTTATCCATCTCGTTTCCTCTTGCGGAGAGTCTGGACTGTCTTACTGAGACAGAAATATATATGAAGATTTAAAAATACCCCAACAGTGTATACTGGTGTACGCTTCAAAAACATTTCCTTTTTTCTACTTTTTAGATTGTTGTCTAATCCATACTGAGGCTGTGAGTGTCTTTGTCGGACTCCAGAAATAAACACGGAGATTTTAAATGTTTAAACTATGCTATATATACCTGTTATCCGGTGATACTGTACCCTTTCTCAACTTTCTGCAATCTTGTCAAATCCATATTGTGCCTTCTGAGTCTGCCTCCTGATTACAGATGAGTGGTGTTTGAGTGGAACTGTTGGCCAAGTTCAAATTCTAGCTGTTTTGGGCGGTGTTAGATCCGTTCGTTGAACTACAACACTTTGATTAAAATTCGGCTGTTCGAGTTTCCCTTCGAGAACGTTTCGTTAAACAAAAGAGTTATGAATGGGTCACCGAGGAGGAAAAAAGCAAAACACGCTAAGTCTCAGAAAACCAGAGAGGTTGGTAACTATGCAGACTGTAGAGCCCTGATCTTAACACACAACTAGAAGCAGTCGTTTAGCGTGCCAACGGTGGTCCTGGATGCCTCGTCACAACCGGAGAGCTAAATAAGCCTAAAGTAAGAAAAGAGGAAAACTAACTCCCCAGAGCAGACCCCAAAGGAAAGACAGCCCCCCACAAGTATTGACGGTGAAGCAAGATGAAAACACAAACAAAGGCAGAAAAATAGTCTGAGCAAACGATGGGGCCAAACTAACTTGAAAGGACAGGAAAGGAAAGATACTGTCTGCAATATGCCAAAAAACCCTACCAAAAATAATGTCCAATGCTTCTGATAACAAAATTAACCCTGAAGTCACTAGAATTCTCCCACTATATCAGCACTCTGGAACATTCTGAGACAGAGCAAAACGAGGCCAATCTAATAAAGGACAAAAAGGCAAATTGACAAATAAAGCTAAATAAGAGTGGAAATTCAGCACGGCCCAGCCGGGCTGGCTGACCACACAAAAACTGAGTTGACCAACAAGAGCAAGTGTGAACATTAGCAAAAAAACAAACTTAACTTGAGATGACTGGAGCAGAGCTGAAGTCCAAGACCTGAGAAACAGACTGAATCACCAGCAACAGGATAGGGCGTTGGCTGTCTTATATCCAGTCTGATACTCCGGAGATCCAATCACTATCCTCCTCGTCAGGTGGCAGACCATTACCAATTAAACTAACCTCACTACCACCTGTCACTACCAGAGGGAGAACGGAAGGAGAACTCCCAGCTGGTGGAGCAGAAAATGAGCTCATAACACAAAAGCGTATTTTTTTTTCACATTAATAATGGTTTTCAATGATAATAGACAGTTTTAGGGCATAGTAGCGGTGTCTGGTAGCCAGCGGTGTAGTACACCTGTGAAGGAGCTACACCGTGTGTGTTTCTAATAATTTTTTACCGCATATTGTCCTGAAAATCCTTTTGGGCCTAATAACTGTGTCTGCTACTCAGAAGAGGAGCCCACCCGTGAACCGAGCTAAGCCGCCTGTTTATGAAAGAACCAGTTTTTGACTGCATTTACACCACTTAATACTTTGGGCCTAGTAACTGTGTATGCTACTCAGCAGAGTTGGCCACCCGTGAGCCAAGCTAAGCCGCCTGTTTATGTAAGAACTGTGTGCTACTCAGCAGAGGAGCCCAGCTGTTAAGCAAGCTACAGCACCTGTGGTTTGGACACTTAATTTTTTCACATTCTTTTTGGAATGCTGTTTAGGCCTAATTCCGGAATTACGGTTGACCTGCACTTACTGGGAAATGCTTGTTCGCGGGGAAGAATTGTAATCCCAGATCCCCATCACTAACGGGGTTCAGCGTGTTATCCGCACCTGTAAGCGATACACGCTGGTCCTTTCATTGTAGCACACATGCAGCCCCGGACATGTAAGGTCATGACAGACCTGTTATTGGCTGATCTCGCGTGCCAGAGCCTCGCGTGTCCCTCTAGTAAGCTGGACGCGGACTGCAGGGGCATGCCTGAGTCTCGTTCGTTAACAGAATTAAGCTTGCAATCTGTGCAGCTTTTTTGTTGATGGCATGGTTGAGGTTGCCCGTGTTGAGTCCAATTAAGCCGCAGGCTCCACTCCTGGTGGTGCCCTTCTGGACATTCCTTTAAGATTCAGCTTTGCAACCATACTGCCCCCGGAAACCAAACACTTTTCCTGACAGTGACATTCTGGTCAAAGAGCGTGATGATATTGTACGCCCGCTGCCTAAACAGTCCAAGTGCAGAGAGATGGAAGATGGGGGCGACGAGGAGTCCAGAATACAGGGATTCCTTAGCGAGGAGACTTATTTAATTGTTTTAAAGGTTGGGCGCAATTTTTGGGGAGCACGATACTCTGGAGAATGATATCTGGGGCCCACCATACACTGGAGCATTCCAAAGGTGGACATCAGTCACTGGAGCAGCATTTACAGGGCCCATTATACACTGGAGCATTAGAAATGGGGCCCATTATATATGGAGCATTATTTGGGCCCATAAGACACTGGAGCTTCATCCATGGTGAACAACATATACTGTAGCATTATGTGGAGCTCATCATATACTGTATTGAACATTATATGGGACCAATCTGCAGACCATATATAACCTCAAGAGAAATGTGCTGTCTTCCAGGTGCAAAAATTAAAGGTGTGTCTAACAGGATATCAGGACTCTTCAGACCTACTGATGACTACCCATTCCTGCTAATACATGTGGGGACAAGTGACACAGCAAGAAACGACCAGGAAACCATCTGCAGTGACTTTGAAAACTTAGGTAAGAAAGTGAAAGAACTGGGAGCACAGGTGGTCTTCTCTTCCATCCTCCCAGTGGATGGCCATGGAACAAGGAGGTGGAGTAAGATTCTGCAGGTGAACAACTGGCTACGTTGATGGTGCCGTCAGCAAGGATTTGGATTTCTGGATCATGGAGTGAATTACCTATATGATGGACTACTTGCTAGAGATAGGGTGCACCTTACGAAGACTGGAAAACATGCATTTGGAAGTCGCCTTGCTACACTCATCAGGAGAGCTTTAAACTAGAACAATGTGGGAAGTGAAGCAAAAGGCCAGAAAAAGTCATACACCTGACAAATGCTATTGAGAACTCTGCTATTAGAAGTGGAAAGGAAGAACAAAGACAAAAGAATCTGAATAATAAAAATATTGGAGAAAGAGAAACCAATCACAAACTAAAATGTTTCTATACTAATGTACAAAGCATGGGCAACAAACAAGGAGAATTGGAACTACTAACGCAGGAAAAGAAATATGATGTAATTGGAATCACTGAAACTTGGTGGGACAATACACATGATAGGAATACAAGGCTAGAAGGATACAACTTATTTTCTAGAAACAGACTTGGTAAACGAGGAGGATTTATCGCATTCTATGTTAGAAATGCGTATATCTGCACAGAGATTGAAGCTTCAGAGACTGGGAGTCCTGTGGAAACTGTTTCAGTAAGAATACAGGTACAGAACAATGGAAAGGATACCATTGTAGGCATTTACTACAGGCCGCCTGTGCAAGCTGAAGATATGGATGAACTCTTTATGCATCAAATGGCCAAGTTCTCCAAAAAATATGACATAGTTGTCATGGGAGATTTCAACTATCCTGACATTTGTTGGGAATCTCTCTCAGGAAAAACTAACAGGACAAGCATATGCAAATTGCCTCTTCAGAAAGAAAGAGGACTTTTACTCTACAGCGCCACCTATTGGTAGTAGCGATCCTACAAGTCACAATCAACCCTTTAACGAGTCTTGTAGTATGACTTAGGATACAAGCCAAATCAGAATCTCAATTTGCAGACACGGTGTTTCGAGCTGTTGGCTCTCGTCAGTGCAAAGTATGAGATCTGATTTGGCAAGGTGAGAGGCTCTGGACTAGGGTCTAAGAAGTAAGGTTTCTCCTTGCGGAGAGTGACATGCCAGCTGTGGCTTGTCAAGGTAAGGAGACTTATTGGCCGTGCAATGCTCCTCTGGGAAAATAATATGCAAATTGCCTCTTCAGAAAGAAAGAGGACTTTTACTCTACAGCGCCACCTATTGGTAGTAGCGATCCTACAAGTCACAATCAACCCTTTAACGAGTCTTGTAGTATGACTTAGGATACAAGCCAAATCAGAATCTCAATTTGCAGACACGGTGTTTCGAGCTGTTGGCTCTCGTCAGTGCAAAGTATGAGATCTGATTTGGCAAGGTGAGAGGCTCTGGACTAGGGTCTAAGAAGTAAGGTTTCTCCTTGCGGAGAGTGACATGCCAGCTGTGGCTTGTCAAGGTAAGGAGACTTATTCGCCGTGCAATGCTCCTCTGGGAAAATAATATGCAAATTGCCTCTTCAGAAAGAAAGAGGACTTTTACTCTACAGCGCCACCTATTGGTAGTAGCGATCCTACAAGTCACAATCAACCCTTTAACGAGTCTTGTAGTATGACTTAGGATACAAGCCAAATCAGAATCTCAATTTGCAGACACGGTGTTTCGAGCTGTTGGCTCTCGTCAGTGCAAAGTATGAGATCTGATTTGGCAAGGTGAGAGGCTCTGGACTAGGGTCTAAGAAGTAAGGTTTCTCCTTGCGGAGAGTGACATGCCAGCTGTGGCTTGTCAAGGTAAGGAGACTTATTAGCCGTGACAAGCCACAGCTGGCATGTCACTCTCCGCAAGGAGAAACCTTACTTCTTAGACCCTAGTCCAGAGCCTCTCACCTTGCCAAATCAGATCTCATACTTTGCACTGACGAGAGCCAACAGCTCGAAACACCGTGTCTGCAAATTGAGATTCTGATTTGGCTTGTATCCTAAGTCATACTACAAGACTTGTTAAAGGGTTGATTGTGACTTGTAGGATCGCTACTACCAATAGGTGGCGCTGTAGAGTAAAAGTCCTCTTTCTTTCTGAAGAGGCAATTTGCATATTATTTTCCCAGAGGAGCATTGCACGGCGAATAAGTCTCCTTACCTTGACAAGCCACAGCTGGCATGTCACTCTCCGCAAGGAGAAACCTTACTTCTTAGACCCTAACAGGACAAGGAAATCCTTATCCTCTCTTGCTGCCAACTTTATCTTCCAAAAGGTAGGGGAGAAAACAAGGGGAACTGCTACCTTGGATCTAATCCTTATAAACAGGGAGGAAATGGTTGAGGAGGTAAAAGTGGCTGGGGCCCTAGGAGGTAGCGACCATGCTATTTTAGAATTTTGGATAACTAGAGGAGGAAGACCTGTGAAGACTCGGACGTCAAGGTTAGATTTCAGAAAGGCAGATTTTAAGGGATTCAGAAAGAGAATTGGAAGGATCCAATGGCTGGATATCCTTAAGGACAAAATGTCCAGGAAGGATGGGAAATCTTGAAAAATGAAATTCTCAAAGCACAATTGTTAACAATTCCGAAAAGAGGGAAGAATAGGAAGCATTTAAGGAAACCAGGATGGATGAACACAGAACTTAAGCACATGCTAAAAAGGAAGAATTAAATGTTTATAAAATGGAAAGAGGGAGGCATATCTTAAGAAGAATATAATGCTGTCTGCAGAACTTGCAGGGCACAAATCAGATTACTAAAGCTGACAATGAATTGAGTCTTGCAAGAGACGTCAAAAGCAATAATAAAGGATTCTGGGGATATGTCAAAAGTAAAAGAAAAGTCAAAGATGCTATAGGATTTTTACAGGATGAAAATGATGAAATGATAAGACAGGATGTTGAGAAGGCCGAACTTTTAAATTCCTATTTTGCATCTGTTTTCTCTCAGAAAGGAAATGTAACATCAACTGTTCTTCACTGTCCTATTAAGGGAAAAGAAGAATCCAAGATATCTATAAACAGAAATATAGTGAGGAAACACTTAGCTAACCTAAATGAATTCAAGTCTCCAGGTCCAAATTAATTACACCCCAGAGTACTGAAGGAGATAGCAGAAGAAATTTTTGAACCCCTCTCCATAATCTTTGAAAATTCTTGGAGAACAGGAGAAGTCCCAGAAGACTGGAGAAGAGCAAATGTTGTTCCTATCTTCAAAAAGGGGAAGAAGGTGGACCCAGGAAACTATAGGCCAGTGAGTCTGACTTTTATACCAGGAAAGATCTTTGAACAAATTATTAAACAACATGTATGTAAGTACCTGGATAAAAATGAAGTGATTAAACAGAGTCAGCATGGGTTTGTAACTAATAAGTAATGTCAGACTAACTTAATTTCCTTCTATGACAGAAACACTGATTGGGTGGATCAGGGAAATGCTGTAGATATAGTATATCTTGACTTCAGCAAAGCATTTGACAAAGTATCTCACACAATCCTTATTGAACAAATGATTAAGTATTGAAAGGATAAGGCAACTGTTAGGTGGATTCATAACTGGCTTAGTTATCGGACCCAAAGAGTGGTCGTAAATGGCTGATCATCCAGTTGGAAGAATTTCTCAAGTGAGGTACCACAGGGCTCTGTCTTTATCAGTGATTTAGATGAAGGAATTGAGGGTAAACTGATTAAATTTGCTGATGACACAAAGCTAGGAAGGATAGCTAATACTAGAGAAGAGAGCGAGAGGATTCAAAAAGATATAAATAAACTGGAGCAGTGGGCAGCAACTAACAGAATAGTTTTTAACAGGGAAACATGCAAAGTACTACATCTGGGCAATAAAAATGAAAAAAGCATATACAGAATGGGAGGAATAGGGCTAAGCAGCACATGTGAAACAGACTTGGGTATACTAATAGATCACAGACTGAATATGAGTCAACAGTGTGATGCAGCAGCAAAAAAGGCATATGCAATTCTAGGATGTATTAACAGAAGCATACAGTCTAGAACACGTGAAGTCTTTATTGCCCTCTACTCTTCTTTGGTCAGACCTCATCTGGAATACTGTTTCCAGTTTTGGGCACCACATTTTAAAAAAGACATCAACAAACTGGAGCAAGTTCAGAAAAGAGTGACCAGAATGGTGACCGGTCTTCAAACCCTGTCTTATGAAGAAAGGTTACAGGATTTGGGAATGTTTAGCTTGCAGAAGAGAAGACTGAGAGGAGACTTAATAGCCATCTACAAATATCTCAAGGGCTGTCACATTGTAGAAGGATCATCTTTATTCTCATTTGCACAAGAAAAGACTAGAAGCAATGGGATGAAACTGAATGGGAGAAGACACAGATTAAATATTAGAAAAATCTTTTTGACATTTAGAGTGATCAATGATTGGAACAGGCAGCCACAAGAGGTGGTGAGTTCTCCTTCAACAGAAGTCTTCAAACAGAGGCTGGACAGACATCTGTCTGGGATGATTTAGCGAATCCTGCTTTTGAGCATGGGGTTGGACCAGATGGCCCAGGAGGTCCCTTCCAACTCTATGATTCTATGATTCTATTCTATACACAGACGCTCACAGGCTCAGTATGGATTACACAATAATAGAGAAAGTTGAAAAAGGGTACAGTATCACCAGATACAAGGTATATATAGTATAGTTTAAACATTCTGAATCTCCGTATATTTTTCAGGAGGCAGACACAAACGCTCTCAGGCCCAGTATGGATTAGACAAGAATATAAAAAGCTGTAAATGAGTAATGTATCACAAGCGTACAGCTGTATACAGTGTTGGTGTAATTTTTAAATCTACATATATATTTAATGAGTAACACACAGACTCTCACAGGCTCAGTATGGATCACACCATAATATAAAAAGAAGATCCGCAATAAATAATCACACGTGGGCCAATGTTCCAGGTGTCAATGATGCACTTAGAGTGGTGGGTGGAGGAGGACTTTCTGGCTCAAAGGGTACTGTATCAGATACAAGGTATATATAGTTTAGCGAAAGTAGAAAAAATATCCGTATATATTTCAGGAGGCAGACACAGACGCTCTCAGGCCCAGTATGGATTCGACAAGAATATAGAAATTTGAGAAAGGGTACAGTATCAGCAGGTAATAGGTATATATAGTATAGTTTAAACATTCTAAATCTCAGTATATATTTGAGGAGGCAGACACAGATGCTCTCAGGCCCAGTATGGATTACACCACAATATAAAAAGCAGTAAAAGGGTAATGGATCAGAAGCGTACAGCTGTATACAGTATAGGGGGGCATTGTAAATCTCCGTATATATTTCCATAATCAGAAACAGACTCTCACTGGCTCAGCATGGATTATACCAGAATATAAAAAGCAGTAAATGGGTAATGTATCACAAGTGTACAGCCGTATACAGTATTGGTGTAATCTTAAATCTCCAAATATATTTCCGGAGTAACAGACAGACGTTCACAGGCTCATTATGGATTACACCAGAATCTAAATAGCAAAAAAGGGTACTGTATCAGAAGCGTACAGCTGTATACAGTGTTGGGCAAATTTGAAATCTCAGTATATATTTCCAGAGTCACCCTCAGACGCTCACTCAGTCTGGATTTGACCATAATACAAAATGTTAAAAAAAAGGTACTGGATAACAAGATAGCAAGTATATATATTATAGGGTACAATTTAAATCTCCATATAGATATTCCCATAGTCACCCTCAGATGCTCACTCAGTATGGATTTGACCATAATACTAAATGTCGAACAAAGGTACTGTATAACAAGATAGAAGCTCTATATAGTATAGGGTAAATTTTTTAGCTCCGTATATATAGAAGGAGTAAACCACACCCGCTCACTCAGTATGGATTATACCGTAATAAAAAATTTAAAACAAAGGTACTGTATCAGCAGATACCAGGTGTATCCAGTCTAGGGGTAATTGTACATTTCCGTCTATATTTCCGGAGTCAGACACAGACACTCACACCCTCAGTATGGATTACACCAGAATATAAAAAGTAGAAAAAGGGAAATGTATTCGAAGCATACACCAGTATACAGTGTTGGGGTACTTTTAAATCTTCGTATATATTTCAGTCTCAGTAGGCCAGTCCAGACTTTCTGCTACTGGAAACTAGATGGATAAAAGTACAGACGGAAAGTCGAGTGTTTGCAGAAATTTGGGAATTACTAATCACGGGAAAACCTTCAGGTAGATTTCACAGAGGCAATGCTGACCCTCAATTACTTTGTCTGTGGAGACAGCAAAAACGGTTATTTGTGAAGAAAGGATTGCTGTATCGCAGTAGCGTGGATCCCATCACCGTTACTCGTCTCCATCAAATTGTGATCACAGGGAGAGATATATGCATGATCCTCACTGACTATCATGATGTGTCTGGTCACTTTGGAGTGCAAAAGACAGAAGCCACAAGCCGTAGGCGATTCTATTGGATTGGCATGAGAGGAGACATTGAAAAATGGTGGTAGGAATGTCACACGTCTGTGAGTAGGAAAACTGTGAAAGCTGATCATAAAGCACCACTGCATCCGATTGTGAGTTGATGTCCATTACAAATGGTAGCCATTGATCATCTGAAGGTAGAGGCCAGCAGGACAGGCTATAGCTACATCTTAATCATCGTCGATGAGTTCACCAAATTTGTAGTGGCCATCCCTGTGAAGGATTTAACTGCCCAGACTACACAGCGGTGGAGCAGGGAGAGGTAAGTATTGCAACTTGCAAGTGCTGTGGCCATGATCAAGCAAGGGGGGCCCACTCGTGGGCGAAGGAACTGGTACAGGGCCCCTCATAGTACGCCAGTGTGTCTGACGGCGAGTGGGCCCCCCACCATCAGAGACACTGTATTGTACTATGATGGGCCCTGTACCAGTGCCGCCGGCCAAGAGTGGGCCCACCCACCTGTTCAGAGCAATGGCACTTGCCCGGGTGTGCCAGGTGGTGACCCCAGTCTTTGGGGGGGCAGCCCTGTTAGGGAGGTTTAAAAAATGGCATATGTTGATGTGTAGGCTGTAGATTCAGCAGCTGCAAATGGAGGAATTGGACAAGTCTGAGGAATAGGAGGACAAAAGTGAGCCAATTTTCTGGCAACCTATGTGTCAGCAGGGGAAGGTGGGACAAAATCCTTTGAAACCCATGCATGGTTCATTTTAATGAAGGCTAGATCATCAACATTTTGGGTCGACAGACGGGTCCTTTTTTCTGTCAGGATTGATCCAGCAGCACTGAAGACTCCTTCAGATAGCACACTAGCAGCAGGGCAAGCGAGCTCCTGTAAGGCATATTGTGCCAATTCAGGCCAGGTGTCCAGTTTACAGGCCCAATAGTCAAAGGGGAATGACTTGTGAGGGAGAACATCGATATGGGAGGAGAAGTAGTTTGTAACTATAGTTGACAACTGCTGTCTCCTGTCACTTGCAATCGATGCAGTATTAGCAGTCGTGTGAGCGGTACTTGAGAAATCAGTCCACAACATGGTCATGAAGCCCCTGTCTCCAACGCCACTTCGGTTGTGTGCACCACAAACACCTCTTCCATTTTGCCCACTACGGCTCGTGTGAGAGCCATCACCGCTGTTGTGTGCTGGGAATGCCTCAAACAAACGGTTTACCAGAGTTGCTTGTTTGTTAGCCTATATTATCTTTAGGTTCTCCTGTGGCATGATGTTGTGTAATTTGCCTTTATAGCGTGGATCGAGGATGCTGGCCAACCAGTAGTCGTCATCCTTCATCATTTTGGCAATGCGGGGGTCCCTTTTTAGGATCTGCAAGGCATAATCACACATGTGGGCCAATGTCCCAGGTGTCAATGATGCACTGGCAGTGGTGGGTGGAGGAGCACTTTCTGGCAAATCCATATCCCTACAGTCTTGCACAAACCCTGTACCGGACCTTGCCACGCCAACATTTTCTCTTGCCCCCTGAGAAGTATCCTCCTCCCCAAAATAATCATCCCCCTCATCCTCCTCCTCCTCTTCCTCTTCTTCTTCCACCTCATCCAGGACAGTTCCCTGACCAGACAATGGCTGACTGTCATCAAGGCTTCCCTCCTCCTCCTCTGCAGACGCCTGATCCTTAATGTGCGTCAAACTTTGCATGAGCAGATGCATAAGTGGGATGCTCATGCTTTTGATGGCGTCGTCTGCGCTTACCAACCGTGTGCATACCTCAAAACACTGAAGGACTTTACAGAGGTCTTTCAGCTTTGACCACTGCATACCAGACAACTCCATGTCTGCCCTCAAACTGCAAGCCCGTGTATCCTCCCACAAATGCATTACAGCCTGCCTCTGTTCGCAGAGCCTCTCTACCATGTGCAGGGTGGAGTTCCACCTTGTTGCAACATCGATAATTAGGCTGTGCTTGGGAAGGTGGAGCAATTGCTGCTGCTTCTGCATACGACTGGAGTGTACGGGCGACCGGCGGATGGCGAGCACAGTCTTTGCACCTTAGGGAGCAGGGCTGTTAACTCCAGATAATTATTAAGGAAGCACTGCACCACCAGGTTCAAGGTGTGAGCCAGGCAAGGTATGTGTCTGAGTTTTGAAAGGGCTATGGCTGCCACAAAATTCCAGCCGTTATCACTAACTACCTTGCCTCGCTCAAGATGTAGACTGCCCAGCCATGACTCAGTTTGTCGCTGCATGTAGTTGGCCAGTACCTCCGTGGTGTGTCTGTTGTCGCCCAAAGACATCATCTTTAAAACAGCCTGCTGCCGTTTACCACTAGCTGTTCGATAGTGGGACACCTCATGTGCAACACTGGCAGCTGCGGATGGAGTGCTCGTGCGACTGCGCTCTGTCGACGAGCTTTCGCTTCTGGAGGAGGAGGAGGGTCTAATGCCTACAACCAACTGTTTCCTATACCGTGGGCTAGGCAGCACTGTTCCACCACCGCTGTCCCCTGTGGAGCCTGCATCCACCACATTAACATAGTGCGCAGTGATAGACACGTAACAGCCCTGGCCATGCCAACTGGACCAGGCATCTGTTGTGAGGTGCACCTTTCCACTCACTGATTGTTTGAGTGCATGGACAATGCGGTCTTTCACATGCAGGTGGAGGGCAGGGATGGCTTTTCGAGAAAAGAAGTGCCGACTGGGTAGGTCATAGCGTGGGACAGCATAGGCCATGAGCTCTCGGAAAGCTTCGCTTTCAACCAAACGGAAGGGCATCATCTCTATTGAGATCAGTTTGGCAATGCAGGTGTTCAAAGCCAGTGTACGCAGATGAGAGGATGAGTACTTTCTTGTTCTACTCAGAGTGTCTGCTAGGGTGAGCGGGACTTGAGAGCTGCATATGGGGGAACTAGTGGTGGACCGGATGGACTGAGAGGGCTTTGGTGATGGTGATGGTGTTGGTGGTGATGGCCTAGATTCAGTGTTTCATTGCAAAACCATTGTGATTCCCTGTCTGCTTTGGTCTTGCGATGACACCTCAACATTTATTGCTGGTGGTGTGCTTACTGGTGGCAGTGGTCTTACAGTGGGGGATGCGATGGAGCATTGCTGGCTACCTTCAGTCGGAGCAGGTGTACATGTGGTACCTGAGGTTTTGTAGTCCGTCCACGTTTGCAAGTGCATGGTGATTCAATGTCTAAGCATGCAACTGGTATTCAAATTTCTGAGATTTTTCCCTCGGCTAAAGGTCCTTCCGCAGTTCTTACAGATAACTTTTGCCTCATCAGTAGGATTTTGGTCAAAGAAGTGTCACACTGCACTCTTCCTACTATGGTATAAATTTTCAGGGCTTGCATGCTGTGGTAATTTGACCGTTTGGCCAAGCTGTCCTGCAACTCTTTTGGCTTTTGTTCCACGTTTTTGGACTGCTACGGGCCTGCCAGATAACCGCTGCTGCGATGTCGATGCCTGCTGTGGATCCTTCTCCTTATCTGAGCTATTGCCAGTGGCACCCTCTTCCCCCAATGGATGCCAATCTGAGTCAACAACTGGGTCATCCATCACCTCCTCTTCAATTTCATCTGCACTTTCCTCTGTATCACCATGTAAGGTGGTATAGTATGCGGGAAGGGGCACCTGAGTTTCATCAGGGTCAGATTCTGGTTCAGTAGACTGCGAGGGCAATGTAGTGCTGTTGGTCAATGTACCAGCAGAATCATCTAGCAGTGGCTGTGCATCAGTGCATTCCATGTCAGATTCATCTTGGACTGGGGAATTCAGGATTTGACTGAATAATCCAGGCATGGTGTGTGAAAAGAGCTCCATGGAGTAATCTGAAGTGTGGGCTGCCGCATCCTTCACTTTTGGTGGGGGTGAAGGACACAAGGAAAGGTGTTTTTCCTGACCAGAACCCTGCACTGATGACTCAGTACTTGCAGGTTTTGAAAGATCAGAAGAGGAGGCAATAGAGCTGTTGGCTGTTTCGGCAATGTAAGCCTAAACCTATTCCTCCGACTTTAAAAGCGGTTTTCCTACTCCCAGAAACGGGAACCTTACAGGCCTTTTTGTGCCAGACGATGACTCAGACTCAACACCTCCTGCCTTAGCTGCTATTGTGCTTTTGGCACAACCAGCAGATGCACCACCACCACCATCAGTACCAGCTGCCCCCCCCACCCACGTTCGCAGCCTCTTCCACCATACTTCCTCATGTTTGTGAAAATGTAACAAAAATACCAGCAGATATATGGTATTGTATGAGGAGTGTACAGCTGTATAAGGTGTAGGTAAAAATTTAAATCTCCGTATATATACACTTAACATTATGGCTGGTCCATACAATCAGGGCAACTGTTACCACCCACCTTTCGTGTCTACCTCTTTCCTCATAGACTGTAAGCTTGCGAGCAGGGCCCTCATTCCTCTTGGTATTTGTTATAATCTACTGTATGTGATTATTGTTATGCTGTAATGTCTATTGTCTGTACAAATCCCCTCTGAAATGTAAAGTGCTGCGGAATATGTCGGCGCTATAGAAATAAAATTTATTATTATTATTATATATTTTGTTAGTCACAGACGCTCTCCCAGTATGTATTTGATTGTAATCCAACCAGAAGATATACGGTACTGAATCAGAAGCAGACAGCTCTATACGTTGTATGTATGGAAAAATGAAAATTTCCATCTATTTTTTTATGGAGTCACACCCAGATAGCATGTATTTGTCCGTGATACCAGTCGGTACACGGTAGAGTGTGAGGAGCGTACAGCTCTATACAGTGTATGTATGGAAAATTTTAAATCTCCGTCTATTTTTTTACGGAGTCACACACACACGCTGTCTCTGTATAGATTTGACCGTAAGACAAGCGGCAGATTTACAATACTGTTTGAGAAGCGGACAGCTCTATACGATGTATGTAAGGAAAATTTTAAATCTCCGTCTATTTTTTGATGGAGTCAACAGCAGATATACGATACTGTTAGAGAAGCGGACAGCTCTATACGGTATATGGAAAAATGGAAATGTCCGTCTATGTATTTACGGACTCACACACACATGCACTGTCTCTGTATAGATTGAACCGTAATCCAAACAGCTGATATACGATACTGTTTGAGAAGCGGACAGCTATGTATGGAAAATTTTAAATCTCGTCTATTTTTTTACGGCGTCAAACACAGATAGCATGTATTTGTCCGTGATACTAGCTGGTACATGATAGTGTGTGAGGAGCGTACAGCTCTATACGGTGTATGTATGGAAAAATGAAAATCTACGTATATTTTTTTCCGTAGTCACACACAGACGCTGTCTCAGTATGGATTTTACCATAATCTAAACAGCAGATATATGGTACTGTATCAGAAGCAGACAGCTCTATACGGTGTATGTGTGGAAAAATGAAAATCTCCATCTATCTTTTTACAGAGTCACACACAGATAGCATGTATGTCTGTGATACCAGCCGGTACACGGTAGTGTGTGAGGAGTGTACAGCTATATACGGTGTATGTATGGAAATTTTTAAATCTCCATCTAATTTTTTACGGAGTCACACACACACGCTGTCTCTGTATAGATTTAACCGTAATCAAACAGCAGACATACGATACTGTTTGAGAAGCGGACAGCTCTATACGGTGTATGGAAAAATGGAAATGTCCGTATATGTATTTACGGAGTCTCACACACACGCTGTCTCTGTATAGATTTGACCGTTATCCAAACAGCAGATATACGATGCTGTTTGAGAAGCGGACAGCTGTATATGGTGTATGTATGGAAAATTTTAAATCTCCGTCTATGTTTTTATGGAGTCACACACACGCTGTCTCTGTATATATTTGACCGTTATCAAACAGCAGATATATGATACTGTTGGAGAAGCGGACAGTTCTATATGGTGTATGTATGGAAAATGGTAAATCTCCGTCTATTATTTTCCGTCGTCACACACACACGCTGTCTCTGTATAGATTTGACCATTATCAAATAGCAGATATACGATACTGTTTGAGAAGCGGACAGCTCTATACGGTGTATGTATGGAAAATTTTAAATCTCCGTCTATTTTTTATGGAGTCACACACACACGCTGTCTCTGTATAGATTTGACCGTAATCAAACAGCAGATACATGATACTGTTTGACAAGCGGACAGCTCTATACGGTGTATGGAAAAATTGAAATGTCCATATATGTATTTACGGAGTCTCACACACACACGCTGTCTCTGTATAGATTTGATCGCAATACAAACAGCAGATATACGATACTGTTTGAGAAGCGGGCAGCTCTATACGGTGTATGTATGGAAAATTTAAAATCTCCATCTTTTTTTACGGAGTCACACACAGATAGCATGTATATGTCCGTGATACCAGCCGGTACACGGTAGTGTGTGAGGAGCTTACACCTCTATACGGTGTGTGAAAAAATGGACGCTCGGTAACTGTGCAGAAAAGCAGAATAAAAGTTTTTTTGCTTTGAAAAAAGCAGTCTGCACAGCAGTGTGCACACAGCAATGCAGCTATCAGGTAGCCTTATAAGGCAGCCTGATAACCACCAGCGCTGCTGCACATACAAAAATCCTCCCCTGTCACTGCACACTAACTGTACAGTTGAAATCGCTATCAAAAGAAGCACAGATTTTTTTTTCTTTGTTGCCTAATGCTCTCCATGTTGAGAATCAGTGGCAGCAACCTCTCCCTATGCTAAGATCGGCAGAAGTAAAATGGCGGTCGGCAGTCAGGGCTTTTATAGCCACTGTGACGCCACACAAAGCAAGCCAATCACACCAATGCCCTTCTCTAAGATGGTGGTAGCCGCTGCCCATGTCATCACGTTGCCCACAGTGTGTGTCCTTGATGACTGGCTGAGAAAAGGCACTGGAAGCGTTATGGGAAACGTGACTTTGGCACACGTGTTGGCGACCTCATGGCCGACCTCACACTATGGTCGGGTTTCGATCGGCGAAACCCGACTTTAGCGAAAGTCGGCGACTTATGAATTTGACCGACCTGTTTCGCTCAACTCTATCCCCTACCTTTTGGAAAATAAAGTTGTCAGCAAGACAGGATAAGAATTTGCTTGACCTGTTAGTTTTGCCTGAGAGAGATTCCCAACAAAAGTCCGGATAGTTGAAATCTCCCATGACCACTATGTCATATTTTTTGGAGAACTTGGCCATTTGATGCATAAAGAGTTAATTCATATCTTCAGCTTGCACAGGCAGCCTGTAGTAAATGCCTACAATGGTATCCTTTCCATTGTTCACTCCTTGTATTCTTGCCCAAACAGTTCCCATAGAACTCCCAGTCTCTGAAGCTTCAATCTCTGTGCAGATATACGCTTTTCTAACATGCAATGCGACACCTCCTCCTCGTTTATGAAGTCTGTTTCTTGCAACTAAGTTGTATGCTTCTAGCCTTATATTCCAACCATGTGTATCGTCCCACCAAGTTTCAGTGATTCCAATGGCATCATATTTCCTTTCCTGCGTTAGTAGTTCCATTTCTCCTTGTTTGTTGCCCATGTTTTGTGCATTTGTATACAAACATTTTAGTTTGTGATTGGTTTGTCTCCCTCCAATATTTTTATTATGTAGAGTTTTTTGTCTTTGTTCTTCCTTTCCACTTCGAATAGCAGAGTTCTCAAAAGTATTTGTCAGGTGTATGGTTTTTTCTTACCTTTGGCTTTCCTTCCCACATTGTTCTAGTTTAAATCTCTCCTGATGAGTGCAGCAAGGCGACTTCCAAATACATATTTTCCAATCTTCGTAACATAACCTTGCTGTCATCCATTACGAAGTTGGAGGAAATCCAGCCCTTGTAGAGTTGAGCGAAACGAGTCGGTCAAATTCATGAGTCGTGAATGCCGATCTTAGCATTATGGAGAGGTTGCTGCTGCTGATTCTGCTGATTCTGAATAAGGGAGAGGGTTAGGCAGGGAAGAAGAACAAAAAAACTGCTTCTGCTATTAGCGATTTTCACTGTACAACACAACAGTTTGTGTGCAGTGACAGGGGAGGCTATATTTTTTGTGCATCAGCTCTGTTGGTTATTAGGCTGCCCTATAAGGCTCCCTGATAGCTGCATTGCTGTTTGCACACTGCTGTGCAAACTGCTTTTTTAAAAGCAAAAATACTTTTCTTCCTCTTTTCTGCACAGTTACCAAGCGCTCATTTTTCCACACTTTTGTGTGCAGCAGTCCTGCTTATTAGGCTGCCTGCTGCCATACTTGGACTGAGAGCATCATTGTCAGCCTCCTAAAATCTCTAGGGAGATTCAAATTCTCCACAATACTATATACACCTTGTACTTTGTCATACACCAGCCAATTTCAGCCTGTTAAATTGAGGTGTAATCTATAGTGGGCCTGTGATAATAGTTCAGCCTCCTAAAATCTCTAGGAAGATTCAAATTCTCCCCAATACTATATACACCTTGTACTTTGTCATACACCAGCCAATTTCAGCCTGTTAAATTGAGGTGTAATCTATAGTGGGCCTGAGATAATAGTTCAGCCTCCTAAAATCTCAAGGGAGATTCAAATTCTCCACAATACTATATACACTTTGAACTTTGTCATACACCAGCCAATTTCAGCCTGTTAAATTGAGGTGTAATCTATAGTGGGTCTGTGATAATAGTTCAGCCTCCTAAAATCTCAAGGGAGATTCAAATTCTCCCCAATACTACATACACCTTGTACTTTGTCATACACCAGCCAATTTCAGCCTGTTAAATTGAGGTGTAATCTATAGTGGGCCTGAGATAATAGTTCAGCCTCCTAAAATCTGTAGGGAGATTCACATTGTCCCCAATACTATACAGTTGTGGCCAGAAGTATTGACACCCCTGCAATTCTGTCAGATAATACTCAGTTTCTTCCTGAAAATGATTGCAAACACAAATTCTTTGGTATTATTATCTTCATTTAATTCGTCTTAAATGAAAAAACACAAAAGAGAATGAAGCAAAAAGCAAATCATTGATCATTTCACACAAAACTCCAAAAATGGGCCAGACAAAAGTATTGGCACCCCCAGCCTAATACTTGGTTGCACAACCTTTAGCCAAAATAACTGCTACCAACCGCTACCGGTAACCATCAATGAGTTTCTTACAATGCTCTGCTGGAATTTTAGACCATTCTTCTTTGGCAAACTGCTCCAGGTCCCTGATATTAGAAGGGTGCCTTCTCCAAACTGCCATTTTTAGATCTCTCCACAGGTGTTCTATGGGATTCAGGTCTGGACTCATTGCTGGCCACCTTAGAAGTCTCCAGTGCTTTCTCTCAAACCATTTTCTTGTGCTTTTTGAAGTGTGTTTAGGGGCATTGTCCTGCTGGAAGACCCATGACCTCTGAGGGAGACCCAGCTTTCTCACACTGGGCCCTACATTATGCTGTAAAATTTGTTGGCAGTCTTCTGACTTCATAATGCCATGCACACGGTCAAGCAGTCCAGTGCCAGAGGCAGCAAAGCAACCCCAAAACATCAGGGAACCTCCGCCATGCTTGACTGTAGGGACCGTGTTCTTTTCTTTGAATGCCTCTTTTTTTCTACTGTAAACTCTATGTTGATGCCTTTGCCCAAAAAAGCTCTACTTTTGTCTCATCTGACCAGAGAACATTCTTCCAAAATGTTTTAGGCTTTTTCAGGTATGTTTTGGCAAACTCCAGCCTGGCAAGAAATGGGGTCTTCCTGGGTCTCCTAGCACACAGTCCCTTTTCATTCAGACGGTGACGGATAGTACAGGTTGACACTGTTGTACCCTCGGACTGCAGGGCAGCTTGAACTTGCTTGGATGTTAGTCAAGGTTCTTTATCCAACATCCGCACAATCTTGCGCTGAAATCTCTTGTCAATTTTTCTTTTCCGTCCACATCTAGGGAGGTTAGCCACAGTGCCATGGGCTTTAAACTTCTTGATGACACTGCACACGGTAGACACAGGAACATTCAGGTCTTTGGAGATGGACTTGTAGCCTTGAGATTGCTCATGCTTCCTCATAATTTGGTTTATCAAGTCCTCAGACAGTTCTTTGGTCTTTTCTTTTCTCCATGCTCAATGTGGTACACACAAGGACACAGGACAGAGGTTGAGTCAACTTTAATCCATGTCAACTGGCTGCAAGTGTGATTTAGTTATTGCCAACACCTGTTAGGTGCCACAGGTAAGTTACAGGTGATGTTAATTACACAAATTAGAGAAGCATCACATGATTTTTCGAACAGTGCCAATACTTTTGTCCACCCTCTTTTTTATTTTTGGTGTGGAATTATATCCAATTTGGCTTTAGGACAATTCTTTTTGTGTTTTTTTTCATTTAAGACAAATTAAATGAAGATAATAATACCAAAGAATTAGTGTTTGCAATCATTTTCAGGAAGAAACTGAGTATTACCTGACAGAATTGCAGGGGTGTCAATACTTTTGGCAACAACTGTATCCACCTTCTACTTTGTCATACACCAGCCAATTTCAGCCTGTTAAATTGAGGTGTAATCTATAGTGGGCCTGAGATAATAGTTCAGACTCCTAAAATCTCTAGGGAGATTCAAATTCCCCCCAATACTATATACACCTTGTACTTTGTCATACACCAGCCAATTTCAGCCTGTTAAATTGAGGTGTAATCTGTAGTGGGCCTGAGATAATAGTTCAGCCTCCTAAAATCTCTAGGGAGATTCACATTGTCCCCAATACTATATACACCTTGTACTTTGTCATACAACAGCCAATTTCAGCCTGTTAAATTGAGGTGTAATCTATAGAGGGCCTGAGATAATAGTTCAGCCTCCTAAAATCTCTAGGGAGATTCACATTGTCCCCAATACTATATACACCTTGTACTATGTCATACACCAGCCAATTTCAGCCTGTTAAATTTGAGGTGTAATCTATAGTGTCCCTGAGATAATTGTTCAGCCTCCTAAAATCTCTAGGGAGATTCAAATTCTACCCAATACTATATACACCTTGCACCTTGTTTTACAGTACCATATAGCTGGTGGTCTTTGTGTACATTTTCCCAAAAATGAGGAAGTATGGTGGAAGAGGCCGTGAACGTGGGCGGGGGTTGCCAGTTGGTACTGATGGTGTTGGTGGTGCATCTGCTGGTAGTGGCAAAAGCACAATAGCACCTAAGGCAGGAGGTGTTGAGCCTCCATCATCGTCTGGCTCCACAAGGCCTCGAAGGCTCCCTTTTCTGGGAGTAGGTAAACCGCTTTTAAAGCCGGAACTTCAGGAACAAGTTTTGGCTTATATTGTTGACACAGCCTCCAGCTCTATCGCCTCCTCTTCTGAAGTTTCAAAAAATAAAAGCACTGAGTCATCAGTGGAGACTCCTGGTCAGGAACAACACCTTTCCTTATGTCCTTCACCCCTACCAAAAGTGAAGGATGCGGCAGGCCACACTGCAGATTACTCCATGGAGCTCTTTTCACATACCATGCCTGGGTTATCAAGTCAAACCATGCATTCCCCAGTCCAAGATGAATCTGACATGGAGTGCACTGATGCACAGCCACTGCTAGATTTTTCTGCTGGTACATTCACTCAGAGCACTACATTGTCTTTGCAGTGTACTGAGCCAGAATCTGACCCTGATGAAACTCAGGTGCCCCTTCCCGCATACTATACCACCTTACACGGTGACACAGAGGAAGGTGCATATGAAATTGAAGAGGAGGTGATGGATGACCCAGTTGTTGACCCAGATTGGCATCCATTGGGGGAAGAGGGTGCCGCTGCCAATAGCTCAGAAGAGGAGGAGGAGGATCCGCAGCAGGCATCGACATCGCAACAGCTGTTATCTGGCAGGCCCATAGCAGTCCAAAAATGGGCTACAAAAGCCAAAAGAGTTGCAGGACAGCTTGGCCAGGCGGTCAAATTAGCACAGCGTGCAAGGCCTCAAAATGTCTTCCATAGTAGGAAGAGTGCAGTGTGGCACTTTTTTGAACAAAATCCTAATGATCAGGCCAAGGTTATCTGTAAGAAGTGCGCAAAGACCTTTAGCCGAGGGAAAAATCTGAGAAATTTGAATACCAGTTTCATGCTTAGACATTTAACTACCATGCACTTGCAAGCGTGGACGGACTACCAAACCTCATGTACCACATGTGCACCTGCTCCAAATGAAGGTAGACAGACCTCAAAATTAATCAGTGGGATTATATATTCAATAATAACACCAGAAGCACAAAAAGAATAACCCCTAAAATTTAGCTTTTAATTCAATGACTAAAAACATTAGTGAAAATGACTAAAAGAAGGAGTAGTAGAGGACAAAAAATGAAGGGAGAAAAAATACTGTTTTTAATTCTCTTCAGTATTCAAATAATGGGCCAATGGCTAAGTTACCCTAGTCAGCCCTAGTTTCACCCTTCCTAGCCGCGGAGGTTGGCACCCTAGTTGTAGACGATATGGCGCCCCCGCTCAACGTCGGTATCCCTAATAACCCCTTCGTCTCCCTGCATATACAAAAAGGGACACAAAAAAGAAACACACACACACTTATAGTACCGAAAAAATACAGAGACAAAAATAGTCTCATAGATAATACTAAATTGCTGTGAACTTATCTCGTAGTATTTCTAATAGTATAAGAACCCCAAAAAGACTTATCTCGGAGTCAAAAAAATATAATGGGGTTAATATCCGGCAGCTTAGAGAAGGACTTATCTCGTAGTCACAAAAATGATAATAAGCTGCAAATGGCAGACCCAATTACCAGATAGCAAAATTAAAAAACGGCTACAAGAAAAAGCACATCACATTGAATAAATATTGCACACTAGAGGCAGTGAAAAAAAGCCTATATAGCACTTGCGGCAGCCATTACCTTGCAAGTGAGGGTAGAATCACCCTAATTCACAAAAATACAGTAAAAAATAATAAGGCTACCATATTCATCTCTGATTATACAGCGTGGTACACCAATATTCAAGTAGCAATGCATACAAAGTCACATAGCATAATTGCTCAGTAGATTAAATCTAAATAGATAGTACCACCGCAGGATCTGCCAAAAATAATGTACATCAGCCACTTGATGCATATGGAATTTTTACTGTATTTTTGTGAATTAGGGTGATTCTACCCTCACTTGCAAGGTAATGGCTGCCGCAAGTGCTATATAGGCTTTTTTTCACTGCCTCTAGTGTGCAATATTTATTCAATGTGATGTGCTTTTTCTTGTAGCCGTTTTTTAATTTTGCTATCTGGTAATTGGGTCTGCCATTTGCAGCTTATTAGCATTTTTGTGACTACGAGATAAGTCCTTCTCTAAGCTGCCGGATATTAACCCCATTATATTTTTTTGACTCCGAGATAAGTCTTTTTGGGGTTCTTATACTATTAGAAATACTACGAGATAAGTTCACAGCAATTTAGTATTATCTATGAGACTATTTTTGTCTCTGTATTTTTTCGGTACTATAAGTGTGTGTGTGTTTCTTTTTTGTGTCCCTTTTTGTATATGCAGGGAGACGTAGGGGTTATTAGGGATACCGACGTTGAGCGGGGGCGCCATATCGTCTACAACTAGGGTGCCAACCTCCGCGGCTAGGAAGGGTGAAACTAGGGCTGACTAGGGTAACTTAGCCATTGGCCCATTATTTGAATACTGAAGAGAATTAAAAACAGTATTTTTTCTCCCTTCATTTTTTGTCCTCTACTACTCCATCTTTTAGTCATTTTCACTAATGTTTTTAGTCATTGAATTAAAAGCTAAATTTTAGGGGTTATTCTTTTTGTGCTTCTGGTGTTCCAAATGAAGGTAGTCAGCAACGCTACATCGCTTCCCCCACTGTAAGCCCACCAGTTAGCATACCACCAGCAGCAAATGTTGAGGTGTCGTCGCAAGGCCAAAGCAGTCAGGGAATCACAATGTTATTGCTATGAAAGACTGAATCTAGGTCATCAGAAAGACCACCAACACCATCACCATCACCAACCCTCTCTCAGTCCGCCATGTCCACCCTAGTTCCACCATATGCAGCTCTCAAGTCCAGCTCACCCTATCAGAGACTCTGAGTAGGACAAGTAAGTAATCATCCTCTCATCCGCGTACACTGTGTTTGAACGCCCACATTGCCAAACTAATCTCGTTAGAGATGATGCCCTACCGGTTGGTTGAAAGCGAAGCTTTCTGCGAGCTCATCGCCTACGCAGTACCACGCTATGACCTACCCAGTGGGCACTTCTTTTCTCAAAAACCCATCCCAGCCCTCCACCTGCATGTGAAAGACCGCATTGTCCATGCACTCAAGCAATCAGTGAGTGGAAAGGTGCACCTCACAACAGATGCATGGTCCAGTAGGCATGGCCAGGGCCGTTACGTGTCCATCACTGTGCACTGGGTTAAAGTGGTGGATGCAGGGTCCACAGGGAACAGCGGCGGTGGGACAATGCTGCCTAGCCCACAGTATAGGAAAGAGTCGACCCTCCTCCTCCTCTGGAAGCGAAAGCTTGTCCACAGAGCGCAGTCACACGAGCACTCCATCAGCAGCTGCCAATGTTGCACACGAGGTGTCCCACTATCGAACAGCTAGTGGTAAGCGTCAGCAGGCTGTGTTGAAGATGTGTTTGGGTGACAACAGACACACTGCAGAGGTACTGGCTGACTACTTGCAGTGACAAACTGAGTCATGGCTGGGCAGTCTACATCTTGAGGCAGGCAAGGTAGTTAGTGATAACGGATGGAATTTTGTGACAGCCATAGCCCTTTCAAAACTCAGACACATACCTTGCCTGGCTCACAACTTGAACCTGGTGGTGCAGTGCTTCCTCAATAATTATCCGGAGTTAGCAGCCCTGCTCCCTAAGGTGCGAAGACTGTGCTCGCACATCCGCCGGTCGCCCGTACACTCCAGTCGCATGCAGAAGCAGCAGCAATTGCGCCACCTTCCCTAGCACAGCCTAATTATCGACGTTGCAACAAGGTGGAACTCCACCCTGCACATGGTAGAGAGGCTGTGCGAACAGAGTCAGGCTGTAATGCATTTGTGGGAGGATACACGGGCTTGCAGTTTGAGGGCAGACATGGAGTTGTCTGGTGTGCAGTGGTCGAAGCTGAAAGACCTCTGTAAAGTCCTTCAGTGTTTTGAGGAATGCACATGGCTGGAAAGCACAGACGATGCCATCATAAGCATGTATCCCACTTATGCGTCTGCTCATGCAAACTTTGACGCACATTAAGGAGCAGGCGTCTGCAGCCGAGGAGGAAGAGGAAGAGGAAGAGGAGGAGGAAAGCCTTGATGACAGTCAGCTATTGTCTGCTCAGGGAACTCTCCTGGACGAGTTGGAGGAAGAAGAGGAGGAGGAGGAGGATGATGGGGATAATTATTTAGGGGAGGAGGATGCTTCTCAGGGGGCAAGAGAAAATGTTGGCATGGCAAGGTCAGGTACAGGGTTTGTGCGTGACTGGAGGGATGTGGATTTGCCAGAAAGTGCTCCTCCACTCAGCACTCGCAGTGCATTATTGACACCTGGAACATTGGCCCACAAGTGTGATTATGCCTTGCAGATCCTGAAAAGGGACCCCCGCATTGCCAAAATGATGAACAATGATGACTACTGGTTGGCCAACATCCTGGATCCATGCTATAAAGGCAAATTCCAAAACATCATGCCACAGGAGAACCTAGAGCTAATATTGGCTAGCAATCAAGCAACTCTGGTAAACCGTTTGTTTGAGGCATTCCCAGCACACAGCAGCGGTGATGGTTCTCACACGAGCCGTAGGGGGCAACATGGAAGAGGAGTTCGTGGTGCATACATCCGAAGTGGCGTTGGAGACAGGGATTTCATGACCATGTTGTGGACTGATTTTTCAAGTACCGCTCACACGACTGGTAATACTGCATCGATTGAAAGTGACAGGAGACAACAGTTGTGAACTATGGTTACAAACTATTTCTCCTCCCATATCGATATTCTCCCTCACAGGTCATTCCCCTTTGACTATTGGGCCTCTAAACTGGACACCTGGCCTGAATTGGCACAATATGCCTTACAGTAGCTTGCTTGCCTTGCTGCTAGTGTGCTATTCGAAAGAGTCTTCAGTGCTGCTGGATCAATCCTGACAGAAAAAAGGACCCGTCTGTCGACCCAAAATGTTGATGATCTAACCTTCATTAAAATGAACCATGCATGGATTTCAAAGGATTTTGTCCCACCTTCCCCTGCTGACACATAGGTTGCCAGAAAAATGGCTCGCTTTTGTCCTCCTCTTCCTCGGACTTCTCCAATTCCTCCATTTGCAGCAGCTGAATATCCAACATCAACATATTCCATTTTTTCAACCTCCCTAACTGAGCTGCCTCCCCCCAGGGCTGGGGTCACCACCTGGCGCACGCACCCATGCGAGTGCCGTTGCCCTGGACAGGTGGGTGGGCCCACTCTTGGGCGACGGCACTGGCACAGGGTCCCTCATAGTACAATCAAGTGTCTCAGATGGTGGGTGTGCACACCCGCCGTCAGACACACCGGTGTACTATGAGGGGCCCTGTGCCAGTACCGCCGCCCACGAGTGGGCCCCCCCTGCTTGCTCAGGGCCCCAGCACTTGCAATACCTACCTCTCCCTGCTCAACCACTGTGTAGTCTGAGCTGTTAAATCCTTCACTGGGACTGCCACTACAAATTTGGTGAACTGATAGATGATGGTTAAGACTAGAGTTGAGCGACTTTTGGTTTTTTAGGGTCGAGTTTCGTTTCGTGAAACCCAACTTTTCCAAAAGTCGGGTCGAGCAAGATCGGCCGATTATAGGGAAAAGTCGGGGTCGTCCTGAAACATGAAACCCAATGTAAGTCAATGGGGAATAAAAGTCGGCAGTGAGAGGAGGACAGGAAACACACCTACAGTGCCCATTTGAATGCCAAAAGCATCAATTCTTATTACTTAAGCTTGTCAACCTTAATTTACTTCTTAATACTAGTTACGCACTGAAAAATGGGGGTTATTTGGCTAAAGTTGTGGGGGGGTAGGGCTGGCTCCAGATTTTCATGTGCCCTGGGCGAAAGAGCGCCCCTTTAACACATACCACAACTCATGATGCTCCGATACGGCAGAGAAATAGCGGTATAGTACAATGAAAAATACTTCACTTTTTACATCTCATGACGAGGCCCATCTACAGTATTTCTCCATACAGAATCATTGGTCCCATATAATGTTTGAAACAGTATATGATGCGCTCCACATAATGCTACAGTATATGTTGGTCCCCATGGATGAAGCTCCACTGTCTTATGGGCCCAAATAATGCTCCAAACATAATGGGCCCCATTTCTAATGCTCTAGTGTATAATGGGCCCTGTAAATGCTGCTCCAGTGTCTGATGTCCACCTTTGGAATGTTCCAGTGTATGGTGGGCCCCATCTATCATTCTCCAGAGTATAGTGCTCCCCAAAAATTGCTGTCCCAACATTGAAAACAATCAAATAAGTTTCCTCGCTAGGGAATCCCTGTACTAGTCTGGACTCCTCGTCGTCCCCATCTTCCATCTCACTGCACAGTATTTCAACCTTGCAAGTGCTGTGATCCTGAGCAAGCAGGGGGGCCCACTCGTTGGCGACGGCACTGGCACAGGGCCCCTGATAGTACAGTGGTGTGTCTGATGGCGGGTGGGCCGAGCCTGCACTTTCATCTGCAGCTTCCTCTTTGTCACCGTGTAAGATGGAACTGTATATGGGAAGGGTAACCTGAGTTTCATCAGGGTCAGATTCAGGCCGGGTAGCATGCGAGGGGAATGTAGTGGTCTGGGTCAATGTACCAGCAGATTAATCGAGCAGTGGCTGGGCATCAGTGCACTTGTGTCGCCCCCAGGAGTACGGTTGCCACAGTGGCATTACCTTCCTCCTAGGGAGTGTGATGTCATGCTTGGGAGCAACGAAGGATCTCTCTAGCAGGTTAACTGATTGGGCGGCGTTATTCCCACGAGTCATGACCCTCCAAACAGCGTTCATGAAGGCAAAGTGTTTGTTTTACGTGGGCAGTATGGTTGCAAAGCTGAACCTTAAAGGAATGTCCAGAAGGGCACCACCAGGAGTGGAGCCTACGGTTAAATTCGACTCCACCTGGGAAACCTCAACCATGCCAGCTATAGAAAAGATGCACACATTGCAAGCTTAATTCCGTTAACGAACGAGACTCTGTCATGCCCCGCGGTCCGAGTCCGGCTTACTAGAGGGACACGTGAGGCTCTGGCACATGAGATTGGCCAATAACTGGTGTGTCATGCCCTTACATGTCCGTGGCTGCATGTGCGCTACACTGAAAAGGCCAGCGTTTGTCGCTTACAGGTGCAGATAACCCGCTGAACAACGTTAGTGATGGGGATCTGTGATTACAATTATTACCCGCGAATGATGATTTCCCGGTAAGTGCAGGTCAACCGCAGTTCCGGAATTAGGCCTAACCATCATTCCTGAAAAAATGAAAAACTTACGTGTGCAAACCACAGGTGCTGTAGCTTGCTTAACAGCTCGCCAGCCGTTCTCACGTCCAGTATGGATTACACGTGATTCCACAAAGGTTAGAAAGGGTACCGTATCCCCGGATAACATGTACGGATAGCGTACACATTCAAAATATATGTCTATACATCAGGAGGCAGGCTCAGACGGTGTTAGGCCCAGTATGGATTGCACGTGATTGCACAAAGGTTAGAAAGGGTACCGTATCCCCGGATAACATGTATGGATAGCGTACACATTCAAAATATATGTCTATACATCAGGAGGCAGGCACAGACGGTGCTAGGCCCAGTATGGATTGCACGTGATTGCACAAAGGTTAGAAAGGGTACCGTATCCCCGGATAACATGTATGGATAGCGTACACATTCAAAATATATGTCTATACATCAGGAGGCAGGCTCAGACGGTGTTAGGCCCAGTATGGATTGCACGTGATTGCACAAAGGTTAGAAAGGGTACCGTATCCCCGGATAACATGTATGGATAGCGTACACATTCAAAATATATGTCTATACATCAGGAGGCAGGCACAGACGGTGCTAGGCCCAGTATGGATTGCACGTGATTGCACAAAGGTTAGAAAGTGTACCGTATCCCCGGATAACATGTATGGATAGCGTACACATTCAAAATATATGTCTATACATCAGGAGGCAGGCTCAGACGGTGTCAGGCACAGTATGGATTTGACGGCCCAGACTACACAGCGGAGGAGCAGGGAGAGGTAAAGATTGCAAATGCTGGGGCCCTGCCCAAGCAAGGGGGGCCCACTCATGGGCGTCGGTACTGGCACTGGGCCCCTCATAGTACGGCGGTGTGTCTGACGGTGGGTGTGCACCACCACCGTCAGAGACACTTGATTGCACTATGAGGGACCCTGTGCCAGTGCCCGCGCCCAAGAGTCGGCCTACCCACCTGTCCAGGGCAACGGCACTCGCACGGTGTCGTGCGCTAGGTGGTGACCCCGGCCATGGGGGGGGAGGCAGCACAGTTAGGGAGTTTTAAAAAGTGGCATATGTTGATGTTGGACATTCAGCTGATGCAAAAGGTGAAATAGGTCAAGTCCCAGGAAGAGGTGGACCAAAGCAAGCCATTTTTCTGTCACCCTATGTGTCATCAGGGGAAGGTGGGACAAAATCCTTGGAAACCCATGCGTGGTTCATTTTAATGAAGGTTAGATCATCCACATTTTGGGTTGACAGACGGGTCCTTTTTTCTGTCAGGATTGATCCAGCTGCACTGAAGACTCTTTCCGATAGTACACTTGCAGCTGGGCAAGCGAGCTCCTGTAAGGCATATTGTGCCAATTCAGGCCAGGTGTCCAGTTTAGCGGCCCAATAGTCAAAGGGGAATGACCTGTGTGGTAGAACATCGATATGGGAGGAAAAGTAGTTTGTAACCATAGTTGACAACTGCTGTCTCCTGTCACTTTCCATCGATGCAGTATTACCAGTTGTGTGAGCGATACTTGAAAAATCAGTCCACAACATTTTCATGAAACCCCTGTCTCCAACGCCACTTCTGCTGTGTGCACCACGAACACCTCTGCCAAGCTGACCGCGGCCCGTACGGCTCGTGTGAGAACCATCACCGCTGCTGTGTGCTGGGAATGCCTCAAGCAACCGATTTACCAGAGTTGCTTGTTTATTAGCCAATATTAGGTCAAGGTTCTCCTGTGGCATGATGTTTTGTAATTTGCCTTTATAGCGTGGATCCAGGATGCTGGCCAACCAGTAGTCGTCATCGTTCATCATTTTGGCAATGCGGGGGTCCCTTTTTAGGATCTGCAAGGCATAATCTGACATGTGGGCCAATGTTCCCGGTGTCAATGATACACTGCGAGTGCTGGGTGGAGGAGCACTTTCTGGAAAATCCACATCCCTCCAGTCACGCACAAACCCTGTACCAGACCTTGGCACGCCAACATTTTCACTTGCCCCACGAGATGCATCCTCCTCCCCTAAGTAATCATCCCCATCATCCTCCTCCTCCTCCTCCTCTTCTTCCTCCACCTCGTCCAGGAGAGGTCCCTGAGCAGATAATGGCTGAATGTCATCAAGGATTCCCTCCTCCTCTTCCTCCTCATCAACATTGGCTGCAGAAGCCTGCTCCTTAAGGTGCGTCAAAGTTTGCATGAGCAGACGCATAAGTGGGATGCTCATGCTTAGGATGGCGTCGTCTGCGCTTACCAGCCGTGTGCATTCCTCAAAACACTGAAGGACTTTACAGAGGTCTTTCAGCTTCGACCACTGCACACCTGTCAACTCCATGTCTGCTCTCAAAGTGCCTGGCCGTGTATCCTCCCACAAATGCATTATGGCTTGCCTCTGCTCGCACAGCCGCTCCACCATGTGCAGGGTGGAGTTCCACCTTGTTGCAATGTCGATAATGAGGCGGTGGTTGGGAAGGTGGAGCAATCGCTGCAGCTTCTGCATACGAACGGAGTGTACAGGCGACCGGCGGATGTGTGCGCACAGTCTTCGCACTTTCTGGAGCAGGGCTGTTAACTACGGATAATTTTTGAGGAAGCACTGCACCACCAGGTTCAAGGTGTGAGCCAAGCAAGGTATGTGGCTGAGTTTTGAAAGGGCTATGGCTGCCACAAAATTACGGCCGTTATCACTAACTACCTTGCCTGCCTCAAGATGTACACTGCCCAGCCATGACTCAGTTTGTCGCTTCAAGTACTCGGCCAGCACCTCGGCGGTGAGTCTGTCGCCCAAACACATCATTTGCAACACAGCCTGCTGACGCTTTCCACTAGCTGCTCGATAGGGGGACACCTCATGTGCAACAGTGGCAGCTGCAGATGGAGTGCTCGTACAACTGCGCTCTGTGGACGAGCTTTCGCTTCTGGAGGAGGAGGAGGGTCGAAAGCCTACAGCCAACTGTTTCCTATACTGTGGGCTAGGCAGAACTGTCCCACCACCGCTGTCCCCTGTGGACCCTGCATCCACCACATTAACCCAGTGCGCAGTGATGGACACGTAACGGCCCTGGCCATGCCGACTGGACCATGCATCAGTTGTGAGGTGCACCTTTACGCTCACTGACTGCTTGAGTTCATGGACAATGCGGTCTTTCACATGATGGTGGAGGGCTGGGATGGCTTTGCGAGAGAAGAAGTGGCGACTGGGTAGGTCATAGCGTGGTACTGCATAGGCCATGAGTTCGCGGAAAGCTGCGTTTTCCACCAACCGAAAGGGCATCATCTCAAACGAGATTAGTTTGGCAATGTGGGCGTTCAAACTCAGTGTACGCGGATGAGAGACTGAGTACTTTCTTGACCAACTCATAGTGTCTGGGAGGGTGAGCTGGACTTGAGAGTTGCATATGGTGGAAGTAGCGGTGGACAGGGCGGACTGAGAGAGGGTTGATGATGGTGATGGAGTTGGTGTTCTTTCTGATGGCCTAGAATCAGTCTTTCGTTGATATAACAGTGGGATTCCCTGACTGCTGTGGCCTTGCAACGACACCTCAACATTTGCTGCTGTGCTAACCGGTGGGCTTACAGTGGGGGAAACAATGTAGCGTTGCTGACTACCTTCGTTGTGATCAGTTGCACATGAGGTTTGGTGTTGTGTCCACGCTTGCAAGTGCATGGTGGTTAAATGTCTAAGCATGCAACTGGTATTCAAATTTTTCAGATTTTTCCCTCGGCTAAAGGTCTTTGCGCACTTCTTAGGCTGTGTGCACACGCTGCGGATTCCGCTGCGTTTCCGCAGCGGTTTTGGCCGCTGCGGACACGCAGCAGTTTTAGCTGCGGTGTACAGTACCATTCATTTGAATGGGAAAAAAAAAACGCTGTGCCGACGCTGCGGAAAAAACCGCGCGGATTTGCTGCGGTTTTGAATCCGCAGAAAGAATTGCATGTCAATTCTTTCTGCGGAAACCGCTGCGGGTTCCTATCTCCACCATTGTGGAGATAGTGAATCCGCAGGACCAAACCGCAGGCAAAACCGCAGATAATCCGCAGGTCTTTTGACCTGCGGTTTATCTGCGTTTTTTTGCAAAATCCATGCGGATTAATCCGCAGCGGAATCCGCAGCGTGTGCACGTACCCTTACAGATAACCTTGGCCTGATCATGAGGATTTTGTTCAAAAAACTGCCACACTGCACTCTTCCTACTTTGGCAGACATTTTGCGGCCTAGCACGCTGTGATCTTTTGACACTCTGGACAAGCTGTCCAGCAACTCTTTTGATTTTTGGAACCTGTCTTTGGAGTGCTCCAGGCCTGCCAGATAACAGCTGATGCGATGTCGATGTCTGCTGTGGATGATCCTCATCTGAGCTATTGTAAGCAGCACCCTCTTCCCCCAATGGATGCCAATCTGGGTCAACAACTGGGTCATCCATCACCTCCTCTTCAATGTCATGTGCACCATCCTCTGTGTCACCGTGTATGGTGGTATAGTGTGCGGGAAGGGGCACCTGAGTCTCATCAGGGTCAGAATCTGGCTCTGTACACTGCGAGGACAATGTAGTGCTCTGAGTGAATGTACCAGCAGAATCATCCATCAGCGGCTGTGCATCAGTGCACTCCATGTCAGATTCATCTTGGCCTGGGTAATTCACCATTTCACTTGATAATCCAGGCATGGTATGTGAAAACAGCTCCATGGAGTAATCAGTAGTATGGCCTGCGTCATCCTTCAATCTTGGTTGGGGTGAAGGACACAAGGAAAGTTGTGGTTCATGAACATGAGCCTCCAATGATGACTCAGTGCTTTTACTTTTTACAACTGAAGAAGAGGAGGCGATAGAGCTGGAGGCTGAGTCAGCAATGTAAGACAAAACTTTTTCCTGATGCTCTGGCTTTAAAAGCGGTTTGCCAACTCCTAGAAAACTAAGCCTTCGAAGCCTTATGGAGCCAGACGATGACGCAGGCTCAACACCTCCTGCATTCAGTCTTATTTTGCTCTTGCCACTACCATCATATCCACCACCAACACCATCATTACCAGCTGCCAACCCCCGCCCAATTACACGGCCTCTTCCACCAGCCTTCCTCATTTTTTGTAGAAATGTAGACAAAATCCAACAAACTATATAGTAATGTAAAACAAGGTACAAGGTGTCTATAGGACAGGGGAGATTTTGAATTTCTGCACACACTAGTGGACACTGGACACTTTTGGATTGTGTGAGGCCCACTGAATATCTGAGCGCTATGTCACAGGCTCGATGGCACAGCTGTGACAAAAGTGACTAGAGGATAAGGGAGATTTTGAATTTCTGCAGACACTTGTGGACACTGGACACTTTTGGATTGTGTGAGGCCCACTGATATCTGAGCGCTATGTCACAGGCTCGATGGCACAGCTATGACAAAAGTGACTAGAGGATAAGTGAGATTTTGAATTTCTGCAGACACTTGTGGACACTGGACACTTTTGGATTGTGTGAGGCCCACTGATATCTGAGCGCTATGTCACAGGCTCGATGGCACAGCTGTGACAAAAGTGACTAGAGGATAAGTGAGATTTTGAATTTCTGCAGACACTTGTGGACACTGGACACTTTTGGATTGTGTGAGGCCCACTGATATCTGAGCGCTATGTCACAGGCTCGATGGCACAGCTGTGACAAAAGTGACGAGAGGATAAGGGAGATTTTGAATTTCTGCAGGCACTTGTGGACACTGGACACTTTTGGATTGTGTGAGGCCCACTGATATCTGAGCGCTATGTCACAGGCTCGATGGCACAGCTGTGACAAAAGTGACTAGAGGATAAGGGAGATTTTGAATTTCTGCAGACACTTGTGGACACTGGACACTTTTGGATTGTGTGAGGCCCACTGATATCTGAGCGCTATGTCACAGGCTCGATGGCACAGCTGTGACAAAAGTGACTAGAGGATAAGTGAGATTTTGAATTTCTGCAGACACTTGTGGACACTGGACACTTTTGGATTGTGTGAGGCCCACTGATATCTGAGCGCTATGTCACAGGCTCGATGGCACAGCTGTGACAAAAGTGACTAGAGGATAAGGGAGATTTTGAATTTCTGCAGACACTTGTGGACACTGGACACTTTTGGATTGTGTGAGGCCCACTGATATCTGAGCGCTATGTCACAGGCTCGATGGCACAGCTGTGACAAAAGTGACTAGAGGATAAGTGAGATTTTGAATTTCTGCAGACACTTGTGGACACTGGACACTTTTGGATTGTGTGAGGCCCACTGATATCTGAGCGCTATGTCACAGGCTCGATGGCACAGCTGTGACAAAAGTGACTAGAGGATAAGGGAGATTTTGAATTTCTGCAGACACTTGTGGACACTGGACACTTTTGGATTGTGTGAGGCCCACTGATATCTGAGCGCTATGTCACAGGCTCGATGGCACAGCTGTGACAAAAGTGACGAGAGGATAAGTGAGATTTTGAATTTCTGCAGACACTTGTGGACACTGGACACTTTTGGATTGTGTGAGGCCCACTGATATCTGAGCGCTATGTCACAGGCTCGATGGCACAGCTGTGACAAAAGTGACGAGAGGATAAGGGAGATTTTGAATTTCTGCAGACACTTGTGGACACTGGACACTTTTGGATTGTGTGAGGCCCACTGATATCTGAGCGCTATGTCACAGGCTCGATGGCACAGCTGTAACAAAAGTGACTAGAGGATAAGGGAGATTTTGAATTTCTGCAGACACTTGTGGACACTGGACACTTTTGGATTGTGTGAGGCCCACTGATATCTGAGCGCTATGTCACAGGCTCGATGGCACAGCTGTGACAAAAGTGACTAGAGGATAAGTGAGATTTTGAATTTCTGCAGACACTTGTGGACACTGGACACTTTTGGATTGTGTGCGGCCCACTGATATCTGAGCGCTATGTCACAGGCTCGATGGCACAGCTGTGACAAAAGTGACTAGAGGATAAGGGAGATTGGATTGCTTTTAAAAAAGCAGTTTGTAGAGCAGTGGGTAAACAGCAATGCAGCGGTCAGGAAGCCTTAGAAGGCAGCCCAACAACCAACACCACTGATACACCACTATATTGCCTCCCCTTGCACTGCACACACAGTGACTGGTGTGTTGTACAGGCACAATCGCTAGCAGCAGAAGCATTTTTTTTTGTCTTCTTCCCTGCCTAACGCTCTCCCTACAGAATCAGCAGCAACCTCTCCCTATGCTAAGATCGGCAGAAGTAAGATGGCGGTCGGCGTGCACGCCCTTTTATACTCCCTGTGACGCCCACCAAAGCAAGCCAATCACTTGCATGCCCTTCTGAAAGATGGTGGTGACCCGTGCCTATGTCATCACATTGCCCACAGTGTCCGTGGATCCTGATTGGCTGCAAAAGAGCGCAAAACAAACTTTTGAAACGCGACTTTGGTGCGTAAGTCGCCGACCTCGTGGCCGACCTCATCCTAGGGTCGGGTTTCGTTTCATGAAACCCGACTTTTGAAATTTTTCGACCCGTTTCGCTCAACTCTAGTTAAGACGTAGCTATGCCCTGTCCTGCTGGGCTCTATCTTCAGATGATCAATTGCTTCCATTTGTTATGGACGTCGACTCACAATGAGATGCAGTGGTGGTTTATCATCAGTTTTCACAGTTTTCCTACTCACAGACGTGTGACATTCCTGCCCACATTTTTAAATGTGTCCTCTCATGCCAATCCAATAGAATCGCCTACGGCCTGTGGCTTCTGTCTTTTGCACTCCAAAGTTACCTGACAGATCATGATAGGCAGTGAGGACCATGTCTACATGTCCCTGTGATAAAAATTTGATGGAGATGAGTAACGGTGATGGGATCCACGGTACTGCGATACAGCAACCCTTTCTTCACAAAGAACTGTTTTCGCTGTCTCCACAGACAAAGTAATTGAGGGTCAGCATCGCCTCTGAGAATTCTCCTGGGAATTTTTCCCGTGATTAGTAATTCCAAAATTTCTGCAATCACTCGGCTTTCGTCTGTACTTGTATCCATCTCGTTTCCTCTTGCGGAGAGTCTGGACTATCTTACTGAGACTGAAATATATATGAAGATTTACAAATACCCCAACAGTGTAAACTGGTGTACGCTTCAAATACATTACACTTTTTCTACTTTTTAGATTCTTGTCTAATCCATACTGAGGCTGTGAGTGTCTTTGTCGGACTCTGGAAATAAACACGGAGATTTTAAATGTTTAAACTACGCTATATATACCTGTTATCCGATGATACTGTACCCTTTCTCAACTTTCTACAATCTTGTTGAATCCATACTGGGCATGAGACCGTCTGAGTCTTCCTCCTGATTAGAGATGAGCGGTGTTCGAGTCTAACTGTTCGCCAACTTCAAATACGAGCTGTTTTGGGCGGTGTTCGAGCCGTTCGTCGAACTCGAACACTTTGCTTAAAATTCGGCTGTTCGAGGTTCCGTTTGAGAACGGTTCGTTCACCAAAAGTGTAACTTTATTTTCACATTAATAATGGTTTTCAATGTTAATAGACAGTTTCATGGCATAGTAGCAGTGTCTGGTAGCCAGAGGTGCAGTACAACTGTCAAGGAGCTACACCGTGTGTGTTTCTAATAATTTTTTACCGCATCTTGTCCAGAAAATCCTTTTGGGCCTTGTAGCACTGTCTGCTACTCAGCAGAGGAGCCCACTCTTGAACCTAGCTATGCCGCCTGTTTATGAAAGAACCAGTTTTTGACTGCATTTAGCACAGTTAATACTTTGGGCCTAGTAACTGTGTCTGCTACTCAGCAGAGGAGCCCACCCGTGAGCCAAGCTGTGCCGCCTGTTTATGTAAGAACCATTTTTTTAACTCCAATTAGCCCAGTGAATACTTTGGGCCTAGTACCTGTGTCTACTGCTCAGCAGAGGAGCCCACCCATGAACTTAGCTATGAGATCTGTTTATGTAAGCACTGTCTGCTACTCAGAAGAGTTGCCCACCTGTGAACCAAACTATGCCACCTGTTTATGTAAGAAATGTGTGCTACTCAGCAGAGGAGCCCAGCTGTTAAGCAAGCTACAACACCTGTGGTTTGAACACTTAATTTTTGCACATTCTTTCTGGAATGCCGGCTAGGCTTAATTCCAGAATTCCGGTTGACCTGCACATACTGGGAAATCCTCGTTCGCGGGGAAGAATTGGAATCCCAGATCCCCATCACTAACGGGGTTCAGCGGGTTATCTGCACCTGTAAGCGACACACGCTGGTCCTTTCAGTGTAGCGCGTGTGCAGCCCCGGACATGTAAGGGCATGACAGACCTGTTATTGCTCGATCTCGCATGCCAGAGCCTCGCGTGTCCCTCTAGTAAGCTGGACGCAGACCACGGGGGCATGCCGGAGTCTCATTCGTTAACAGAATTAAGCTGACAAATCGATAGCACAACTAAAAACGGCCATGCACCACCACCCACAGAATCGAGAAAGCTTGCAATCTGTCCATCCTTTCCGTGGCTGGCATGGTTGAGGTTGCCTGTCTGGAGTCCAATTAAGCTGCAGGCTCCACTACTTGTGGTGGTGCCCTTCTGGACATTCCTTTAAAGTTCAGCTTTGCAACCATACTGCCCCCGTAACCCAAACACTTTGCCTTCATAGACGCTGTTCAGAGGGTTGTGGGAATAACGCTGCCCGATCGGCAGTTGGCATAATTTATGGTGGGAAGTCCGACGGTATATGATCGTCTTCGATTTTAGAATTTCAGAATTATTTTTTATTTTAGATTTTTATTCCAGCCTTTCTTGACTTCATAAGGGCATGACATGCCTATATCTGTGTCTCCTCCTCCTCCTCCTTTTACTCCTCCACCTCTTTTCTATATGTAGTTGCCCTTTTCCATATGTTATTTATGTCTTCTGAGCATTTTGTCTGCTTTGGGACACCTTTTAAGGTGTTTAGTATGTGTTTTCTATGTGTTTGTATGTGTTTGTGTTTGCCTGCCATTGTTTTCAATGGGGTTCGACGGTGTTCATCGAACGTTCGAATAACATTCGATGAACGTGCCTCCTGTTCAACGAACCGAACACTAGCGGGGTGGCTCAACACTACTCCTGATATATAGACGTACATTTTTAATGTTTAAACTATGCTATATATACCTGGTATCTGGCGATACTGTACCCTTTCTGCCAGAAAGTCCTCCTCCACCCACCACTCTAAGTGTATCATTGACACCAGGAACATTGGCCCACATGTGTGATTATTTCTTGCGGATCTTCTTTTTATATTGTGGTGTGATCCATCCTGAGTGTGTGAGAGTCTGTGGGTTACTCCTGCAATTTATATGTAGATTTAAAAATTACCCCAACACTGTATACAGCTCTACGCTTGAGATACATTACCCATTTACTGGTTTTTATATTCTGGTCTAATCCAAACTGACCAAGTGAGAGTCTGTTTCTGACTCTGGAAATAAATACTGAGATTGACAATGACCCCTACACTGTATACAGCTGTATTCTTCAGATCCATTACCGTTTTATGCCTTTTTATATTGTGTTGCAATTCATACTGAGCCTGAGAGCGTCTGTGTCTGCCTACTGAAATATATACGGCGATTTAGAATGTTTAACTTATACTATATATACCTGCTATCTGATGATACTGTACCCTTTTTCTACTTTTTATATTCTTGTCTAATCCATACTGAGCCTGTGAGTATCTCTGTGTGACTCATGAAATATATACGGATATTGACAATTATCCTTTGACTGTATAGAGCTGTATGCTTCTGATACAGTACCATATATCTAATGTTATTTTGGGTACATTTTTTCCAAAATTTGGAAGTATGGTGGAAGAAGTCGCAGACGTGGGCGTGGGGGGGCCAGTTGATACTGATGGTGGTGGTGCATTTGCTGGTAGTGGCAAAAGCACAATAGCAGCTAAGGCAGGAGGTGTTGAGCCTGCGTCATGGTCTGGCTCCAGAAGGCCTGGAAGGCTACCTTTTCTGGGAGTAGGTTAACCGCTTTTAAAGCTGGAGCATCAGGAACTGGTTTTGGCTTACATTGCCGAAACAGACTCCAGCTAATATGCCCTCCTCTTCTGAAGTTTCAAAAAATGCAAGCACTGAGTCATCAAGTGCTGGCTTCTGGTCAGGAAGAACCCCTTTCCTTATGTCCTTCACCCCCACCAAAAGTGAATGATGCAGCAGGCCACTCTTCACATTAGTCCATGTAGCTCTTTCTCACATACCATGCCTGGGTTATCAAGTCAAATCATGAATTCCCCAGTCCAAGATCAATCTGACATGGAGTGTGGGTCGCCAGCCAGGGCTGTGGGGTTAATCGGTACCGGGCTGGTGTCTCAGAGGGATGTGTCACGGTGGTGGTGACCCGGTCCGTATCCCTGGGCATCCATGCAAAGGGGTGAATAACATTTATAGGTGAATGATACGTGACGCCACCTGTGGTTTCTGATCAGATTGACCAGCGCTGCAGTGTCGCTTCTCTGGGACAGATGTTGTGGTGCGGCTAAGATGTAGAAGCCCTGCACAGGTAGGGCCGTAGTCAGAGGGCAGATGAAAGAGTTGGCAGATGGTGTGCAGTGCAGGATGTAGCAGAGCCGTGTGCCAGGCGGAGGAGAAAGATGACAGACACAGTCGTGCAGTTCCTTTACCTGTACTTGGTAAGTGCCGTCCAGGACCCAGAGTACAGATGGAGAAGGAGTTGATCAGACTGGAAGTAAATTAGGAATTCTCTCTCTGCAGATAGGTAGTGTGGCCTCCTGTTGTGAGTTCATTTTCCCCTTCACTACTGAGGCCCGAGGAACTCCCTCTTCTGGTGAAGAAAGGTAGTGAGCCTGATTGTCAAACACCTGGGGCTGATGATGATGACTGGCTGAGTGGAGTTAGTGACTGGATATAAGGCTGCCGACGCCCTTCTGGCCTGCGGGTGATTTCTCTGTGGACTTCTAGGAAACCAGTCTGATTCCTGCTCATCTAAAGCTAAGATTTCTGCTTTGCCTTTTTGCATTAGTGTTTTGTTTTCCTTGCTTTTCTGGATTCTGCCATTCCCTGCTGGGGTGAGCTGAATCTCCGTTTGCCTGTTGCTCTGTCTTCAGAATATTCCTGAGTACTGACATAGCCTTTTTTGAAGCCTAGCATCTTCAGGGCCTTTTTTACTGTCAGTTTGTTGGCTCTTATTTTCATAGGGTTTTTTCACGGATTGCAGACAGCAGCCTTCCTGTCCTTTCCTATCTAAGCTAGCTTGGGCCCCATCTTTGCTCAGTCTATCTTTCTGTCTGTGTTTTGTTCTTTCTTCTTGCTTCACCGTCATTATATGTGGGGGGCTGCCTTTTGCTTTGGGGTCTGCTCTGGGGCAGTTTAGATTTCCTTTTCTGTCTTTAGTCTATATAGTCCTCCGGCTGTGATCGAGGGGCCTAGGGCATCGTAGGAGCCCCCCACGGCTACTGCTAGTTGTGTTGATAGGTTCAGGGGTCTGCAATCCGATAGCTGCCAACTTCTCTGGTTTTTTGGACTTAGCTAGCATTTCTATTTTTGCCTCCTACAGTGACTCAATCATAACAGCCTCCATTCTAGCGCTTATCTGAGGTACTCGCAGTACTGAGTTCACTGAAGTTCCCCCTGTTGACTCTCTTTTGGAACTTTCTCATATGGCAGGCAGCCATAGCATTTTCCTGCTGGCTCACACACGTCACTGCTGGGGCCTCCGAGCCTTAGTTGGGAACAGAGCATTTATAGCTGCTACTTCCTCCGGTTTCTGCTGCAGGACCGTCAGTGTCCCTACAAACTCGGAGACCGGAATCCAGACCATGCACTCCAGCTAGGAGTGAGCCTTAACTCTGCTCATCCTCCAGCTCCCCTTCTCACATCCACACACTTCCCCTTCCCTTCACAGACCTGCCCTAACTTCCATCCTCCCGACCACAGAGAGCAGCTCATTAGCAGTCAGGTTCAGAGCTCTCCCTGCTGGGGTGGAGTGGGAACTGTGTTGTGTGTTGGTTTAACTGCTAGAGAGATCCTTCGTTGCTCCCAAGCATGACATCACACTCCCTAGGAGGAAGGTAATGCCACTATGGCAACCGTACTCCTTGGGGCGCCACAAGTGCACTGATGCCCAGCCACTGCTAGATGATTCTGCTGGTACATTGACCCAGACCACTACATTCCCCTCGCACTCTACACAGCCAGAATCTGACCCTGATGAAACTCAGGTTCCCCTTCCCGCATACTATGCCACCTTACACGGTGACAAAGAGGAAGGTGCAGATGAAAGTGCAGGTTCCTTTATCAGGAGGTTGGGGGGCATACTCATGGGCGACGGCACTGGCACAGGGTCCCTCATAGTACGCAAATTGTCTCTGCCAGTGGGCGCCAAATTGCTGCCATTTGGCGCCAGAAGAGAGAAGACCGCACCCCGTTGAGAGAAATTCCCATCCTAAATAGGTGCGAGCGAAGACAGAGCTCTCGTCCCTGCGACCAAACCTAGAGAAATGGGTGGAGTCTCAGGAAGTGACCCCATCCACGAATGGGGGAACCCAAAAAAGATGGAATGACTGTCAGTGGATGAAACGCCATTACCGGCTGATATGGAGAGGAACAGCATGTCATTCTATGGTGGATTGGAGGTGCTGCAAGGTCTGGATGGAGGTAGGCCTGAAGTTTGAGGCCTGGTGGTCAGAAGAGTTTGAGGAGCGACCCCCATCTCCGCAGCCGAGTCAGTGACCAATGGAGGACCCTGAGGATGACAAGGATTACGGGGGGCCTGATGATGCCCCGATGGGAACCTGCAGGAGTCCGGAAGGCTTTGGAGGCGGCTCTGCAGTGGATGATGACGGCAGCAATCACTGATGTCAGTGGCTGCGCAAGAGAACTGACTGTGGCGAGACCCCTGCTCGACCGACCTGCTGACTTGCCCACTGTCCCTCTACCTCCCATGGCTCTGCCTTCATCTCTGGAGATGCCCGGACGTCTGTTCCTCCTACCTCATCGGAGGCGCCCCGACTGCTGACTCTGTCGTCATCTCCTGCTGCGTCAGGCCGCACCCATCCCAGCTGACAACCGCAGACTGCATACAGAGGAGCCCCGTGTGCCTACGGAGGCCAAATGGATCCATGTAGTGATACGTCAGAGAAGGTGGCAGGAGCACCGCGTTCTTGCAGAACTACAGTGCCCCAACGGAGGAACCACATTAGGCCAGATGACCCACGGTCTCATCAGGTACCTGAATCACAACAAGGGCTATGGCTTTGTGGAGGAGCTGGAGACCGGTGCCAAGTGTACATAAATGCTGGCTCCCCTTTGGGAGGGGGACTACATGTCATTTATAAAGGAAGAAGGACCCCTACACAGTGGCCATTAAACTGGCCCCTGATTGAGAGACTGGCCCATCACAGGAGGTCTCACATGTGGAACGGCCAGCTGCTACGCGTTGTGTTCACAGAGCCAGAAGCTCAAGGAGCTGCAAGACCACCACTGGAGGGAGTGAGGAGCCAGAAGAACAGTATGGACTCCTCCTCCACCAGTGGGTCCTCGTCTAATATCTTTGTAGCAGTACAAGTGCCAAATGTGGCTCACTATGCAACTCAGCGGCCATCTGCAGACTGAGCGGTGCCTTAAGGAATTAATGTTAATTGGTGCCGCTTGCACCCAGCAAATACGAGTGACTGTTTCGTGCCCCTAAGAGGACAATGGACCTTGCATGGTGGCCAGGGACGATGCCATTTGTGGTGGCCACCTGTTGACGGCCACATTTGTTTGTTTTCCCCCTCCTTCCAGTTTTGTTTACACCCATTGGTGTCCCCTGATGGATCACGGGACCAGGACCCCATGGGGTTAATAGCGGTGGACTCCGGATGCAGCTGCTGGACTGCCTGTTCCTGAACTTTATCTCCACTTCAAACCATGGATTAGCCTTGTTTGTAAAATCAGCCCACCACCGCTAAAAGGGGCCCGTGATCCACTGAATGGAGGGCGGGGGAGACTCTCCTCAGAAGGACGAGGGTCACGTGGACCCATACACCAAGAAAGACTGTTGGATCTGAGTGAGGCCCACTCCAAAAGACTGTGGTCGCCCGTGTTACAGGGATAACCGGCCGTTAAAGAACTGAGTGTTTTATGAACTGCTGTTTTATGTTTTGCCAAGCTTGCTATGGCGGGGGATGGCCATGTTTAAGGGGGGTGTAAGGAGGTGGCAGGTTCCCTTAGTTGCTCCCTCTCCTCCTTCCGTGTGACCCCCCGTGCCCTTCATATATATGTTATGCATTTGAATGTACTATGTGTTTATACTATATAATATGTGGATTTTCCCTTTAATGTGCTGTGTCTGCCACATGCAATTCATCTAATAGAGTCAGCAATAGTTAATATTGTCCCTGGAGTCCTTGTAGTCCTTGACGTCCGGGGCAACAGACCTCTTTCCTCCGGGGAGTCTGGCAGTGTCCCTTCTGTGAAACATGTCTGCCCTGTCCAACATGTCCAGACAGTTCTGACTAGGAAGCAGCAGTTTCCTGTTCCCTCTCTGCTGCTGGCCCAGCCCACAATATTAACTGTTGCTGTCCCTGCCTCTATTAGATGAATTGCATACATGGCAGACACAGCACATTAAACTGAACACCGACATAATACATAGTATAAACACATAGTACATTCAAGTGCATAACACATATATATGAAGGGCATGGGGGGTCACACGGAAGGAGGAGAGGGTGCAACTGAGAGAATCTGCTACCTCCTTACAGCAGCATCTCCAAGGCATACAAGGAGAGGTCGGGCCAAGAGTGCAGCTTGGACAACCAATAGTTAAAGGGCACTGAATAATCAGGAAGGATGCTGGTATGGTCACTTAAGTAGTCCTTCACCATCTTGGTCAATTTCTCCTTCCTTGTCATAGTTATGCCCACAGATAGACCTTGCTGATGGGACAGTCTCATGAAAATGACCCAGTTGGTTGACATTTCCCACCCCGAATTGCACCTTGTGTGTGTGGCCCTCCCTTTTAATCCTTGTGGGTGAAAAGAGCCGGTACCTCTGACAGCAGCATTGTCTGAGTGTAATCTTTTCAGCAAGTCTTCCACTACTGCACTTTGGCATGTATGCACTGAAAATGGCACGTCTGCTTCTGACATTAGGGAAGCAAATTTCTCATTGTACAGTGGGTCAAGAAAGGTGCACAGCCAGTATTTCATGGTGGACAAAATGTCTTTCACGCGAGGTTCTTGGGAAAGACATCTAGACATGAACACTGCCATGTGTGGCAGACCATAAAGAGTCAAACAATCTGTGTCCTCAACAGTAAGAACACTAACCATCCTCTCCTCCTCATGACGCATAGCTTCCTCCTTCTCTTCAGCTGAACAGGCATGAAGCTGGGATTGGGAGTCCCCTCTGTAGCACAGAGCAAAAACTCCTGTTCCTCCTCATCCTCCTCCGGTTCCTCATCATCACCCAATGTGGCCTAAGAATATTGTGTGAGGCTGGGCTGTGTGGTATCAGCCACTGTGCAATCTTGCTCCATAGCTACCTGTTCGGCATCCAAAGCTTCCTCTTTGAGATTCTGCAGCAAACATTTTAATAGACAGAGCAGCGTAACGGTTAAGCTGATAATAGCATCATCAGCGCTCACCATCTTGGTGCAGTACTCAAAGTTTTGAAGAGCCTCATGTGGGTCAGCTATCCACACCCAGTTGGCAATTGTTATGTGTGGGGCTGTGTGTTACTCTGATGGGCATTGAGAAGCTGGAATTCAGAAACTGCCCACTGCTGCTCAGTAAGCCTTGCCAACATATGGAAGGTCGAATTCCAATGTGTGGGTAAGTCAAAAATCAGTCAGTGACAAGGTAAATTAAAGTTCTGCTGCAGCGAAGCTAGACCGATGAAAGCATGAGATGACTTTCAGAAATGTGCATTGACACGACGTACTTTGGCAAGTATGTTAAGCAAGTCAGGGTATGTTTTTAAAAACTGCTGCACAACCAAGTTCAGCACATGGGCCATGCATTGAACGTATACCAGCTTCCCGAGCTTTAAAGCCGCCACCAAGTTATGCCCATTATCACATACAACCAGACCTGGTTTGAGGTTCAGCACCAAGAACCACTGATTGGTCTGTTCTTTTATCCCTTTCAAGAGCTTGGCTGTGTTGTGAGCCTTATCACCTAAACAGATGAGCTTCAGTAGAGCATGCTGCCTCTTTGCCAAGGCAGTGCTGCAGATTTTCCAGGTGAGGATGAGGAGGAGGAGTAGGAGAGACAGGAACTGGAATATGAGGAGACTGGAGACAGGAACTGAAATATGAGGAGACTGAAACCCTGATGGAAGTTGAGCCCGCTATTCTTGGTGTGGGTAATATGTGTGATGTCCCAGCCTCTGACTCTGTCCAAGACTCCACCAGGTTAACCCAGTGTGCTGTCAGGGGAATGTATAGTCCTTGTTTACAAGAACTTATCCACATGTCTGTAGTTTGGTGGACCTTCCCTGTGACAGCGTTGGCCAGAGCATGGCTGACATTGTGTAACACATGCTTATGTAATGCAGGGATGGTACACAGGGAAAAATAGTGATGACTGTAAATCGAGTACCGTGGGGCTGCCACTGCCAAGAGGTCACAGAAAGACTCAGTTCCCACAAGTCGAAAAGACAACATTTCCAGGGCTAGCAATCTGGCAATGTGTGTGTTTAGCAGTTGGACCTGTGGGTCGGTTGCTGGAAATTTCTGCTTTTTGGTAAACGTCTGGGGTATGGACAACTGAACGCTGCGCTGGGACAATGAAGTAGACATTTTAAGATTCTTTCTGACAACACTACAAATGTGGAGTAATGAAGATTGTTGCCACTGCTAAATTGTCATGAAAGATTATCTCTACCCGGATTGTGTCAGTCGCACAACTGCTAGATAAAGATATGCTATTTTTTAAATCAATAGAAAATTATGATTTTTTTTAGATCACCTAGCTGACACACTCCAAATGCGGAGTAATTAAGATTATTGCCACTGCTAAATTGTCACATAAGATTATCTCTACCTGAATTGCGCCAGTTGCACAACTGTTGGATAAAGATACGCTATTTATTAAACCAATATAAATTTTTTGTTCAGATCGCCTTGCTGACACTGTCACAACCCATGTTTGGATCTGTGGCAGATCTGTTTTCTCAGATTAACATTTTTTTCTTTCAGGGCATTGGGGGTTAATGTCAATTTTTTTCCCCGCTGGCCTGCTGGTGTAACTGCATTGCTGCTGGGGTCAGCTGACGTGGGTGGTGACCACTCCCACCATCCTTCAAGAGGTCACCTGATGCATCAGCTGAATATTGGTTAAACAGGTCCTTGTGGAGACCAACTGAGCTGGATACAGGAGCTTTCTGATGCAGTGGTGCTTCAGCTGAATACTGTGATCTGGTGCCTTACTTTGCTGTATGGTGCATTGCAGCAGAGAAAGCTAAGTGTTATATTTTTATTATCCTGTCCTTTTTGGTGTCTGTCTTACCTTACCTTGTGTTGTCTTAGTGCAGCAGTGGGACCAGTATTCTCACTTGCCAATTCCCTACTTAGGGATAGGAGCAGGGCAAGTGAGGGTTTAGGTATCCTGGTCGGCGACGGGGTGAAAGAACCCGTATAGGGACGATAGGGAGATCAGGGCACATCCTTAGGTGAGTGTAGGAGGTGTCCATTCCCCCAATCCCTATCGACAGGGCCTACCACTCTTATTATATCCCTGGTGTTTCCTGGTGTGTTTTTTGTTCTGCTGATTAGTGACCATCCAATTGGTGGGTCGTGTCACGCTAGGATAGTCACTTTGTGACAGACACACTTCAATAGCACACTAATGAAAATTATTTCCACTGCTAAACTGTGACATTTGATTATCTCTGAATGGATTGCAGCAGTCACACAACTGCTAGATAAAGATATGCTATTTTCTTAAGAAATATAATTTTGGGGGGATTTTTTAGATCACCTTTATGAGACACGACAACAGCAGACTCAGGGAAATTAATGGTAAATAGTAGCTCAAGAGGTTTTGCGCCAGTCGCACAACTGCTGGACAATTATTAGGTACTTAGGCAATAGACGAGAAATATTATTTAGCCATTAGATTTTAAAATGGATGTTACTCTATGCTGGCACTGAGGAATATTATTTTGTGGTAAAAGATAAATTATAGGCTGCTACACAGGAATATTATGTAGCTCCCAAAAAATGGTTTTGTATATGCTGAGACTACCTAAAATTATTTGCCTCTACAAATAGCTGATTTGTATATTATGGTAATGGTTGAAATCCTCCCTATTTCACCCTAATCCCACAGTCTGTTCCTAATACTAACTACTATACAACACAGTGGAAAATAGCAGAGATCTGCAGCATGTACTTGCAATGATGAGAACACCCTGCATTTCACTCTCAGCTCCTATTAAATCTCTCCCTACGCTATCCCCACCTAACAAACAACTAATCTTCACAATATTCAGCTCTTTAAAGAGCTTTTTGGTATGAATATCGCTCATTATAAGCTCCTATCAATCTCCCTACGCTCAAGCTACCTTCTCCCTATGCTGTTTCCAGAAGCAATGTGCTCAAGATGGCGCTGGCAGCCTTTAAATATCACCTATGGAAGGCCAGCCAATGACAGTAATGCCACACCAAAGATGGCGCCTGCATTACTGTGAATGGCAAGCCAGGCCAGCATGATCATTGGCTGCAAATAATGTGCCAAACATGCTGGGCGGGTCACTCAAATATAACAAGGCGAATACCTAATTACTCGTCGTGTAACGAATAGTCCGAATACCGTACTATTTGTGCGAGTAACGAATAGTGCCGTATTTATTCACTCATTACTAGCTGTGAACTGTCTAAGCCACTAAGAAGTGCTTATCTTAAAGGGTCAGTATTCGATATTGAGAATTGTGGACTTGGCCTGTGTTATGCCAGGACCATATGCTGTGTTGAATAAAAGTGTGAATGGTATGCACCATATAAAGCACCATGATATATGGTGAAGTGATTCTGAGTAAATGGGTAGATTGTTAGAAGTCAAAGATAATCAAGGAGATATGGTGAATTGTATACAAATTGCTGATGCAAATAATGATATACAGTATGTGGCATGCGGTGGTAACCCATAAAAACAAAGTTTGGCCAACAGCTGTTAGCATTTTTGGGCACAATCTGACCATTGGGTCTCATCAAAACCTGTAAATTATTCAACAATGGTTCCTTTATTTTGGCTTAGGAGTTTATTTTTATATTCACACTGCTGTTAAAATGACTAACCAAAAGTTTCTCCTATGTGAGGAATAAACTATTCTTGTTTGCACTAAGAAACTGTGCTTGTGACAATCGAGTGGAGGTTCTAGCCCTGTCATCGCACAAAGGTTCATTCCCTTGTCCCCACTGAGATTTTTTTCTAAACCAGTTATATTAGCTTATTTAGTCCATACTTTGGATAGTTACAATATATTTTAACAGTTCATAGAGTTCGCTTTTTTCCCAAACTTATTTGGTTCTTCCCACTAAAGGACTATAAAGCTATTATTTTATTGATTCCTTCTGTCAAGATACAGAAAGCATACACGAGTGATAACTATAAACTGCACTCCAGCTTTCAATAATACTCTTTTCTTGTAGCTTTATTTTAGGTGGTGTAGTGTGAAGCCTTAAAAATTTACTGAGATATGTTAAGTATTGTTCTGGTGCAGGTTAGTCTTCATACAAAAAAACAGCAGTTTGTGAATTGAAATCATTGTCAAAAAATAGCCAGAACTGTGGTTTTCCAAATTTATCTCAGAAGAGGTATTTTTCAGCTCTGCTTCTATACTTAAAGGGATTGTACAGTGAAAATAAAATATAATCTACACCTAACCAGAAAATATGCAAAAAAAGAAAAGAAGCCAGCGCTGCTTAAGGTTAGAACGCATAACATAAAGTGCATATGCACATAATATCTAACTGTATTCAAAATGAGATATTTAGCAAAAAAATTGATCAATTCAATTGAGCCACCCCGCCGTGCCAAGGCAATCTCATGTGGGGGGTCCTACTCTACGTTTTTAATAAACACTGTGCCATTACGGCCTCCTAGATACATTAAAAGCAAGACCACTTTAAGTGCAATCCGTACCTGAGCATTTCTGGATCGCTCCCATGAAGCAAGAAAAAGCAAGTGCAGATGAAGGCCAACCAGGTCTGAATGCAGACATATCAGGTTTAGCCTCCACACATTGCCCGACCAGCAAACATAGATGAAGGGCAATGCAGGTTCAGACACAGGTGCACAATTAAATAAAGCTTGGGGCAGGGCGGGGCTGCTGTGTGTGTGCACAGCAGCCTAGATCCATCACAGTGAACACAGAAAAAATGGCGAACATAACCCAGCGCGCAGGGCAAAAGTGGTGGTCAGTTAGATATTATGTGCATATGCACTTTATGTTATGCGTTCTAACCTTAAGCAGCGCTGGCTTCTTTTCTTTTTTTTAACCAGAAAATATGTGACAACTTATAGATCATGGAAGTTTGACTGCTATAACTTACATTGATCAGCAAATATCTTTATGGGAGTGCCAGAAAAAGCCAATCGCTGTGTTCGGTAGCCCTATAAGGAATTAATGTACTGATCTACAGTGCTGTACAAATTAATTGGGACAAAGCATTTTTTTAAGTAAAATCTTAAGTTGGTTAGCAGTCAGTGATTCAAACCAGTTTTAACTGCTTTGAACAGGCACGCACACCTGTTTACAAGCAGTCAAAAATGGTTTGAATCACTGACTGCTAACCAACTTAAGATTTTACTCAAAAAAAAATGCTTTGTCCCAATTAATTTGCACAGCACTGTATATGTTAGTATCTATCCCATGGATAGGTGATAACTTATATTTAACTTACATTTACTGGACAACCTCTATTAACTTAAATTTAAAAGAAATCACCATCGGCATTCAGCATTTTTTCTTGGTTTACCAAAACATATTCAAAATACAGTTATATAATCAATATGGGAGTAAAATATAGACTCTCAGCTTTAATTTGGAGGTATTCACATCCAATTGGAGTAAGGGTTTAGGAATTACGGCTCTTTAATTTGTAGCTGACTCTTTTAAAAAAGGACCAAAAGTAATTGAACAATTATCGCAAAAGATTGCTAATGGGCTACAGGGGCTCTTTTATCCATCATCAATTAAGCAGGTGAAAGATCTGTAGCTGACATTTGCATTTGGAAGCTGTTGCTGCGAACCCATAACATGCGTTCAAAAGGACTCTCAATGGAAGTGAAACAGACCAATATTGGGCTGAAAAAAGCCAAAACCCATCAAAGTAATAGCAGAAATGTTGAGAATTTAAGAATAGCCATTCAACAGTTTGGTACACAATTAAAAAAATAACTCAATGGTGAAATTGGGAACTCAAAAAGGTCTCGATCATCACAAAAGACAACAGTGGTGGATGTTCTCAGAATCCTTTCCATGGTGAAGAAAAACCCCTTCACAACAGCAATCCAAGGGAAGAATACTTTCCAGGAAGTAGGTGTTTCAGTATCTGAGCCTACCATAAAGAGAAGACTTCATCAGAGGAAATACAGAGTGCTGCCCACAAGCTGCAAACCAATAATCAACCTTATAAATAGAAAGACCAGATTAGACTTTGCCAAAAAAATCAAAAGAAGCTAGCCCAGTTCTAGAAGAAAGTATAAGAAGGTTTGAAATGGCTCATGATCCCCACATCCTCTGTGACCAAGGTGAAGGCAGTGTGATGGCATGGGCAGGCATGGCTTCCAATGGCACTTTGTCACTATTGTTTATTGATGATGCAAATGAAGAAAGAAGCAGCCAGATGAATTATGAAGTGCACAGGGCTTTAATTCCTGCTCAGATTCAACCAAATGCCATACCCCTATTCCTCAATAAAAAGCTGGAAGGAAAGTAAAAGCACAATAGGGTCTTATCTGGGTATTAAGAAATACCTCTAATCAGATTTTACTCACCAGATAGAGCCCAAACACAGGCTCATAGAAATATTAGCTGCTGCAGATCCACCGGTCTCCTGTTGACCAGCCAGAGTAAAAAAAATGGGATAAAAAGGTGGATTAACTCCATGCTGCTTGAAAGATAGAAATCTAAATGGATATTCAGATGAAAAAGTGGCTTTTTTCAACGCGTTTTGGAGTACTATGACCCCTTCATAGTATATACTTTTGTGGTTTCCTCATGAAGGAGTCATTGTACTCCAAAACGTGTTGAATAAAGCCACTTTTTCATCTGAATATCCATTTGGACTTCTATCTTTCAAGCAGCGTGAAGTTAATCCACCTTTTTATCCCTTTTTTTATACCCCTATTCCTGACACACAGGCATTCCCAATGCAGAGCCAGTGTCAGTCAGTGCTGGGGGCATGGTTACAGCTGCCACTTGACGGCAACAGCAACGGTGCCACCCCTGTGCCTGAAACCGAATGCTGCCAGCCAGAAAAAAAATGATTTTCTCCCTGCAGGTTTCGGCTACGTGACAGTGTCGAGTATGTTAGTAACCCTATTAATAGAGTGTTTTTTTCTGGTGACAGGTTCCCTTTAAGGCAAAACTTAAGGCAAAGTGACCCACAAACAAGCAACAACTGAGATCAGCTGTAGTAAAGGCCTGGAAAAGCATCATAAAGGAGGAAACCCTGAGTTTAGTGACCTCCATTGCTTCCAGAAATCAGGCAGTCATTGCCTGCAAAGGATTCTCTACAAAGTATTAAAAATTGACATTTTATTTATTGTAAAGTTAATTTGTCCAATTACTTATGAGCCCCTGAAACAAGGAGAGATTGTGGAAAAACTGTTGCAATTCCTGAATGTTTCACAGAAAATTTTAGTTTGTTTTGATTAAACCTGAAAGTCTACACTTTAATTGCATCTCAGTTGGTTAATTTTAAATCTAAAAACAGTGGCATGCAGAGCTCAAATCATAAAGATTGGGTAACTGTCCAAATATTTCTGGAAGCACACATTTGGTTAATAAGGAAAAATCAAAAAACTAAAGGAGAGTGATTGCTTTCCATGGAGAGATGAGAGCAAGGAATAATTACATTACTCTTGCTTACAAGTGAACAGCCTCCCATTTAAAGAAAATAGCAACAACAAAAAAAACCCCCTGATAAATATGATAAATTATAATATGCTTAAAAGCCTTTCTGGAGTTTGAACTTTGAATATAAGGAATGGGTTGCAGTATGATTTATGGCCACTATACAGTCTACAGAGCAGTGACAGTTTCAGTTGGCCCTTCAACCATCAGACTTATGGAAGTACCAGGCCTTACCGTTCTGATAATGATGACCTAACACAGGAACAAGACACCACTATTAAAGTTCCGTAAATCCTCTTTAGCAAGCATATCGAGTAAGATTTAGGGGCCTGTCACACTAAGCGATATCACTAGCAATATCGCTATAATGTCACAGGTTTTGTGATGTTATAGCGATATTGCTAGCGACATCGCTATGTCTGATACTTACCTCCGACCGCTCCCCCGCTGGTTATCGCTGATCGCGCGAGAACGTCCTGGACCATTTCTCGTCGTCAGCTTCCTGCTGGGCTTCCTGTGGAGAGACGAGCGACAAGCGTGGACGTGGGGCGGGAGGACGTCAGGATCGCCTAGTGTGACAGGTAAGTAGCGACCCCCGTCCTCTGCGATGTCGCTGGTGAGATTTGCCTGTGTGGCAGCTCACTAGCGACCACTTAGCGATGCACCAGCGATCCTGACCGCGTCATATCGCTGGTCGGGATCGCTGGTGGATCGCTAAGTGTGACAGTACTTTTAGTCTAATTTACTCTTGGTTACATAGCTGTACTTTGTTATGTATTCGTGTAGATAAGAGCAGGTGTCAGTCTGAAGTCAGGACATTAGAGAGCTTTTACCTGTTGCTGTGTTTGATTAACAGAAGACTGCATATACTGATATAAATTGCAGGGCACAGCACAAAGTTGCATTGAGCTTTCCATGTGATTTTGATTACTGACAGCAAACAGAGATATTGAAAATTATTATAAATGTAAAATTGCCTAAGTTTCCATTATAAAATAATTCATCTTTATTTACAAAAGTCTAGGTAACCCCTTAAAGAGCAAGACAACATCGTATTGAGGTGTTATCATTTTTGCCAGGATCTAAGATAACAGTAAGTAATGCAAAATTATTAATGGCGGAGACAAATCATATCGTCTGTGCAAAAGAGGAGACAATGGTATGCAAACAAATTACCGGCACAGTTCATAAAACTAATCCATTCTTTTATAGTTTATTTAAAGTTGTGCCGTGTATATTTTATATCTTTTATATTCACAAATTGTTTTAAAATGAACTGTGCCATGATAAGCACTTCTGGAGATGTCACATCTTTAAAGGCAAGCTTGCTCAATTCTCTAATACCACACACAAATACAAGAAGCGGTGCCAAATTTCGAAATGGTTTCTATGCTCTTATCTATGTAGTACTGTGGATAAAAACTATCTTCCTTACGACTGCTTTCTGGAACTAGTTATACTTGTACGTGAAACTATCCATTGGGATTTTCCTTCATCTGGTTTGGTTTGGTGAGCCAGGAATGTGAAGTATTGGCGTGAATACAGACCCACACCCTGTCTATTTCATTTTCATTGGTTTCGGGACATACAAAAATACAAATGCAAGTGGAAACTACAAAGGCCAAAAACAGTCAACGCTTAAGAGCTACTTTTCTCGTTTTACAAAAACATTCACGTCAGTTTTGCCAGGACAAATACATATTTATTTTTAGCTCAGAAATCAGGACCAATTGTGTTTCCAGAATATTTGGGTTGGGCTGGGTCCCTTGTGTACTATTTATTAATGCACCGTCCAAGTCATGGATTACATATGGCAATCATCACTCCCATAGCTTTAGTATAACTCTTTTTACACCATTAGCTTAAACTGTAAGTGAGGCCAATATCCATTTTGAGTGCTATTTCACGTACACTTTTTGTGCAATCCGTGATGTTGTGATAGAAGGGTTTCATATTTTACGGATTTTTAAATTGGATCTAGGCTAAACATTGATAGATAACTTACAGTTGTATATAGAGGTACCAAGTTACTACTTTATCGCTGACTGATGGCTAGTCTCAATTGTATTAAATTGCTGTAATAGAAATGGGCCTACTATTGTAAGTAATTGTTTTTTGTTATTGGAGTATTTTGCTATTAGTAATTAAAAAATGGTCTGGAGAACCATGGTGTACTGATTTCCTAAATGGTCCATTTTCTGATGACTTTCTTCTTGTTAGTTCCCATGTTCCCATTATAACCTTTATAGGATCTTCAGAAAAAAATGAACCAAAAAAGCGGCGAATGATCCCGCACTACCACTTGGGTGATTGAGTATGGGTTTTGTTAAGGAACCACTCCCATCAAAAATTTTGTCCTCTTAATATATTATTTAGCATTGCTTAGTTACAATTCTATGAAAGCACATGATTATAAACTGACTAGCTGAATTCTGCTAAGATCTATGTAGACAGAGTAAGTTTCTTTTCCCTGCATGAGTTTTCATTAGAAGTACAGTTCTACTCTCAGCAGAGTCCCTGGCGGGGAAGGAGATGAACAGATGGGTTAGGAGTTGAAAAGGGGTGGAACTTATGCTGGGAAAAGAGACTTCCTGTTTCCACACAGAGCTTAGAAGGGTTCAGCTAGTCTGTTTTCATTCAAATGATGTTATTATAGACTTAATGGAAAATAGAAGAATTAACTGGGTAGAAAGGCAAAATGAGCAATTGCAAGTAGCTATATACAGTGCTATATACAGTGATATCATTATTGCAATATATTAAGAGAATAAAAAGCTTGATGGGAGTGCTTCTTTAACTGTGTTACATTGGTGAGATTTCAGAATATCCAAGTAGTCATTTCAGCCAATCACATGCATCAGCTGTACAATTCTCAGGCAAGTAATTGGCTGCAGCAGTCATATGTGTAGTTGACATCACACCTGTTTACTTTGCTGTAGCAATGATGTCTCTCTATGTGACCACTGCAGTCTATCACTGTCCTTAGTGGTGATCAGCTGAGGTCAGTAATTGGCAGCAGCAATGACTTAGATAATTAAGGACTTTATAGATGCATTACAATAAAATTAGCTAGGGAAAGATTACAGAGGCAGTGGCACTGGAATTGGGCAAAGGGGATTTAGTCTATGAATAATAAGTCTTTTATTTACTTTTTGGCATTTTCCCCTTAAGCCCAATTTTTTCTGATCTTTCAAAATGCCTGTTATAATCTTTTTAATAGATCCTTTATTACCTGTTATGGCTAGAGATGCACAGATTTAACTAGATTCAAGTAAGCCAAATTGTGAGAATTTTAGAAGGAAGTTCAATTTGCAGCTAATTTATTCTCCCCTATTGAATTTCCCTTATTATACTCTAGAGTGTGGAGGGACCTCACAGCATAATATAGATAAGATGTAGAAAAAATATAAAAAAACAACAAATGCTCACCTCATCCCTCACCTTCACTGCTCACTGTCCCTCGTATAGTCCTCAGTGTCTTTTCCTATCACTACCCCATGCTAAATCCTTGGACATTTTTATGCTAGGCCAAGACTTCCGGTTGAAAACAAGTCTCCATATTCACGTAGTAAGGTCATGGTGCCAGTTGGCCACCATTTTGCTGATTTCTGGCTTAACTAATTACAAAAAATATGCACTATGTATGGAGCATGGAGTTTTGTAAAATTGGATAAAATTCAATTCCACTCAAATACACTTTCCCAGCTCTAATTATGATCTTGCATTTTATTTGTTTTCTAGATAGATAGATAATTCAGCATTCAACTATATTATGACTGTCAAAAAGCAACAGAAATGTAATGAAAATAAAAGTCAACAGAAACTTATGAATAGATGCAATCAACATCTGGGATTAAAAATAGCTTGGGATTTTATCCACATTATTACTGTATTAATTAGAGATTATCAAATCTTTTGAAATTTGAATTTAACATAGTAACATAGTAACATAGTAATTAAGGTTGAAGGGAGACTTTAAGTCCATCTAGTTCAACCCATCCTATCCTAACTTGCCCTAACATGTTGATCCAGAGGAAGGCAAAAAAAACCCATGTGGCAAACAGTAAGCTTCACATTGGGGAAAAAAATTCCTTCCCGACTCCACATACGGCAATCAGACTAGCTCCCTGGATCAATGCAACACTAAGGAAACTAGTGTATATACCCTGTAATATTATACTTTTCAAGAAAGGCATCCAGTCCCTTCTTAAATTTTAGTAGGGAATCACTCATTACAACATCATATGGCAGAGAGTTCCATAGTCTCACTGCTCTTACAGTAAAGAATCCGCGTCTGTTAGTATGCTTAAACCTTCTTTCCTCCTGACGTAGAGGATGTCCCCTTGTCCCAGTCACAGGTCTAAGAGTAAAAAGATCATTAGATAGGTCTTGGTATTGTCCCCTCATATATTTATGCATTGTAATAAGATCACCCCTAAGCCTTCGATTCTCCAAACTAAATAACCCCAAGTGTAATAACCTGTCTTGGTATTGCAGACCCCCCAGTTCCCTAATAACCTTGGTCGCTCTTCTCTGCACCCGCTCCAGTTCAGCTATGTCTTTCTTATACACCGGAGACCAGAACTGTACACAGTATTCTAAGTGTGGTCGCACTAGTGACTTATATAGAGGTAAAATTATGTTCTCCTCCTGAGCATCTATGCCTCTTTTAATGCATCCCATTATTTTATTTGCCTTTGCAGCAGCTGCCTGACACTGGCCACTAAATGTGAGTTTGTCGTCCACCCATACACCCAGGTCTTTTTCAGTGACTGTTTTGCCCAGTGTTTTACAATTAAGCACATAATTATACATCTTGTTCGTTATACCCAAGTGCATGACCTTACATTTATCCCCATTAAAGCTCATTTGCCATTTATCAGCCCAAGCTTCTTTTTTTAAACCAAAGATTTTATTATATTCAAATGTCGTTATAATTACATTCAAGCACATCTTACAAATCATTTCCATTGCATATAGAGATTTACACGACATTCAATTTCCTCCCCGTCAAGAAGATAAACTAACCCAATCACCTCCCTCCTCCCTCCCCCCCCTTCCCAGCTGCAATACAGACTTTCTCAATGTGATTGTCTCCACTGTAACCACATGGCCCAGAGTTTTTCAAAGTGAACTTCCGTATGTCGCCTTCTATAAATTCTCTCCTCCAATCTAATTACATTATTCACACGAGTAACAAACTCCCCAACCGTTGGGGGTTCAGCATCGATCCATTTTTGAGCTATCAGCTTACGGGCAATATATAAGAGTTTTGCTATGATGGACTTATAGGCATTCCCCACCGACACCTCCTCCACATACCCCAACACACACACTACCGGGTCCCTTCCTATAACACATCGATCAGCCCAAGCTTCTAGTTTACATAAATCCTCCTGTAATAGAAAATTGTCCTCCTCTGAATTGATTACCCTGCAGAGTTTAGTGTCATCTGCAAATATTGAAATTCTACTCTCTATGCCCCTTACAAGGTCATTAATAAATATGTTAAAAAGAAGCGGGCCCAAAACTGACCCCTGTGGTACCCCACTGCTAACCGTGACCCAGTCCAAGTGTGCTCCATTAATAACCACCCTTTGTTTCCTATCCCTGAGCCAGCTCTTAACCCACCTACACATATTTTCCCCTATCCCCATTGTTCTCATTTTATGTATCAACCTTTTGTGTGGCACCGTATCAAAAGCTTTTGAAAAGTCCATATACACCACGTCCACTGCATTCCCTTGGTCCAGTCCGGAACTTACCTCTTCATAAAAGCTTATCAGATTAGTCTGACAGGAACGGTCCCTTGTAAACCCATGTTGATATTGGGTCATAAGTTTATTCTTCTCCAGATACTCCAGTATAGTATCTCTTAGAAAACCCTCCAGGATTTTACCCACAGTTGAGGTTAAACTCACTGGCCTATAATTTCCAAGTTCAGTTTTTGTCCCCTTTTTGAATATTGGCACCACATTTGCTATATGCCAGTCCTGTGGTGCAGACCCTGTTATTATGGAATCTTTAAAGATTAAAAATAATGGTCTATCTATGACTGTGCTTAATTCCTGCTGTACTCGGGGGTGTATCCCATCCGGGCCCGGTGATTTGTCAATTTTAGTGATTTTTAGACGCCGCCGTACTTCCTGCTGGGTTAAGCAGGTGACATTTAATGGAGAATTTTTATCCCTGATCATGTTATCCGTCATGGGATTTTCTTGTGTAAACACTGTTGAAAAAAAGTCATTTAGCATATTGGCTTTTTCCTCATCCTCCTCCACCATTTCACCCAGACTATTTTTAAAGGGGCCAACATTATCATTTTTTAGCTTCTTACTATTTATGTAGTTAAAGAATATTTTGGGATTATTTTTACTTTCTCTGGCAATGAGTCTCTCTGTCTCAATCTTTGCTGTCTTGATTTGCTTTTTACAGAATTTATTTAATTTTCTGTATTTATTTAATGCCTCATCACTACCTACTTGCTTTAATTCTCTAAATGCTTTATTTTTATCTCTTATTGCACCCCTTACAGCACTATTTAGCCATAGTGGTTTCCTCCTATTTCTCACATGCTTATTCCCATATGGTATATATTGTGCACAGGTCCTATTCAGAATGTTAATAAACGTCTCCCATTTTCTTTGTGTATTTTTATGTCTCAGGATATCGTCCCAGTTAATTGCACCAAGATCATCTCTCATCCGTTGGAAATTAGCTTTCCTGAAGTTTAGTGTCCTTGTAACCCCTCTACTATACATCTTATTAAAGGATACATGAAAACTTATTAATTTGTGATCACTATTACCCAAGTGACCCCCAACCCTTACATTTGATATGCGGTCTGGCCTGTTGGTTAATATTAGGTCTAGCAGTGCCCCCCCTCTTGTTGGGTCCTGAACCAGTTGTAAAAGGTAATTGTCTCTCATAGTTGTCAAAAACCTATTACCTTTGCTGGAACTGCAGGTTTCAGTTCCCCAATGTATTTCAGGGTAGTTGAAGTCCCCCATAATAATGACTTCTCCTTGAGTTGCTTCATCTATTTGCTTTATGAGGATATTCTCTGTTGCTTCCATTATTTTTGGAGACTTATAACAAACCCCTATCAGTAATTTTTTATTTTTCCCCCCTCCCCTTATCTCTACCCACAGGGACTCTACATTTTCATTAGATTCATATATATTATCACGAAGGATGGGTTTTAAGGATGATTTTACATATAAACACACGCCTCCCCCTCGTTTATTAGTACGGTCATTTCTGAACAGACTATAGCCCTGTAAATTAACCGCCCAGTCATGGCTCTCGTCCAGCCATGTCTCAGATATCCCCACCATGTCATAATTATGCTCCAACAACATTAACTCCAATTCCTCCATCTTGTTGGCGAGGCTTCTGGCATTAGTATACATGCACTTTATGTATCTCTCTGTACCTCTATTCTTTCTTAAATTCTTAACTGTTCTAACCCCACCCCCCATGCCACCCCCACCCCCAATCTCATTATTTGTGCCCAGGTCTCTATCTGCACTGTCTTCCCCGCCTATAAAAGGAATACCCTCCCCCCGTCCCTAGTTTAAACACTCCTCCAACCTTCTAGCCATTTTCTCCCCCAGCACAGCTGCACCCTCCACATTGAGGTGCAGCCCGTCCCTAGCGTAGAGCCTGTAGGCAACTGAGAAGTCGGCCCAGTTCTGCAGGAACCCAAACCCCTCCTTCCTACACCAATTCCTGAGCCACTTATTAACCTCCCTAATCTCCCGTTGCCTCTCTAGCGTGGCACGTGGTACAGGAAGTATTTCCGAAAATACCACCTTGGTGGCACAATATAGACCCCTTTCAGTACCCAAACACAGGAAAGACCATTACTTCCGCACCACCAGATCTTCAACCCAAGAAGTTTTTAACTAAGATTTGTAGACTACTATTGTATGTCGCTATTGATGCTAATGATCTCTCACTTGGTTTTTACCATTTTAGGTGTTTTCCTTGTGTTTTTTATGTTTATTATTTAATAGTTCAGAACTAGAAGATTTGCAAAGAACTACAAAAATATTAATATTTATGAACTACTGTATACATATTCTCTGAAAAGATCAAAGTGATTTTGACAAAGTCTCAAATTTTTCAGAGAATTCATTGCCTGTCGTCCCTTACTACTCTTATCACTCACGCCAGTCTGCAATGACGTTCTGTATACAAAGTAATTGACATTAGCTTTGAAGTATGGGATTAGACCTTGCCAGATCCCAGCCACAGAATAACAAACAATACAGGTTCAACAGGAGTTCTCATCAGTGATTCATTTTTCAAGCCCAATTTCACTGCCACTTACACATGAAACATTGAACTCATAGTCTTTCCATAGATAGAGGAGATTTATCTGGTGTCCTAGTGACTGGAGGGTCAGACAGTTTGGAAAATTCCATTTTTAGGAGATTATAGTCAAAATTTGCTGGCTTAGATTGTTTTATCAGTCCTTTCAAAGTCATTGTTTTGTTCCATGTATGAGAATGGACTAACCATAAAGCTCTTTTGAGCTTTCTTTCCCCTTTTATGTTCATACTCTTCATTGTGATTAGTAACCAAAAACAGAATGATAAGATTTTATGTCAATAGAAACTTCCTAAGGACTATTTATTTCTATACATTTTCTTATGACTTCCCTATACCATTAGCAGTGTAAAAGGTAATTTTTGGTGTAGCAGATACTGTACATAAAAGTATTACAGTAAAGCACCATAATGTAGTTTTCATTCTAATGAACTGCATGAAGTTGAAAAACAGATATACAATTTTATGGCTGTTGTTCTCGTTTCAGCATTATTAAGCCAGGAATGTCCAGTATTTTGTTCATTATTCTGATCTGTCTGGTTTTCATCAATATTTCTCAGGCTTTGAGGGCCTAATGTATAACATCATACAGTAGAAACTGTGATGTCAACAGTGTTTCTTCTTGTGTTGTAAAATAGAATGTTAGAATTAAGTGTTCATATGTTTGCTATGATTTTGTGTCTTTTCTAACTGAACCTAAAGACTTACTTAAAAACCCAAAATGTCAGATTGAATATACAACCAGATACAGTGGGGGAAATAATAATATTTATAATAATAATTTATATAATTTATACAATGTGATTTTCTTTCTGATATTCTATCTCTCAATGTTAAAGTTAACCTACCCTTAAAATTAGAGATTGTTCATGTCTTTGTCAGTGGGCAAACTTACAAAATCAGCAAGGGATCAAATACTTATTTCCCCACTTTAGTTCTCCGCAAAAAAAGTAAATAAAAATATTGTAATTGTTAATATGCATGTCTTTCAAACATTAAAGTCAAATATGACATATATGTTCAACTGAAGAATGTGATTTTGTATAGTACATTCAAACAAACTTTCTGCACTAGCTTTACACATTTTGTAAAGCACTATATATTTTTCCCGACAAGTTCTTAATCTATTCCCCATGTCATATAAAGGATTTCCAAGATTTTTAAAACACAGTAGAAAGATTAGAATGCATTAAAATATGAAAATAGCTTATAATTGCCAAGAAAGTGTCCCAGCACTCCAGTGCTACCACTCCATAAGTTCCCTCAGTCTTTGCTATGTCACAATTCCTCTACTTGGTGTGGTGAATGGCAGCTCAGTTGTCCAATCAGGGGTAGGGCCTCACTGAGCTGTCCATATTGTGATAGATAGCTGAGCTGTCCAATCTGAGGCAGAGCCTATGAAAGTTGGAGCTCCCAGCTCTAGGACCTTTGAGAGGAGGTGTTAACCCAATCTTGGACTCTGCCTCTACTCTGGTTGCACAGAACATTTTCTTAAGGACTGCTTGATATGCGTATAAGCAAACAAGCCATCGGGAAATACCTAAGTCTGGGTGAATGTTGAGGACGTCACCCAAACTCCCAGGTACTGTTTTACTCCTCAGATAAAGCACTGCTAAATAGAGATGGGCAAACCTACCAACACTGAACACAGACTTCACCAGGAATGACAGTGCGGCAAACACTGCTTCTGATTGGCGGCAAAATCATCATCACCGGTCAGACAGCCACGGTTCCTACACTGTCAAAAGACAATGGGAGCACTCAGCTGTGATCGGAGGTATAAAGTATACCTCTGGTCACTGGTGTCAGCTGATGGGACTACTGCTCCCTTCAGCCAACTCCTGCTGCTGCTAATAACAATGAGAGCAGGAGTGGCTGATGGAAGCATTCATCAGACAATTCCTGCTCTGTAAATAAATAATTAAAAAAAAGTGTGGGTTCCCCTGTATTTTTGGTAACTAGCCAAACAAAACTCACAGCAGGGGGCTGCAACCCTCATCTATCAGCTTCAGCAAGGCTGGTTATCAAAAATAGAGGGGTCCCCGCACAATATATTTTATTTATTTAAATAAATATTTTAAAAAAACGGCATGGGTCCCCCCCATGTTTGACAATCAGCCTTGCTAAAGCAGACAGCTGGGACAGAATAACAGAGAGGTGAGGGATATTGTTGTTTTTTTATTTTTTGTTTATTACCGGAGACAAGAGATTCAGTGGAATTAGGTGTTAGGTGAGTATAACTGTGTTTGTTATTTTTAAATAAAAAAGTGAAAGTGTGTTTTGTTTTACATTAAATAAAAGACTTTATTCTGGCTGTGTTTACTATGCCTCTCCATTAGTAATCCGTGGGCATGATGTCACCTGACAATACAAAGGTGAGATCAACTCCACAAATATGAACCACACTTGCCACCCCTACAGGGCAAGTGGGAAGATCCAGGCAAAGTGATAGAATTGGTGCATGTAATAGATGCACCTTTTCTGGGTGGCTGCGGGCTGCTCTTTTTAGGCTGGGGGGCCTCTTACCAGCCTGAGAATACCAGCCCCCAGCTGTCTGCTTTAACAAGACTGGTTGTCAAAAATGGGGGACCCTAAGACATTTTTTAAAATTATTTATTTAAATAATTAAAAATTAAGGCATGGGGACCCCTTTATTCTTGATAACAAGCCTTTCTGAAGCTGACAGCTGAGGGTTGCAGCACCCAGCTGTGAGTTTTGCCTGGCTGATTATCAAACATACAAGGGAACCCACATGTTTTTTTCCAAATTATTTATTTACAGAGTAGTACCAGGCACATGACAGCGAGGTAAACACTGGATGTTTGGCTCCCAATCAAGTGAATGGGGTCCGGGTTCGGGTCCGGGTACTGTTCTGGAACCCGAACCTGAAGTTTTTATAGCTGTTTGGCTGAACCCGCTGGACCCGAACTACCAACTGTCCTCCCATCTCTACAGCTAAATGTGGGGTTACTTTCCCAGAACTAGTTGTTAGCGTTAGCTTTCATTGACCGTGGGTCTACCACTAACATTATTGAATCAGGATTAGATCTGAAGTTAGAATTAAAGACAGGTACGTAGGAAAGACCCATGCAAATTTTTACTATTGACAGGACACTGTTACTCCAGAATTTTGTCCAGCTGTTATTGGTGGAAATCACACTTAGAGTGGAAACACTTCACTCTGAGTCCATCTCCTGCTTTGTTTTGGATAAATTACCTTGTTTGCCTTGTTCTTCAGCATTCTGTTTCTGATCTATTGCTGTCTGACCTTCAACATTGCCTCTGACCATCAATTTGCCTAGCCCCTTTGTCTTGATCTACTACTTTCCAGAGAAAGATTTCCAGTTTGTCAAGGAGCGCTTCTGGTTGATTCATTAATTACTCCGAGTATTTCAAGGAATATCCAGAAAAGGAAGGCGGGTGCCAATCTAAGTGCAAAGTTTTAATTATGTCATATAGAAATAAAAAATTCTTCTCACCTTTTTGGTGTCTTGTTGCTCAGCATATAACCCTGTGTTTGGGTACTGGAGTAATCGTCTGGATCTGCTGGCCTGCAGCTCAAAACAGGTGGAATGAACTACCTTGTAGGAGATTCGTCGGAGAATGCAGAAAAGGATTTCCAGGTTGTCAAGGAACACTTCTGTCTGATTCATTAATTACTCCGAATATTTCAAGGAATATCCAGCTTATTATTAGACATAAAAACGCAACGCGTTTCAGCTATGTCTAGTAATAAACTGGATATTCCTTGAAATATTCGGAGTAATTAATGAATCAGCCGGAGGCACTCCTTGACAAACTGGAAATACTTTTCTGCGATCTACTACTTTCCGGAATTCTTGAATAAAAACTTGACCAGCACCAATTCTCATACTGCTAAAGCATCATAGAGCAGACTAACATCATTTTGGGTTGCTGCACTGGCCATCCCATATTGCCCTGCAACTACAGACTATAATACCTTACCTAATAATACATTATTGATCACTTCCTGGACCATAATTGATCATCACTTCCCAGTGGAGCACATTTTAGAAGTCATTTTACTTCTCCAGAGTCACTATGTATGTCTTTGTCTTCTGTAGTGTGAAAGTGTGATTAGCTAGGTCCTCTCTGTCTCTCGCCTGTAGAGTATAAGCTCTTATGGTCAGCAGGGTCCTCTTTAATTCTTTCGCCTGTAGAGTGTAAGTGGGGCCCTTTCTTTCTCTTTCCTGTAGAACATGAAGCCAATGGGTTTCTCTCAAGTACAGTATTGAGATTTGCACAAATGTATTTGTTTGCTGAGACAAATCATTAAGACATTACTATAGGAATGAATTAGATAAGCAGTTTAGCTAACCAGAAGTAAACTTGAGGTTTTGGTCAGCAGTTATCAATCTCAGCTCCTCCATAAACATGCAAGCATGAAATGACATCATGTTTATTCTCTATAGGAATGGTGATGCTGTTGTCTTTCAGGCATTTCAACCACCACTTATTTCTGGGAAAATAAAATTATTCAGCAAGTTGAAATTCAGACTGGTAAATCTTTGCTTCTTTTGATGATATACATTGGAAGTTATTGGCCAGTGTCCATAGATAACAGATTGTCAGTGGATCTAAGGTGATAACTTGTAATGAAGTTAAAGAGGTTGTCTACTACTTTTACACTGATGGCCTATCCTTAGAATAGGTCATCAATGTCTGATTATCCGGGGTCTTATACCCGGTAGAAGTACTTACCTGCGGAGCTGGCCGTCTACTTGAAGTGGTTACTGCAGGTTACTACGCTTCCACTTCCTAGTGATTTGAATAGGAGGCAGGTGTATAGTACCCTGTGGCAGCCACTACAAGTAGACGGCCAGCTCTGCAAGAAGAAACTTCAGGCCCATGGCTTCCACCGCCAATACTGATAATAGCTGATAGGCGGGGGTGCTGGGTGTCGGACTCCCGCCTATCAGACACTGATGACCTATTATAAGGATAGAACAATAATGTAAAAGTAGGGAACAACCTCTTTAAAAGGTTGATAGCTATAGCTGTCCTTAAAGGTATATTATACCCTAGGGGTTTAATTCATGTGCCTAAAAATTTCTGTGGGGTTCATAATTTGTACTTGTGCTGCAGGTAGCATTATGTTGCATGAATAACTAGTTTGTAACAAATCTTAATGCAGTCCATAAAGAATTCCTTATTTTACCCTACTTTACATACACTTGTAACTGCTAACCTGAAAGATGAAAACCCCTTTCTAGACTTCCCAAACTGCTATCACCCCTTCGTTGTCATTGTTAATAAAATTTAATGCAGTGAGAAGTGAGCAATCCCTTACTCACAAATTGTATATTGGACTAGTGCTGGCTATATATTTTAGATACAGTGCCTTGCGAAAGTATTCGGCCCCCTGGAACTTTTCAACCTTTTCCCACATATCATGCTTCAATCATAAAGATACCAAATGTAAATTTTTGGTGAAGAATCAACAAGTGGAACACAATTGTGAAGTTGAACGAAATTTATTGGTTATTTTAAATTTTTTTGGAAATTCAAAAACTGAAAAGTATGGCGTGCAATATTATTCGACCCCTTTACTTTCAGTGCAGCAAACTCACTCCAGAAGTTCATTGTGGATCTCTGAATGATCCAATGTTGTCCTAAATGACTAAGGATGATAAATATAATCCACCTGTGTGTAATCAAGTCTCCGTATAAATGCACCTGCTCTGTGATAGTCTCAGGGTTCTGTTTGATGCACAGAGAGCATCATGAAGACCAAGGAACACAACAGGCAGGTCTGTCATACTGTTGTAGAGAAGGTTAAGGCCGGATTTGGATACAAAATGATTTCACAAACTTAAAACATCCCAAGGAGCACTGTGCAAGTGATCATATTGAAATGGAAGGAATATCATAACACTGCAAATCTACCAAGACCCAGCCGTCCCTCTAATCTTTCATCTCAAACAAAGAGAAGACTGATCAGAGATGCAGCCAAGAGGCCCATGATCACTCTGGATGAACTCTAGAGATCTACAGCTGAGGTGGGACAGTCTGTTCATAGGACAACAATCAGTTGTACACTGCACAAATCTGGCCTTTATGGAAGAGTGGCAAGAAGAATGCCATTTCTCAAAGATATCCATAAAAAATGTTGTTTAAAGTTTGCAACAAGCCACCTAGGAGACACACCAAACATGTGGAAGAAGCTGCTTTGGTCAGATGAATCCAAAATCGAACTTTTTGGCAACAATGCCAAACAATATGTTTGGCATAAAGGCAACACAGCTCATCACCCTGAACACACCATCCCCACTGTCAAACATCGTGGTGGCAGCATCATGGTTTGGGCCTGCTTTTCTTCAGCAGGGACAGTGAAGATGGTTAAAATTGATGGGAAAATGGATGGAGCCAAATACAGGACCAATCTTGAAGAAAACCTGTTGTAGACTGCAAAAGACCTGAGACTGGGACGGAGATTAGTCTTCCAACAAGACATTGATCCCAAACATAAAGCAAAATCTGCAATGGAATGGTTCACAAATAAACGTATCCAGGTGTTAGAATGGACAAGTCAAAGCCCAGATCTGAATCTGATCGAGAATCTGTAGAAAGAGCTGAAAACTGCTGTTCACAAATGATCTCCATCAAACCTCACTGAGCTCGAGCTGTTTGCCAAGGAAGAATGGGCAAGAATTTCAGTCTCTTGATGTACAAAACTGATAGAGACATACCCTATGCGACTTGTAGCTGTAATCGCAGAGAAAGGTGGCGCAATAAAGTATTAAGTTAAAGGGGCCGAATAATATTGCACGCCCCACTTTTCAGTTTTTGAATTTCCAAAAAAATTTAAAATAACCAATAAATTTTGTTCAACATCATAATTGTGTCCCACTTGTTGTTTATTCTTCACCAAAAATTTACATTTGGTATCTTTATGTTTGAAGCATGATTTGTGGGAAAAGGTTGAAAAGTTCCAGGGGGCCGAATACTTTTGCAAGGCACTGTATCTGCTTAACACTTGTTTGGTTGCTCACAGTTGATCCTCATCTCCTCAAACACATGCATGTGTTTATGTTCCCAGTATGGAGAGGGTTGTAAACTGGTGTCATTTATATAGGCTATCTCCCTTTTACATGAAAGGATTTGGCATGATAAAATTCACTCTTTTATCCCCAACTGCTGCTTTTGGGGGGAAAGTCACTTTATATAATAGATGGTCAGCTGATCCCATCGAAGTTTGCAGGCTTGGTTGACATTTATCCAATGTGGCCACCTTTACATTTACCTAGAATTGCATAGGAAATTTCCATGGAAAATTTTTGTGACTTTTTTTGACGGATATTCTATTTACTATAAGCTAAACCCAAAATATTACTAATCGATAACTTTTGTGTTTACTATTGCTTTATTATTTTAACCCCTTCATAACCTTGGACATATCCATACATCCTGGCTTGGTTCCCCGGCTTGGACGTATGGATACGTCCAAGCAATCGTGCGTGCACATACAGTAAGCTGTACAAATATGATCGCCGCTGGACAAAAAGTGGAATAATTCATGATCAAAACAATGAATGTTAATAAAAATGGATTTCTGAAAATAGCATCTTGTCCCACAAAAACCAAGCTGTCATACAGCTCCACCAGCAGAAAAATAAAAAGGTATACCTCTCAGAATATAGGGATACAAAAATAATTATTTTGTTTATAAAATAGTTTTTATTGTGTAAAAGCGCCAAAACATAAAAACATTATATAAATGTAGTATCGCTGTAATTGTATTGTCCCTAAGACTAAAGCTGATTTATCAATTTTACCACATGCGGAATGGCATAAAAATCCCATAAAATACAATTCCTGAATTGCTAGTTTTTGTTCATTCTACCTCACAAAAATCAGATGAGAAAGTGATATGAAAACGTTATGTGAACGAAAATGGTACTAATAGATATGTAAACTCGTCTGGCAAAAAACAAGGCCTCACATGACTCTATCAGCAGAAATATGGAAAAATTATAGCCCTCAAGTGTGGTGATGCTAAAACTTTTTTTGCAAAGAAAAAAGTGTCTTTTAATGTGTGACAGCAGCCAAATATATATATATAAAAAGCCATATGAATCTGGTATTGCTGTAATTGCACCGACCCATAGAGGAAAGTCATCTAATCAATAATACATGCACAAGGAATGGCGTAAAAATTTTTTAAAAATTCTTCCCCTGCTGTTGATTTGTTAGTTTATCCTGCATTCCACGCTATGGACTTTGACCAGGGTTTCCATGTAAATCTCTGAAACACGTGATTCATATGGAACCCCCGGCGGATGATTTCCTATAATGAGGCAGATGGAGACATTGTTGAAACCATTTGGCCTGTGATCCGGCGAGGCCTGTCTTTTTAAACGTGCATAAGAACACAGTCAACCACAGTTTTGTGCACTTCTAAAAAGAAGGACAATGTTGAACATAGTAACTCTGCTGCCTCATTACAGTGATTAGATCCATCGGGGGTTACATCTGAATCATGTCACTTGATGATTTAGATGGAAGCCCCGATGTAAGTGCTCAGCGTACAGTGCAGGATATATTTGATCCAAAATATGTAAAATGTTGCCAAAAAAAGCTTCAAATCAATGTACTAAAAAACAAGTCCCCACTCAGGCACGTCATGTGTCAATGGAAATATAGGGGGCTTCCATGTTACTGGTAGTGCAAAGTCTCTGGAAAAGGAAAATGGCTCTTTGTCCACCAAAAGATATTCAGCAAATTCTACACTCCCAAATCCAAATGCCCCTGCATATGGAGTCCTCAAACTATTCTAGGTAAATGTCAGCTCCAAGAGACAAATAGTGCTCCATCCCTCCAGAATCTCACCATATGACTAAGCAGTACTGGACAGCCAAATATGGGATATTGCCACGATTAGCAGAAATTGTGTGACAAATTTTGGTGCCATTTTTTCCTGTTTTCCATTGTGAAAATGTATTTTGTCTTCACTGCCCAATGGTATAAAATTCAGTGACACACACGTAGTGATCACTGCAGCCTTAGATAAATTCATTGAAAAATAGTTTCTGATTACGTGTATTAAATCGTACAGTGAATTTTTTCCTGTTACCCTTGTAAAACTGCAAATTTTGGGCTAAAATGACATTTTTTGGGGGGAAAATATAATTTTTAAGTTTCTATGCTCAACAATATAAAATTCCGTGAAGCCTCATGGGGGTTCAAGGTGCTCACCACATATCTAAATAAATTCCTTGAGGTGTCTAGTTTCCAAAATGGGGTCACTTGTGAGGGATTCCACCATTTAGGCACATCAGGGACTCTACAATAGTGGCATCCGCTTTGTATTCCAGACAATTTTGCTCTCCAAAATTCAAATGGAGCTCCTTCACTTCCGGGCCCAGACCTGCATACAAACAGTAGCTTTCCACCACAAATGAGGTATCCGCGTACTCAAGAGAAGTTACACAACAAATTTTATGGTTCATTTTCTTCTGTTACCCTTGTAAAAATGCAACAATTGGGCTAAATGAACATTTTTGTGGGAAAAATTAAAATGTTTATTTTTTACTCCCACATAGCTTTAATTCCTGGAAAGCACCCAAAGGGTGGATCAACTTATTGAATGTTGTTTTGAGTAATTTGATTGGTGCAGTTTTAATAATGGGGTCATTTCTGGGTATTTTCTGTCATATAGGCCCCTCAGTCATTTCAAACGTGATGTGGTCCCTAAAAAAGGTTTTGTAAATTTTGTTGGAAAAATGAGAAATTGCTGATCAATTTTTAACCCTTTTAACTTCCTAACTGTCACGATGACCCATCCTGTGTGACGCGACCCGCAGGCCGGTAACTGAAACTACAAGACGCGGCACATGATACTGTCCCGTGTGACACGGCCGGTACTGCAACATCAAGACATGGGGAAAGGGGAAGAGTTACAACGGTGGGCCCTGCGATAGGGAAAGGGGACATGAAGACCTCCTGCACTCCCCTGAGTCAGTGTCCCTAACGCTCCTAACGTTCCCTATGCTGGTTCCGCACCGGGCGCAGATCAGGAACCTGTCGCCCTAGCACACCCTACACCTATCCCTTGCTAGGGAGCTGGGTGGTGCAGGCACTGGCTCCACCGCTGTGCTAATACACACTAAGGAAAAACACAAACAGGGAAACACCACTTAGCTTTAATCTGTTGCACTTGCTCCTGGCAACAGAGTCCACCACCAGAATGCAGCTCTCCTCCTGAATAGCTGCCACCAAGCTCTGTCAGAGCGACAAGGAAATCCCCTCTGACTCCTTCCACACCAGGGCTAAGACAGTGCTGCAAGGAACGCTCTCCAGCTCCTTCCTCCACCAAGGATGGTTGAAATGAACACTATCACCAACACTGATTGCAACACCTGTGACTCTTTTATAGCAGAGCCAGAGCAATCACACCTGCATTATAATCATGTGCAGTAACTAAAGAAACTTGAGTGCAATGATGCTCACCACCACCGGGGGCAAATTTAGAACAAAACACACCACAGTGCAATAATCCTAATGGCCACCGGGGGCAAAAACCAAACTTGAGCACAGTTTAAGAAAAAAAAAGGTTACCTGTGCTTTTTATCAGTCCTGATCCAGCATGGATCATGACAGTACCCACCCCTTAATGAGGGGCCTCTGGACCCTCAAGACCACTCCTTCTCAGGGAACACAGCGGAGACGCCCAGACCCAGAGTTCCCCCCAGCAACTACCTGCACGTCAGGTTGATGAGAAACGAGCCTGCTGGAATTGGCAACGCATGTTCTGGCGGCACCACACATCTCCAAAGCGCTGACCTGGGGAACGAGTGGTGTATGTGTATGTTTGGTATGAGCTGGTAACACTCCACAGCACGCTTCCACTGGATGTTTTTTGGTGGCCACCCATACATGCTCGTTCACACACAGGTCCAGACCTGAACGTTTATTTCCACTTGTTCGTTTGTCACCATTTGGAGAACTCTTTCTGGGATTGACAACAGAGGCGTCCCCCTGTGTCACCACACTCACACCCCTTCCACCACGAGGCCTGTGCCTCCCAGGGTTGGCCAATGGCGAGGGTTGAGACTTGCCCCTACGCTCCTGCAGCACATCTGCTGCTCTCACCGGAGAGGAAGGGATCCGTTGAAGAGAGACGGCAGAGACAGTAGTTCCTAGGCAGCAGCCCTCACACGACTGCCCCCAGCTGACCACTTCCCTCGCCCGCCAATCTATTACCGGGTTGTGTCTTTTCAGCCAAGGGAGGCCTAAAACAATAGGTACTGGCATTCCCTCCAAGACGTAGAACGACAAGGACTCCTCATGATGTCCTATACGTAGATGGATATTCTCTATGACTTGGGTCAAGCTTCCCTGGCTCAGTGGAACCGAGTTTATGGCCTGGACACTAATAGGTTGGGCCAGCATCCTACACCTCAGACCATGAGTCTGGACAAAGCGAGCATCCACCAGACTGACTCCTGCTCCGCTGTCCACAAGCACCGGTATCACCTCCGGTACCCCGCCAGCCAAGACCTCTGCTGACATGGTACCTTGGGAGGGCAAAATGGAGGAAATGTATACTCCCTGGTCGCCTCCCTCCAAGCGACCAGGGGAATGCGGCTCCTCAGATGGCACAGATAATTTGGCACGCAATGGGCAAGCTTTCAGGCCATGACCAGTCTGCCCACAGTACAAACATGCCAACACCACTCCCCAAACCGTAGGCAGCTCTGAATACAAACTAGCTGTTAGGCATCAGGTTCCTACCACTGCACAGCAGGAATCCAGAGCCTTGCACCCAGCGGTCTCCCATTCTTCTTCAGCTGCAGTGGAGCCTGCTCAGCAAATTTGTCAGTCCCGAAGCTCTGCTCAGGCCAACTCCGCAGGTTTGCTTGCTGCTGCCACCTCTGGCACAGCTATGACAATGCATGCTGCTCAGCAGCGAGATTCTCCAGGGACTAAGTTCTCATGTCGGGCCACTTAGCATGCCCGTGGAGTGATCTCCCATTGGAGATCGAGGGTCATGTGCTCAGGTCCTGCTCGTGTTCGGATTGGCCCATCCAAGAAGCCAGGAAGGTCCCGGACGCCCGTGGCTGTAAAAGGTTTGCATGGCCGCTCGCCCATGCGCTAGGATAGACTGTATTTACAGACTATGAGGTGTGAGAGATGTATGCACATATGAATGTATCTGATGATTGACTCATTATGAAACCCCTACCCTTGGTACGCATGTGTTGTGCAGCCTAGCCTGCTAGCACCCAGGCTTAGGTGTAGGTAGGTCAAGGTTTGAGTCAGACATTGGTCCTCACCAGTGATCCAGCATGCCTCAGTGCATGTGCTCCACACTCCACTGTCAGCGTCTTTAGCGGCGCTCGTGCCAGCGACGCCGCGTGCTCAGTGGGCCTAGAAGGATTCTAACCCCATGTCCTTGGGGTAGCGTTCCGTGGCCGTACACTGTGCTCTTTTAGCCGAGCTCTGTGAGCACAAACAGGCTCCGGCGTTTATGTTCAGCGGTAGTGTGGCTCTGTGAAGCAACAGAGTCCGCCCCTGTACATACAGGGTGGCGATAACCCACGTGTGTTCTTATAGTATACCACCATATAGCATCCGCCATTACTGAGCCTTAACACTAGCTCCTCCTACTTGCATAGGTTCGTCTGGAGACTTGGCATGAACTGGGCAGGCTCTCTTAAAATGGCCAGGCTTACCACAGGAAAAGCATACCACCCCACCACAACGAGCCGCAGACACCTCCTTTTTTGTATCAACAACACCGGGCTGTCTGGGTTCCTCCGTCCGCACTGGTGGGTCCTCCTCCCTAGTGAGGACATCAGGGGGCACTTTTTGTATATGTCTTTCCCTGAGGCATCTATCCACCCGGATGGCAAGGGACATGGCGGCCTCCAGCAACCTGGGGGCGGCGTACTGCACCAGAGTATCCTGCAACTTTGGAGTCAAACCCTGCACAAATTGACTCCTAAGTGCAGGGTCATTCCACTGAGTGTTAGTGGCCCACCTCCTAAACTCTGAGCAGTATTCCTCAGCAACCCGGGCTCCCTGTTTACACCTACAGAGTCGGGATTCCACCAGGGTGACGCCATCAGGATCCCCATACACAAGCGCCAAACCCGCAAAAAACTCGTCCACGGACACCAATGATGGAGAATCGTCCGGTAGGGAGAAGGCCCAGGATTGGGGATCCCCTTTAAGAAGGGACATAATGATTCCCACCCATTGCTCTTTACTCCCTGATGAACGAGGGCGCAGCCTGAAATATAATTTGCAGGCTTGTTGAAACACCAAGAATTGATCTCTCCCTCCAGAAAATCTGTCAGGGAGGGATATCTTGGATTCTGGCTGAGCCTGTCTCTGAACCAAGCCCCCAAAGCCCACCAACTGCTGCAGTTGCTGCACCAACTCACCACGCAGACCCCTAATCTCCTCAGTAAGGGTCTGCAGCATTTGGGCAAAGGTCTGAACTGGGTCCATGGTTCAGCAGAAAAAAAGTTGTCGGTTGGTGATAGTGTCACGATGACCCGTCCTGTGTGACGCGACCCGCAGGCCGGTAAATGAAACTAGAAGATGCGGCATGTGATACTGTCCTGTGTGACACAGCCAGCCGGCCAGTACCACAACAACAAGACACGGGGAAAGGGGAAACAGTTACAACAGTGGGCCCTGCGATAGGGAAAGGGGACGTGGAGATCTCCTGCACTCCCCTGAGTCAGTGTCCCTAACGCTCCTAACGTTCCCTATGCTGGTTCTGCACCGGGCGCCGATCAGGAACCTGTCACCCTAGCACACCCTACACCTATCCCTTGCTAGGGAGCTGAGTGGCGCAGGCACTGGCCCCACCGCTGCACTAATACACACTAAGGAAAAACACAAACAGGGAAACACCACTTAGCTTTACTCTGTTGCACTTGCTCCTGGCAACAGAGTCCACCACCAGAATGCAGCTCTCCTCCTGAATAGCTGCCACCAAGCTCTGTCAGAGCGACAAGGAAATCCCCTCTGACTCCTTCCACACCAGGGCTAAGACAGTGCTGCATGGAACGCTCTCCAGCTCCTTCCTCCACCAAGGATGGTTGAAATGAACACTATCACCAACACTGATTGCAACACCTGTGAATCTTTTATAGCAGAGCCAGAGCAATCACACCTGCATTATAATCATGTGCACTAACTAAAGAAACTAGAGTGCAATGACGCTCACCACCACCGGGGGCAAACTTAGAACAAAAGACACCACAGTGCAATAATCCTAATGGCCACCGGGGGCAAAAACCAAACATAAGCACAACTTAAGAAAAAAAAAGGTTACCTGTGTTTTTTTTTATCAGTTCTGATCCAGCATGGATCATGACACTAACAAAAAAAACAAAAATTTCAAAAATTGTGCTGATGTAAAGTAGACATGTAGTAAATTTTATTTTAAAACTATTTTGTGTGACATAACTCTCTGGTTTAAGGGCATAAAAATGAAAACTTTGAAAATATCATAAAATTTCAAATTTTATGCCAAATTTCCGATATTTTCACAATTAAATGCAAGTCATATCGAACAAATTTTACCACTATCATGAAGTGCAATTCTGTGCAGTTAAGTCCTTCACTATAAATCAACAGAATGAACTTAGTATAGAAATAAAAATACTGGCTAGGACAGCTACACAATATTGAATCTTGGTATGGAGCCTTTACAAAACTAAACATTAAAGATTCCAGAATAAGCTTACTACTAAGTTTTCTGATCAGTAAACCATGCCTGTATGTATGTATGTTCTGGCATACATTTCCTTTCTGTTAATTATTTCAGAGGTGGCTACTGGCTAGCTTTTAGGTGCAGTTGAGGACAAGCAAAATTTCAAAAAGCAGTATTAGCAGATATGTGCTTATGGTACTTCTATATTAAAAGACATTTAGATGTAAGATCCTTACAACAAGTATGATTTTCTTTTTATCAAAAACACATATGAAACCATGTCACCAGGATTCTCTTTCATGTCGTGAGTTAAGGGAGATGGCATGCAAAGATATTTAGAAGTAAGATAGTTAGGGCTTGATTAATTAAGACTGGCATTGTGAGCCCCAGTCTTACTAGAGGGTGCACTGAAGTAAGACGAGTCAAATTCATTAAGAGGAACACCTTACAACTGCTATGCGCCGCCGCCAAAAATATTACTCCAGCTTTTGGCATAAATCAGGACAAACCTGATGCTCCAGTCTTACTAAAGGGTGCACTGAAGTAACACGAGCCAAATTCATTAGGAGGAACACTTTACAACTGGTGTGCGCCTCCGCCAGAAAAATTACTCCAACTTTTGGCATAAATCAGGAGAAACCTGATGAAGAAGTTTTATATGCTTCAAAGCGCATTGACAAATAAAAACCTCATTTAAATATACTTCATTGTCCTTTCATCGCCTGGTGGAACATTGGCAGCACGGTATTATATCTATTTTTCTACTTGTCTACATCCAAAAGCTTCTAGGTGAATCAGGATCTTAAAGTTTTGAAAGCCAACTGATGTGATGCAGCTTTTCACCACCAGAGGCATAGTTATATCATGTATGGCTTGACATCTTGACATCAAGGCCTGTATTAGCATTGCTGGCATACAAAATACTGGTATGTTTAATTAATTTGATGGGCAGGTGTGACCACGCCACCATCCTGTCCAAGCGCCACCCCAGCTCACGCTATTTTGAGCAGAATAGAATTGCCAAAAATTGAAAAATGTTGTTCAATTCCACATTGTACAAAAACTTTGCGACTTTTGAAACCTTTTATGACATTTTTCTGGCTTAAAAGCTTTAATGAATCAGCCCCCATATCTAACAGAAATCAAAAGATGACATATTGGCAGACGTATTGCACCCAAGTTATTTCAAGTAGTAATATCTCAGAGTAAAAGTCAAAGATGTGGAAGTAAATCCACATTGTGAATACACCCTAAATAATTTTTCACAGCAAATGGTGAAGAGCCCCATTTTTGGCCAACTAATAGTGACTGGTTCTTTGCATTAATAATAATGTAAGACATCTTATGTTCTTATAATAATCATGTCTGCATTACGCAACTTAACATTGAGGAGGCCATACACCTTCAATAACTGACCTCTTTTACTATTTTATCTCCCTTTTCACACAAACACACACACACATTTTGATTTAAAGGAGAGGTGAGTGAGCCAGTTCTGAAGGTGGCCATCTCATGAATAAAAAGGAATTGGACTTTCAAACTTTTTATGTCTCATGCTCATTCACCCTGAGAAGCCAGGAGGACCTCACACACATTGGATAGTCAACTGGACCTGGTAAAATCTGTGGGTTTTGTCAACTTTTTTCTAACATTTTTAGACTTTTAAACTCACAAAAAATTGGTACAAATTCCACTGATATCACATGATTTTTGACCCTAGCTCCATGTATTGAATGTGAAAATAACCCACCTATAGATAACATTGATAGCAACACACATAGAACATTAATACTATTATATATCAGTAGGCTATGTTAATACCACTTTACAGAAGTCAATTGGGCTTTCCAATGGGAGTTCTGACCCCTTTTACTGCAAGATTAGCACTATTTTCTGAAATACCTGAAATTGGACAAAGTTGGATAGAATTCCCTGTCCCCAAATAACAATTATGGCAAGGTTATCCTATCATACTTCATGACTTAGAATTATAGTATATTTTCTATGCAATACACAGCATGTATGAGGTTTACAAGTGTTTACAAGCCTAATAATGATCTTCTTGATCACTTGACAGTAACTTTATATTCTCTTTTTTATGAGACTATTTTTGCTATATTAAGATGCAGCACTGATATCTTCACCAATAGGACAGGTACAGGTGGCCAAAGATTTTCTAATTTGAGAGAACTGGGTCAATTTTATGCAAATTACACTCTGATCACGCTCTGATCAGAGTTTGATCAGAATGTCATTTGCATTTGCATTGTGAGTGTAGTTTGGGATTTCCAGATGTTTTCACCTAAATCAACAATTGCAGCTTTTTGCTTAAATAGTCACAAAAATGGTTAGTGACAGGAAAAAGTCCATTTTTTTAAATGTCAGCAAATATCACAAAGTAAAAAAAAAGAAAAGTGACTTAAAAAACAGCAAATGATGAATCATAGCCAATGATTACATGGAGAAGTGGAAGTGGAACTTTAACCGCTTCCCGACCGCCCACTGTAGATAAACATTGGCGCTTGCTGGGCTTTGTGCAGCGCAGACGTTTATCTACTGTCGGCGGTTTTGTGCCCCCCGGGACCCCCACATACCTTATAACGCGGGGATCCCGGTGCACAATGCATGCTGGGACCCCCGACATCATCGAGACCTGATTGGTTCAGGTCCTGATGACGTCAGCGTCACAGCAGCCAATGGGAGCGATCGCTGGGAAAGCTGCTTGTTTCCCGGCGATCTCACTCATTGTAACGCGGCTTCTCCTCTGATCTCACACTGACAGATGATCAGAGGTGAAGCAGCGTTACTGTGTGACTAGATCGCTGCCTGGCACAGCTGATCGCTGCCTGGCACAGCTGTGCCAGGCAGCGATCTTGTCACACAGTAACGCTGCTTCTCCTCTGATCATCTGTCAGTGTGAGATCAGAGGAGAAGTCGCGTTATTATGTGCCAGGCACCGATCTTGTCACATAGTAATGCTGCTTCACCTCTGATCATCTGTCAGTGTGAGATCAGAGGAGAAGTGGTGTTACTATGAGTCAGATCGCAGGGCAGCGATCTTGTCACAAAAAGAAAAAAAAGTAAAGAAAAAAAAAGCAGGTGCACAGGTTAGGGCTAGGGCTAGGTTTAGGGTTAGGGTTAGGGCTAGGGTTAGGGTTAGGGTTAGGGCTAGGGCTAGGGCTGGGATTAAGGTTATGGGTGTGTTGGTGTTAGGTTTGTGGTTAGGGTTATGGTTAGGGCTGAGATTAGGGTTAGGGGTGTGTTGGGGTTAGGGTTGGAATTAGAATTGGGGGTTTCCACTGTTTAGGTACATCAGGGGCTCTGTAAATGCAATATGATGCCCGCAGACCATTCCATCAAAGTCTGCATTTCAGAACGTCACTACTTCCCTTCCGTGCCCCACCGTGTGCCCAAACAGTAGCTTTCTCCCACATATGGGGTACCAGTGTACTCAGGACAAATTGGACAACAACTCTTAGGGTCCAATTTCTCCTGTTACCCTTGTGAAAATAAAAATTGGGGGCTAAAATATCATTTTTGTGGAAAAAAATGATTTTTTTATTTTCACGCCTCTACATTATAAACTTTACTGAAGCACTTGGGGGTTCAAAGTGCTCACCACACATCTAGATAAGTTCCTTGGGGGGTCTAGTTTCCAAAATGGGGTCACTTGTGGGGGGTTTCCACTGTTTAGGTACATCAGGGGCTCTGCAAACGCGACATGACACCCGCAGACCATTCCATCAAAGTCTGCATTTCAGAACGTCACTACTTCCCTTCCGAGCCCCACCGTGTGCCCAAACAGTAGTTTTCTCCCACATATAGGGTACCAACGTACTCAGGACAAATTGGACAACAACTTTTGGGGTCCAATTTCTCCTGTTACCCTTAGGAAAATAAAAATTGGAGGCTAAAAGATCATTTTTGTGGAAAAAAAATGATTTTTTTTATTTTCACGGCTCTACATTATAAACTTTAGTGAAACACTTGGGGGTTCAAAGTGCTCACCACACATCTAGATAAGTCCCTTTGGGGGGTCTAATTTCCAAAATGGGGTCTCTTGTGGGGGGTTTCCACTGTTTAGGTACATCAGGGGCTCTGCAAACGCGACATGACACCCGCAGACCATTCCATCAAAGTCTCCATTCCAGAACATCACTACTTCCATTCCGAGCCCCACCGTGTGCCCAAACAGTAGTTTTCTTCCACATATGGGGTACCAGTGTACTCAGAACAAATTGGACAACAACATTTGGGGTCCAATTTCTCCTGTTACTCTTGTGAAAATAAGAAATTGGGGGCTAAAAGATCATTTTATGGAAAAAAAATGATTTTTTAATTTTCATGGCTCTACGTTATAAACTTCTGTGAAGCACTTGGGGGTTCAAAGTGTTTACGACACATCTAGATAAGTTCTTTAAGAGGTCTAGTTTCCAAAATGGGGTCACTTGTGGAGGGTTTCCACTGTTTAGGTACATCAGGGGCTCTCCAAATGCGACATGGCATCCGATCTCAATTCCAGCCAATTCTGCATTGAAAAAGTCAAACGGCACTCCTTCCGTTCTGAGCTCTGCTGTGTGCTCAAACAGTGGTTTAGCCCCACATATGGGGTATTGGCATATTCGGGAGAAATTGCACAAAAAATTTTGTGGTTCATTTTCTCTTTTTACACTTGTGAAAATAAAAAAAATCGTTTTGAAGTAAAATGTTTGTGAAAAAAAGTTAAATGTTTATTTTTTCCTTCCATATTCCATTCATTCATGTGAAGCACCTGAAGGGTTAATAAACTTCTTGAATGTGGTTTTGAGTACATTGAGAGGTGCAGTTTTTAGAATGGTGTCACTTTTGGGTATTTTCTGTCATATTGACCCCCCAAACTCACTTCAAATGTGAGGTGGTCCCTAAAAAAAATGGTGTTGCAAATTTTGTTGTAAAAATGAGAAATCGCTGGTCAACTTTTAACCCTTATAACTTCCTAAAAAAAAAAATTATGTTTCCAAAATTGTGCAGATGTAAAGTAGACATGTGGGAAATGTTATTTATTAACTATTTTGTGCGATATCACTCTCTGATTTAAGGGCATAAAAATTAAAAGTTTGAAAATTGCAAAATTTTCTAAATTTTCGCCAAATTTTGATTTTTTTAACAAATAAGCGCAGATCATATCTAAAAATTTTTACCACCATCATGAAGTACAATATGTCATGAGAAAACAATGTCAGAATTAGTAGGATCCGTTGAAGCGTTCTAGAGTTATGACCTCATAAAGTGACACTGGTCAGAATTGAAAAAATTGGCCCGGTCACAAAGGCAAAAACAGGCTCGGGTGCGAAGGGGTTAAGCTCTAGGAAAGTCTGTCAATTTTATAGAGAAATGTTATTTTTTAGCATTAACGTTTTATAACATTCATGGCTTTTCAAATGGATCTAGCAGCCTGGGAGATAGAGAAAGGCAAAAACGCTGTGTCCTAGAGGACAGATATAAGTAGCAAACAGCAGGGGCCATAACAGCTCTGTTATTTAAAATCAAAATCTATTATATAATATATTGATCAAAATAGTTATTTTCATACAAGTGAGTACAAATACATAAAAATGCGACAGTCATAAAAAACAATACAATTTAAACATGTCGAAAGTTCATCAGTACGAATCAATCAGCTGTAATATCATAAAGTAACAGACCTGCCAGCTTTGGTTATAATCATCTCAGTGCCTGCTTCGTGAAACTTCTTCCACAGCTCCTTTTCATGTAGATACACTTTAATATTTTCAATTGTCTGAAAATATAAAATTAAATTAATGTTATTCATTTAGCAAAAAATTGTAATGTCAACTTAATACCTTAATACCTTAGTGCTATGTGACGTATATAAGTCATGAGCATGTCACTTTGTGATCCATGATGGGTATGTATGTCATGCTAATCACGTCTGTACCAATGCAATCAGTGTACACAGGGTCCAATCCAGATGTCTAGGATTGTCACTGTCACTGGTTCTCGCAGTTCAACGTCTCATTTGCCTCTGTCAAGAGTGATTGCGACATGTGATGAGTTTTAGGGGCCCGTCACACATAGCGAGTTCCCTAGCGAGATCGCTGATTTTGTGATACATCAGCGATCTCGCTAGCTATATCGCTGTGTGTGACATGCATCAGCGACCGCCCCCCCCCCGCCGGGTATCGCTAATCGTGCAGGAATGTCCAGGGCCATTTTTTGATCGTTGGTCTCCTGCTGGCCAGCACGCATCGCGTGTGGCAGAGGGAGACCATCGATCAGCGAGCTCCCAGAGCTGTAAGCAGACGCTGGGAGCTGGTATTCAAGGTAAATATCGGGTACCTAAGCGCGCGCGACGCTTAGTTTCCCGCTGTGTACCTTGGATACCAGCGTGCTCACGCTGGGAGCTGGTATCCAAGGTAAACAGTGGGTAACTAAGTGCCGTACGCGCTTAGTTACCCGATATTTACCTTGTATATCAGCTCTCAGTGTGAGCACTCTGGTATGCAAGGTACACAGCGGGTAACTAAGCGACGCGCGCGCTTAGTTACCCAATATTTACCTTGGATACCAGCATCCTCGCTGGCCCTGATCGCTGGTGTGTCTGCCTGTTTGGTAGCTCACCAGCGATCCTGACCAGGTCGTATCGTTGTCGGGATCGCTGGTGCATCGTTTGGTGTGACGGGACCCTTACAGAGGGAAATCCATACTTCTGTTAGCCTATCAGTATCCCTGCAGTGCGATGGCTAGTGCAGACCTCAAAGAGTACTGCTATGCCCTATAGCCAATCATATCTTGCCAGAGAGGAGCATGATAGGCTAATTGTAAATATTGACACTGTGTAATACACGGCTCTGCTAAGATAGTGCTGTATATTAGTAAAGCAATCATGAGCTTGTATGTGAAAGTCCCTTTCAGGAATAATAAATATTGGGTAAAAAATATTTTTAATTCTTAAAACTCCTTTCATACAATTCCAGTTTTCCCAATAAAAAATGACCTTAATATGGAAAAAATAAAATACAGTTAAAAATTGTCATATATTTGGTGGTAACATCATCTATTTATATAATTGCTTTGTAATGTTTTCATTTCCTGTTCTGTCCAGATGTCACCATATCCCAGAATTCCAAGCAGAGGAAGTTCACCGACTGCCATATTGGGACACCCAAGTGACGGATGTCTCAATATCGAAACTGCTGCTGGTACCAACCTATTGCGCGGTACCACCAGCGGAACACCGTCGGAAGACACACATACATGCTTTGTATATGCCGTACGCACCACGCACACACTCTATATGCCGTATGCACCACACACTCATGCACTCACTCACACTCTCACACTCAGTCACACTCACATACTCACACTCAGACTCACACACTTCACACTCTCACACCCTCACAGTCACACTCACTCTCATACTCACACTCTCACACTCACAGTCACACTCACTCTCATACTCACCCTCTCACCCTCACACACTCTCACACTCACTCACACTCTCACACTCACTCACACTCACTCAGCCTCTTGGGCGGTACCACCAGCAAAACACCGTCGCACTGTGTCTGCACGAATTCCGTGCAGGCGCAGTGAATCATTCGGCTGATCCCAGTGGCAGATACGTGACATGTCTACAAGCAGAGGAAGCTGGTCACATTAAAGGGGTTTTCCCATGAATAAAAGTTAATTTTAAAAATTGTCTCTGTGTGACCGTGAACGGAGCATACCACATCTCCTGGGCAAGGGAGGAAGTAAACACAATACTGGCATTACAGCAGGGGACCACAGAGGATTCATTTTGTGAGGTAAAATATTTCACTGACTGTTTTAACCAATATTTTACCTCACAAACTGTATCCTCTGCGATCTCTTGCTGTAATGTCAGTATTGTCTTTTGCTTCCTCCCCTGCCCAGGAGCTGTGGTATGTTCTGTACACGGACAGACACAAGGGTGAGAGAGACAGAGCACAGGGTGGAGACAGCTCAAATGGGACAGCACATGAGGGGAGAACACAGCACAGGAAGGCGAGAGACAGCAGACAAAGGGGATAGCACATGGGGTAGATAGGTCAAAGAAGAGAGCACAGATGGGAGAAGTCAGCACATGGGGAAAGAGAGTGGATAGGTGGGTGAACACGTGGGGGGGGAGAGATTCTCAACGCTGCAAAGACTGCCCCCATCGTGACATTACCACCCTCCTGATGCAATAGCATCGGGCCTCCATCTAGTTTACTATAACACTATATCATTTGTTATCCGGCACTGTCAACACCACAAAAAAAAATAAAATGATCAATTGTAAAAAATTGCCATATTTGGTCATCCCATTGGACAAAAAAATAAAAAGTAATCAAAAAGTTATATGTAATCATAAATGGTACCAATAAATGCTACAGCTTTTCACTCAAAAATGAGCCTTTATAGAGCTCTGTAAATGTAAAAATAAACAGTTATGGCTCTTAGAATATGATGCAAAAAAAAGATTTTGCTGTGCCAAAGTAGTTAAATGTAAATAAATTATATAAATTGGATATCATTGTAATTGTCTTGAACTGTACTATAAAACTATATCAATATTTATCCCATAAGGTGCACTTTGTAGGAACAAAATGTAAAAAATTATACCACAATTGCTGGATTTTGCCCATCCAGCCTAGAAAAATGAATTAAGAGGCCCTCGTATAGGCCCTCGTATAAAGTGATCCAAGTGTTGCATGTATCCAAATATAGCATCAGTGAAAACTACAGCTTGTCTAGGGAAAAATAAGAAAACCTATGGGGCTTTGAATATGGTAATCAACTAATTTTTTTATTTTGTGTAAGAGTAGTAATACATTAACAAAAACTATATTAATTACTTATTAATATTTACAGAAATGTATTTATGCATAATAAACGTAATATGCCAATTAAACTGAATACTGAATAATAAAAACATGCCACCTCAAAAAAGTGTACTAAAAAGTCAGAAATCAGAAAGAAAACTATATACATTTTGTATTATCATAATCCTGATGATCTATAGAATAAAGATTAGGAGTTTACTAAACAGCATATACTATATTTGTGCAACACGTTAATAGTGAATAATATACAATATAAAAAAAGCAACATCAGAACTGCTCAGGATTTTTTCTCCCCATAAAGAGTTAGTAAAATTTAGGTAACAAGTTATGGCTCATTCAGACGTCTGTGCACATAGGTCCAATATTGGACCCCTAATGCACGGACTGTCCTCGAGTCTCCTCATCTGAGTGTGACAGCTTTGTGTATTTCTATGAGCACTGGTGGACAGAGACAGAAAAGGGCCCTTATGCAAGAACAATAAATGGACCCCTGACAGTCCAATAGTTTATCATAATGCAAAATTCTACCTGATTTAGAAGTGGAATTGGACCCCCTTATCTCTTGGTTCCCTGTGCGGCTTCATAGGCTGCACCCATGATATGTCCACCCCTGTGCATGAGGCTGTCCCGCTTGGGCTGCTGCAACCAGTCCATGCATTTCTATACAGTTTCAGACCAATTTGCATAGACATCTGAATGAGTCTTTATATGTACCCCAAAATGCTTGAATTGACAATTACAATTTGTCTTGAAATAGAGAATTACTAATACAGCTACATAGCAGAAAAGATAAAAATACTATGGTTCCGGTAATTTAACAGTGAAAGGCTGGTTTCACATTAGCGTTTTTTTGCGCAGCGCATCGTGCACATCCATGCGCATGCGTCATGCGCACCTATGTTTAACATGGGTGGTCTTGCGTTTGCACACGTTCGTATGCGTTTTCTTGCGCATGCGTTCTTTTAAGGTGTGCGCCTAGGCACGTCAGATGCAACCTGTTGCATTTTTGGGTCCGTCCAACGGCGTAAAAAAACGCATGCACACACTTGCTCACGGAATGCGACAAAATAACGCATGTTTTTTAAGAGTTAACATGGCTAGAAATAGAAACTGGTTAAAACGCATGCGTCTAAAAAACGCAAACGCATGCAAAATGCATGATGCGTTTTTTGCATGCATTTCTATTGCACACGAAGCGCTGCGCTAAAAAACGCTAATGTGAAAGTAGCCAAAAAATGAAAAAATTGCTTTGTTCTAAAGTCAGTAAAGAGATAAAATGATGATAAGTTGACAAAACATTAGTCATCTCACATAATATTAGTTAACAGTTCCTACTGTTCTTTCTCTGCCAAGTTTGACACTTTTCCTTAGTGCACTCGGATAGAAATTTTTGTACCCTCCATGACACTGACAGGATTGTGTATTTAACCTAAGTCTGTGTTTCAGACTCTAAGAATAGGCTGACATAGGGATCACTCCTCCAGTGTCCTAATCATGAGAAATGATGAGGAGAATCTTTGGGAATTACCAGAATGAATATATTATAACATACTGTCTAGGCCTTAAAGATGATGACAGACTGAACCTAAAAATACAATTTTTCAGCTAAACAATAGACATTGGAAATTAAACAGCAGTTTTGTAAAATGAGCTTTTCTAATTGCAGTAAACGATGACCTCGTAGGTGCTGTAATGTGAAATTATTATATTATAAATGTCAAATTGTCAATCACTCAATAAAAATATATCCTTGACTGTCATTGTAGAATAAAATATTTTAAAAAGGAAACGGTAACATATGAGTTAATTCTCCTTTAATACGTGAGTGAAGAAATATCTATGAAGTTAAGGTAGTACTACTTTTATTTCGATTGACCTGAGGCAGTAGTTGTATAAAGTAAATTAATAACACTAAGGTCATGGCACTTAACATTTTGATATTTATAAGAATAGAGTCATATTAATGGCTGCAACCACAGGTGCTAAATGGGCCCCTGAGGAGCAAAATAGAGGGTCTGAAGGAAATGTAACGAACATGCCAAGCATATTTTATAATCCCCTTCTTCATGTAGCTATTAATGTGAATGTGGGATTCCAAATAGTTTCTCCTTTTATAACGTCCTAGAGAGTCACATGATGCATATCAGCAACTCCAAAAAGAATTATTAAGGAGTGTTGTAAAAAAGGCAGTATCACATTTCTTTCCTACTCCTTTACTCAGTAGTTGAATATGCTGTTTAGTAGCTGCATATGTGGCTACTAAAAATTGTCTTAAAAGGGTTGTCCGCTATCTCCTTATGTTTAGCCTTGTTAAACTATGACAATACTCACCTCCCATGCCAGCGCCATACCAGAGATCTCGGCACTCGTGTTCTCCGGGCTATCGTCGCATTCTCGACGTTGTTACTTCAAACAGTCCCTGAGCCCTAACAGCGCCGCTTCACTGTCCTTGCCTTCGGATGTATTGATCATCAACAGGAAGGCATGACTGCGGCTGCACTGTGACTTCCACTTGATATTCGATTTGTCCAAAGGCAGGGACAGTGGCGCTTGTCATGTCGTGTACTACCTTTGGTCGGGTCTATTTTTGTGTCCCTCATTTATGAGGCACCTGTGTTTAATATTTTGTTTGTGTTTCATATAACTAATAAACTTTAACATTTTGAGGATTTTAGTTCAGTACATTTGTCTTAGGCATATGTAATTTTGTATTCATCAAGGCACTTGGATCAAATTTATTGAAGAGTTATCCTGTACACTACAAGTGATGATTATTTAAACAGACTTTTTATATTGACTTAATGACAATGATCTGATTGGAAGCAGCATTATAGCATTTTAGGAATTGAAAAATAGGTACATTGAAGGAAACTTCCTAAGTTTAATGTGTCAAAACTAAATATGCACCCAAAAATTAACTTGATACCTTGCCCCATATTCATTATATGTTTTAGACACTGTAGAGTAATTCATCCAAAAGTTTATGCCAGATATCTATTGCACAAAAATATTAAACTTTATTGGTGATTTTAAACCAGCTCTTCCATTTTGCTGAGTGTTAAGTAGCTGAAGCGTTGAGACCTTGCAAATTTTGACAGATTCACTATAATTTCCCAGAAACGCATAAATTATAGCGAAAAGTTATTCCAACTCATAACTTTTGTACATTTCCTGCCCAAAAGAAAGACTAAATTCCTTTGGAGGCATGGGCATCTTAAAAAATTTGATTTAGACTGCTGTATCAAATTGAAGTAGTGATAAATTCCCACTATGTTGCATCTAGTTCAAAAAATGGGTTTGTCTTTGTGGCATGGCTTAACCCCTTCACACCCAAGGGTGGTTTGCACGTTCATGACCGGGCCAATTTTTACAATTCTGACCACTGTACCTTTATGAGGTCATAACTCTGGATCGCTTCCATGGATCCCGGTGATTCTGACATTGTTTTCTCGTGACATATTGTACTTCATGTTAGTGGTAAAATTTCATTCAAATAACTTGCGTTTATTTGTGAGAAAAATGGAAATTTGGCGAAAATTTTGAAAATTTCGCAATTTTCCAACTTTGAATTTTTATTCCCTTAAATCACAGAGATACAGCACACAAAAAACTTGATAACTAACATTTCCCACATGTTTACTTTACATCAGCACAATTTTGGAAACAAAATTTTTTTTTGTTAGGAAGTTATAAGGGTTAAAAGTTGACCAGCGATTTCTCATTTTTACAACACCATTTTATTTTTAGGATCACATCACATTTGAGGTCACTTTGAGGGGTCTATATGATAGAAAATACCCAAAAGTGACACCATTCTAAAAACTGCACCCCTTAAGGTGCTCAAAACCACATTCAAGAAGTTTATTAACCCTTTAGGTGCGTCACAGGAATTTTTTTGAATATTTAAAAAAAAATGAACATCTAATTTTTTTCACAAAAAAAATACTTCAGGTTCAATTTTTTTTATTTTACCAAAGGTAACAGGAGAAATTGGACTGCAAAAGTTATTGTGCAATTTGTCCTGAGTATGCTGATACCTGATATGTGGGGGGAACGACTGTTTCGGTGCATGGCAGAGCTCAGAATGGAAGGAGCGCCGTTTGACTTTTTCAATGCAAAATTGGCTGGAATTCAGATTGGACGCCATGTCACGTTTGGAGAGTCCCTGATGTACCTAAACAGTGGAAACCCCCTACAAGTGACCACATTTTGGAAACTAGACCCCCCAAGGAACTTATCTAGATATGTGGTGAGAGCTTTGAACCCACAAGGGCTTTACAGAAGTTTATAACGTACAGTGGTACAATTAAAAAATCATATTTTTTCCACAAAAATTATCTTTTCACCCTAATTTTTATTTTCCCAAGGGTAACAGGACCCTAAAAGTTATTGTGCAATTTGTCCTGAGTACGCTGATACCCCACATGTGGGGGTAAACCACTATTTGGGCGCATGGCAGAGCTCGCAAGGGAAGCAGCGCCATTTGACGTTTTTGGCTGGAATTGAGATCGGACATCATGTCGCGATTGGAAAACCCCTGATGTACCAAAACAGTGGAAACCCCGCACAAATGACACCATTTTGGAAACTAGACCCCCTAAGGAACTTATCTAGATGTGTGGTGAGAACTTTGAACCCCCAAGGGCTTCACAGATGTTTATAACATACAGCCGTACAATTAAAAAATCATATTTTTTCCACAAAAATGATCTTTTCACCCTCAATTCTTATTTTTCCAAGGGTAACAGGACCCTAAAAGTTATTGTGCAATTTGTCCTGAGTACGCTGATACCCCACATGTGGGGTTAAACCACTATTTGGGCGCATGGCAGAGCTCGGAAGGGAAGCAGCGCCATTTGACGTTTTTGGCTGGAATTGAGATCGGACACCATGTCGCGATTGGAAAACCCCTGATGTACCTAAACAGTGGAAACCCCCCCACAAATGACACCATTTTGTAAACTAGACCCCCCAAGGAACTTATCTAGATGTGTGGTGAGCACTTTGAACCCCCCAGTGCTTCACAGAAGTTTATAACGCCCGGGCGTGAAAATAAAAAATTCGTATTTTTTCCACAAACATGATCTTTTAGTCACCATTTTTCTATTTTCCCAAGGGTACCAGCAGAAATTGGACCCCAAAAGTTGTTGTCCAATTTGTCCTGAGTTTGCTGATACCCCATATGTGGGAGAAAACTACTGTATGGGCACACGTCAGGGCTCGGAAGGGAAGTAGTGACGTTTTGGAATGCAGACTTTGATGGAATGGTCTGCGGGTGTCATGTTGCCTTTGAGAGCCCCTAATGTACCTAAACAGTGGAAACCCCCCACAGATGACCCCATTTTGAAAACTAGACCCCCTAAGGAACTTATCTAGATGTGAGGTGAGCACTTTGAACCCCCAAAGGCTTCACAGAAGTTTATAATGCCAGGGCATGAAAATAAAAAAATCGTATTTTTTCCACAAACATGATCAATTAGTCGCCAATTTTTTTATTTTCCCAAGGGTAACAGGAGAAATTGAACCCCAAAAGTTGTTGTCCAATTTGTCCTGAGTACGCTGATACCCCATATGTGGGAGAAAACTACTGTATGGACACACGTCGGGGCTCGGAAGGGAAGTAGTGACGTTTTGGAATGCAGACTTTGAGGGAATGTTCTGCAGGTGTCATGTTGCCTTTGGAGAGCCCCTAATGTACCTAAACAGTGGAAACCCCCCACAAATGATCCGATTTTGGAAACGAGACCCCCTAAGGAACTTATCTAGATGTGTGGTGAGCACTTTGAACCCCCAAGGGCTTCACAGAAGTTTATAATGCCAGGGCATGAAAATAAAAAAATCGTATTTTTTCCACAAACATGATCAATTAGTCCCCAATTTTTTCATTTTCCCAAGGGTAACAGGAGAAATTGGACCCCAAAAGTTGTTGTCCAATTTGTCATGAGTACGCTGACACCCCATATGTGGGAGAAAACTACTGTATGGACACACGTCGGGACTCGGAAGGGAAGCAGTGACATTTTGGAATGCAGACTTTGATGGAATGGTCTGCGGGTGTCATGTGCGTTTGGAGAGCCCCTGATGTACCTAAACTATTGAAACTCCCCACAAATGACCCCATTTTCGACACTAGACCCCCCATGGAACTTATCTAGATGTATGGTGAGCACTTTGAGCCCCCAAGTGCTTCACAGAAGTTTATAATGCTCGGGCGTGAAAATAAAAAAATCATTTTTTTCCACAAAAATGATATTTTTGCCCCCAATTTTTTATTTTCCTAAGGGTAACAGTAGAAATTGGACCCCAAAAATTGTTTTGCAATTTGACCTGAGTAGGCTGATACCCTACATGTGGGGGTAAAACACTTTTTGGGCGCATGGCAGAGCTTGGAAGGGTAGGAGCACCATTTGACTTTTTCAACTCAGAATTGGCTGGAATTGAGATCAGACGCCATGTTGCATTTGGAGAGCCCCTGATGTGCCCAAACAGTGGAAACCCCCAATTCTAACTCCAACCCGAACCCCAACACACCCCTAACCCTAATCTCAGCCCTAACCCTAACCCTAACCCTAGCCCTAACCCTACCCTAACCCTAGCCCTAACCCTAACCCTAGCCCTAACCCTAACCCTAATGGAAAAATGGAAATAAATACATTTTTTTATTTTATTATTTTTCCCTAACTAAGGGAGTGATAACGGGGGGTTTGATTTACTATTTATGGCGGTTTTTATGTTTGGCGGCTGTCACACGCTAAAAGACGCTTTTTATTGTAAAAATAGTTTTTGCATCACCACATATTGAGAGCTCTAATTTTTCCGTATTTTGACCCACCGAGTCATGTGAGGTCTTATTCTTTGCGGGACGAGTTAACGTTTTCACTGGTACCATTTTCGGGCACGTGACATTTTTTGATCGCTTTTTATTCCGATTTTTGGGACGCAGAATGAACAAAAACCAGCGTTTCATGAATTTCTTTGGGGGGGGTGCGTTTACACCGTTCCGCGTGCGGTAAAATTGATAAAGCGGTTTTCTTCTTCGGGTCAGTATGGTTACAGCGATACCTTATTTAGGTAGTTTTTTTATGTTTTGTCGGTTTTATGCAATGAAAACTATTTTATATAAAAAATAATTATTTTTGCATCGCTTTATTCTGCGAGCTATAACTTTTTTACTTTTTTGCGGATGATGCTGTGTGGGGGCTCGTTTTTTGTGGGACAAGATGACGTTTTCAGCGGTACCATGGATATTTATATGCATCTTTTTGATCGCGTGTTATTACACTTTTTGTTTGGCGGTATGATAATAAATCATTATTTTTTGCTTTGTTTTTTATTTTTATTTTTTAAGAGGTTCGCTAAAGGGGTTAACTAATGGGACAGTTTTATAGGGCGGGTCATTACGGACGTGGCGATACCTAATATGTGTACTTTTATTGTTTTTGTTTTTTTTATTTCTAAAAAATGGATTTATTTGGGGGAATATTTTTTTTTTTCTAATTTATTTGGCGATTTTTTTAAATTTATTTTAACACTTTTTTTATTTTTTTTTTACTTTATTAAATAGTCCCAGGTGGGACATCACTGTCCTGTGACAGATCACTGATCTGTCACATCACAGATCACTGTGACAGATCAGCAATCTGTCACAGGCACTGCAGAAGGCTTCCTCATGCCTGCGCCCCTGACACATTGTGCCGGGTGTCAGCTGTGATAATCAGCTGACACCCGGCCGCGATCAGCGGCGCTCACCACGTGGGCGCCGCTGATCGCGGTAGACGTACTATCCCGTCCATGGGCATAGGGGCCCGGGTCCCTTGGACGGGATAGTACGCCTCATGTCAGGAAGGGGTTAAAGAAAGTTTGTCTTTAAATGATACAGGAAAGATGTATATCTTTGTACCGTGTTAGCCAGTAGACAGAAAAATATTCAGAATTGAGAGTCCTCAGTGGTTGATACCTTTTAATGGCTAACTGAAAAGATGGTAACACATTGCAAGCTTTCGAGACTACTCAGGTCTCTTCTTCTGGTTAGACTAATACAAAATCTGAAGAGTGACATATTTATGCACAATACAACACAGAAAAAATGCAATGGATAAGACAAGTGACGTGAAGCAGAACTATCAATATGGGAGAGGGAGAAACATAAATATTGGACCAGTACATAGATAAGGAGTCCGGATGTTTTATAGTCCTCTGATTGGGGTCTCCTAATGTGTTGTGATGCCCCCACCAGGTCTTGAAAGCAAATTCCTTAATTGATGTAAAAAGACATAAATCCATGCGACACATTCATTCCAGCACTGAGAGTGTCAAAGGTCGTCATAAATTTATACTCCCAAACTCGTCTCTCTCTCTCTGAGAATTGAAGTTACCTTTCAATACCAGTAATTTCATATCCACGCTGCTGTGATCAGGGATACAAAAATGTTTTGCCACAGGTAGATCCATTCTTCTTTCTCTTATTGTGTGACGATGAGCATTCATCCTTGTTCTGAGCTTTTGCCCTGTCTCCCCCACATACAGACCCCCAGTTGGACATTTAGTACTTTCAGCTGCATTACATCTAATGTGGTGTACTTAATTATTTGTGCTAAATGTCCAACTGGGGGTCTGTATGTGGGGGAGCTGGGTCAGCAATAGCAGCGCAGGCTGTCCTGCATGATTCTGGTGACTAACTTATTAAGATTCCCCTCCCTCTGATATTACGCATGTGGATAGGGAACTATAGAAAGAGTCAGCGCCAGTCAGTGGCAAACCTTAGGCCACTGTGCCCACCGCACCTCTACACTAGCGTAAGTTGGTGTCACGTCTCTCATGGCACTATCGCATAGTGGCTGTGTCTGCTGCTGCGTTGCATTCAGCAGCATTTACCGGCATCCGCAGTAGCGACGCCGCATGCACGGTAGGTCTAGATGGACACTGTCCCCTGTCTTGGACCCGTGTCCTGTGCCCTGATACCGTGCATCCAATTTCGCTGAGACCTGCGAGTCTAACAGGCTCTGTGTATATGTTTATGTTACAGCGCCTCTGTGAGTTAACAGAGTCCACTCTGCGCACATCGGGTGACGTTGAACCCGTGCGCATTATACCGCCATATAGCGCATCTGCCATTGTCTAGCAGCGGTTTTAACACCTACTGCATGGTGGACCCAGGGTCTGGCTAGTAATGACGGACCAACAGCAGCTGCGGCAGTACATTCGGCAGCTGGAGGGCAGGTTGGCGGCTCTCAAGAGTCCCACCTCAGCTGCGAATGCTACTGCGGCCGCTGTTCAGGCAAGTGCAGAGGCTGTCTCACGTATGCCCATGCTCACACCAGCACTGACATTATCCTGTCTCCCGCTGCCCGACAAGTTTTCGGGTAACAGCGCCACCTGTAGGGGATTCGTGAGCCAGTGCTCTATTCAGCTTGAGCTACTGGCTGCACGGTTCCCTACAGAGCGGGCTAAGGTGGGGTTTATTGTCTCTCTCCTGTCGGGCAGGGCGTTAGAGTGGGCTACGTCATTGTGGGAGCGTGATGACCCCATGGTTCTGAGCGCCGCTCAGTTTCTCACATCCATTAAGCAGGTCTTTTTGGGACCACAGGTCACTCACGACACCTCTCTCCAACTATTAGCCCGAACACAGGGGTCCCTCTTGGTCAGCCATTACGCCGTCCGATTCTGGACATTGGCTTCCAAGCTGGAGTGGCCTGATAAGACACTCGTCCCTGTGTTTTGGAGCGGGTTAGCGGAGCATGTCAAGGATGCTCTAGCAACCAGAGAGGTCCCCACAACTCTGGAGGAGTTGATTGCCATTTCCACCTGCATTGATCTCTGGTTTACGGAGCGCGGGCTGGAGCGTGCGCAATCCAGGCAAAGGGTTGTGCTGGCTCTCACCTTCTCCGAGCCACGTAAATTTCCCACTCAGGAGCTGATACCTTCTGAACCTATGGAGGTGTCCCACGCTGGTCCCAAGCTGCATCCGGTGCGAAGCTCCACACGTTGTTACCAGTGCCGGCAGTTTGGTCACTCGACTAACACGTGTTCACAGCGGTTGAAAAAACGATCACATCCAGTGGTCGTAGGTGGGGGTCTATCATATATGGAACCTTTCTCTCCCAAACCGGTATTCCGTGGGACCTTAGATAGTGGAGCTTCCACCTGGGAGGCAGAGGTCGCCGTGGATTCCGGGGCAGAAGGGAACTTTATGTCCTCGTCCTTTGTCCAAAAGCACGCTATTCCACTGGTGTTACTGCCCCAACCCTTGACCACCAGGGTGGTTAATGGTGCACCTTTACCATCTCAGGTACCCACCATATAGCACCACTCGGGCTCTCAATCTCACCATCCCACCGTGAGATTTTGTCCCTGTTCATTTTGCTAGATGGCATCGACCAGGTGCTTCTTGGAGTTCCCTGGCTCCGTTGCCATTCCCCTCATATTGAATGGGCTTTGGGGAATATACCAGGTTGGAGCAAAGACTGTGAGGGAAGATGCCTGAGGGGTAGTGTTCAGGTAGCCTCCACTGAAGTGCCCGCGGATCTCTCCGCGCTTCCCAAACCATACCACCAGTACACGGACGTCTTCTCTAAAAAATCTGCGGAGACGCTTCCACCGCACCGTCTTATGATTGTCCGATAGATCTATTGCAAGGCACGGAACCTCCTAGAGGCTGCGTGTATCTGCTATCACTCCCTGAGATGCAGGCTATGTCTCAATATATCCGGGAGAACTTGGCAAGAGGTTTTATCAGAAAGTCGGTATCACTGGCTGGTGCAGGGTTCTTCTTTGTGAAGAAGAAGAGTGGAGAGTTACGTCCCTGCATTGACTACAGAGGTCTCAACGCCATAACAGTTAAAAACAAGTACCCTCTTCCGTTGTTCTCTGAGTTATTTGACAGGTTGTGAGAGGCCCGGATCTTTACAAAATTAGATCTACGGGGGGCGTACAACCTGATCCGCATTCGCGAAGGAGACGAGTGGAAGACAGCCTTCAATACCAGGAATGGCCACTATGAATATCTGGTCATGCCCTTCGGCCTCTGTAATGTGCCTGCTGTCTTCCAGCATTTTGCTAACGACATCTTCCGCGATATGCTCTCTACCTCGGTGGTGGTCTATCTGGATGACATCCTCATCTTTTCGCCAGATTTGACTTCCCACCGGAGAAACGTCTGCAGGGTCTTTGACTGTCTGCGGGCGAACTCTCTCTTCGCCAAGTTGGAGAAATGCCAGTTTGAGTAGTAGTCCTTGCCGTTCCTGGGCTACATCATCTCAGCCCAGGGGTTGGCTATGGATCCTGCCAAATTGCAAGCGGTAATAGACTGGCAGGAGCCCCATTCGCTCAAAGCGGTGCAGCGCTTTTTGGGGTTTGTCAACTATTGCCGCCAGTTCATTCCCCACTTCTCCACACTGGTAGCTCCTCTGGTTGCCCTCACTAAGAAAGGAGCTAATCCCAAGGCTTGGTCAGAACAGGTCTCCATGGCCTTCTCGTCTCTGAAGACCTATTTTGCCGGCACTCCCATCATACACCGTCCCGATGTGGATAAACCTTTTATCCTAGAGGTGGATGCTTCTTCTGTTGGTGCAGGAGCAGTCCTTTTTCAGAAGGATGCTCAAGGTCAGAAACATCCCTGCTTTTTCTTCTCAAAGACCTTCTCACCAGTGGAGAAGAACTACTCCATCGGGAACAGGGAGCTGCTGGCAATGAAGTTGGCCTTTTCCGAGTGGAGACATCTCCTGGAGAGAGCCTGGTTTCCATTCCAGGTGTATACAGACCATAAAAACCTGTTCTATTTACAAATGGCCCAGCACTTGAACTCTCGTCAAGCTAGGTGGTCGCTCTTCTTCTCCCGCTTCCGCTTCACCTTGCACAATCTGTCTGGAGAGAAGAATGTCCATGCGGATGCTCTCTCCCACTCGGTGGTTCCAACGGAGGAAGAGGAGGCTGAGGCTCGGCTATTTCTCCCTACTGAGAGTTTCAGGACTGTGACCCCAGTTGCTCTCGAGTCAGTGCCACCAGGCAAGACCTTTGTCCCTCCTCAGCAACGGCCAGAGTTTCTCGCATGAGGACATGAGTCCAGGGTGGGTGGTCACTTCAGCAATAAGCGGACCACAGAACTCCTGGCAAGGTCTTATTGGTTGCCGCACATGGCCCGGGACACAAAGGAATACATACGGGCATGCGTCTTGTGTGGGCAGAACAGGTCCTCTAGACAGAGGCCGGCTGGGTTACTGTATCCTCAGCTGATGTCAGACAGACCTTGGGAGATGGTTGGCATGGATTTTGTGGTTGGTCTGCCCAAGTCTGGTGGCAGTATGGTCATCTGGGTGGTCACCGACCATTTTTCTAAAATGGTGCATCTGGTGCCACTCGAGCAGCTGCCTTCTGCTTGTGGTCTTGCCACACTGTTCATAAAACATGTATTCCGTTTGCATGGCTTGGTGGACAAAATTGTTAGTGACCGAGGTCCCCAATTCGCATCTCGGTTTTGGAGGGAGCCCTGCAGTCTACTCAGTATTGAGCTAAATCTGTCCTCTGCCCATCATCCCGAGACGAACGGGTTGGTTGAGAGAGCCAACCAAACTCTGGTCACATACCTGCGACATTTTGTCTCTGCCAGGCAGGAAGACTGGGCATCCTTACTACCATGGGCTGAATTTGCCCTGAATAATGCAGTGGCTGATTCCACTGGTCAGACGCCGTTCCTTCTTAATTACGGCCAACATCCACGCATCCCTGTCCCGATGTCAGTGTCCTCCACTGATTCCAGGGTGGCAGACTGGGCAGTGGGGGCTCGTGACATTTGGGATCGCACCCAGGATGCTATTCGAGCCTCTAAAGAAAGAATGAGGACGTCCGCTGACACACATCGGCGCCCCGCTCCAACCTTTTCCCCCGGCGACTTGGTGTGGCTCTCTGCTCGAAATATCAAGCTGCGGGCCAAGTCCACCAAGTTCGCGTGGTGATACATCAGACCTTTTAAGGTTCTCGAGTGAATCAGCTCGGTGGTCTACCACATGGCTCTTCCACCACATTTAGCCATCTCTGATGTCTTCCACTTGTCCCTTCTCAAACCTGTTCACATGGCCCGGTTCTCCGAGTCATCTGCCGGGTCATCAGACTTGTCTTCAGATGAGTTTGAGGTTAACGCCATTGTGGGACGCAGGATTGTGCATGGCAAAAATTTTTATTTGATGGACTGGAAGGGTCATGGCCCAGATGCCCGGACCTGGGAGCCAGTGGAGAACATCCACGCTCCGCTCCTGATCGCAGCCTTTGAGCGTAACGAGGCTCAGAGGAAGGGGCCCTAGGAGGGGGGTAATGTTAAGCATTGGGTTCCTGCAGCTGCACAGCAGGAATCCAGAGCCTTGCATCCAGTGGTCTCCCATTCTCCACCAACCGCTCAGGAGCCTGCACAGCAATCTTGACTTCCCAGATGCTCTGCTCAGACAACCTCTGTAGGATTGGTTGTTCTGCCACCTCTGGGTCAGCAATAGCAGCGCAGGCTGTCCTGCAGCAAGCCACTCCAGAGGCTAAGTCCTCTCGCCCCACTACTGGGCATGCACATGAGACCATCTCCCATTGGAGATCGGGAGTCACGTGCTCAGGTCCTTCTCCTGATCTGATTGGTCCATCTCAGAGATCTGGAAGGTCGCGGCAGCGCACGGCTATAAAAGGCCCACATGGCCGCTCGGCCATGCGCTAGTATAGACTCTTCTTGCTAGATGTGTGAATGGTGATGGATGTATGATTCTGGTGACTGACTTATTAAGGTTCCCCTGCCTCTGATATTATGCATGTGGATAGGGAACTATAGAAAAAGTCAGCGCCTGTCAGTGGCAAACCTTAGGCCACTGTGCACTCCACACCTCTACACTAGCGTCCGTTGGTGTCACGTCTCTCACGGCACTATCGCATAGTGGCTGTGTCTGCCGCTGCCTTGCATTCAGCAGAATTTACCGGCGTCCACAGTAGCGATGCCACACGCACGGTAGGTCTAGACAGACACCGTCCCCTGTCTTGGACCCATGTCCTGTGACCTGATACCGTGCGTGCAATTTCGCTGAGACCTGTGAGTCTAACAGGCTCGGTGCGGTGTATATGTTTATGTTACAGCGCCTCTGTGAGTTAACAGAGTCCGCTCTGTGCACATCGGGTGATGTTGAACCTGTGCGCATTATACCGCCATATAGCGCGTCTGCCATTGTCTAGCAGCGGTTTTAACACCTACTGCACGGTGGACCCCGGGCGGAGAATGCACTTTCTATTATTTAATATTTAGTGTGTTCTGCCGTCCCTAACAGAACTAAATAGGGATGCCAAGTAGGTATTGTCATCTGAGGAGGAAGGTGGTCTCGGCGATACACAGTGAAGATGATGTGCAGCTAATGCAGCTAAAAGGTCCTCTGGCACAAAATCTGCTTCTTATACAATCTTCTTGGAGCAAGTGTTGTTGTTGGTGGATATGGCTCAACATCACCTGAAGGCACTGGTCATGGCAGTGATGAGTCATATGTGTAGTAATCTTGGATGTAGGAGGTCTTTTGCATGTTGCCAACAGACACAATTTGGTAATCTGCAGGCTCTACAGCAGGAAATAATCCATGGTTGTTCAAGTTCACATACTCTAGAAACTACGACTCTCCATCAGCATGTAAAGTAACATCGTCGGCTCATTTGAAAAAAAACAAGCAAGACAGCAATTAGAGCAAGCCTCAAGTTGTCTTCCTATCATTTCTCCTCATGCTTGTTTTTCTGTCAGCCAGGCCCTATCCTCAGGTACTACATGATAGATGCCATTATCACTATTGTCATCCACCACTACTTCTTATCTTATTCCAAGTACTCTTCCTTCTCCATTGCACCGCCAGATATACACTCCCTGACAGAAGTTATGTCGCTTATCCAAGTTATGTAAATAAAAGCTTATAACCTGACGTTAAATTCATCCACTGGTTGTATAAATTATTCTTTTGAAAGCTGAAACCCTCCAAAATGTGGTTTACGTTAAGAAAATAAATTGCCATCAATGAAGAAATATTGATCATTTAATGGACACAGAATGGTAAGATTTTGGCAAGACAAAAGTTTCGTCGGCCACAGAAAGTAATGTGATATTCAAACAAATAATTAACTTAAAATACAAATATATGTTACATAACATTGGTGAATAAAGTTGTGGTGCTATGAGAGTCATATTTAATATTTTGTGTGACTTCCATGAGCTTGAAGGACTGCATCCATGCGGTTCAACAATGATTCATACAATTTATTAATGAAGTCATCAGGAATAGCAAAGAATGCAGTCTTACATGCCTCCCAGAGTTCATCTAGATTCTTTGGTTTTGTCTTCCAAGCTTCCTCTTTCATCATACCCCACACATGCTCAAAGATGTTCATGTCTGGTGACTGGGCTGGCCAGTCCTTGAGCACCTTGATCTTTTTTTCCTGTAGGAACTTTGTTATAGAGATGGATGTATGAGATGGAGCACCATCCTGCTGCAGAATTTGACCCCTTTTATGATTTGGAATATAAGAGGTAGCTAATACTTCTTGATATTTTAGGCTATTGATATTGCCTTCCACCTTCAAATGTTTCACAGACCCCCATACTGAAAGTAACCCCACACCATGATCTTTCCACCACCAAATGTAACTGTTTTCTGGGTGTATTTTGGATCCATACAGGCTCCAGTAGGTCTCCTGCAGTATTTGCGGCGGCTGTGGTGTAATTCTACTGAAGATTCATCAGAAAAATCCACCTTCTTCTACTTTTCCAGCGTCCATCTGTTTAGTAGGCTGTGGGACTTTGCAAATGCCACACGTTTTTTTTATTTGCCTTTTGTTTAATGCTGGCTTCTGGACACTGATTCGACCATGGAGGCCATTTCGAGTCAGAATCCTACAAACTGTTCTAGTTGACACAGGGACTTGAGGTGATCAGGCCAGTTGGAGCTCTGCTGCAGTGGAAGAGGGGTTTGCTTTGGATTTTCTAACCAACAAACGTTCCTCCTGAGCAGTTTTCTTGCAGTGTCTGCCGGACCTGGGTTTGTCAAACACATCTCCAGTCTCTTCAAATCTTTTTTTAATTCTTTGTACTTGACGATGAGACACATTAAAGGTGCCAACCACCTCTGCAGTGGATCTGGTCTTCAACCTCTTGATAATCCAGGCTTTGGTGGCAGGGTGGATATTTGGCATGTTGTCAGAACTCAAGTTGCAGCTCAAGTGAAGTTCTGGGGTGCTGGGTTTCTATTTATACACACCCACTAATTAACCAATCATTTACTGACCACATGTGAGGATGTAAACTAGGATTGGGTGCATTATATGACCAGGCAACAAAACTTTTGTCTTGCCAAAATCTGACCATTCTGTGTCCATTAAATGATCAATATTTCTGCATTGATGCCAATTTATTTTCTTAACCTAAACCACATTTCGGAGGGTTTCAGCTTTCAAAAGGAATTTATACAAACAATGGATGAATTTAACGTCAGATTATAAGCTTTTATTTACATAACATGGATAAGTGACATAACTTCTGTCAGGGAGTGTATATCCCTAAAATACAAGCACATGCTCCCAGTCATCCACTTGTGTCAACCAAACTCTCACTTGGTCAAGTTGCTGTTTTTGGTGTCCTAGTCATACTACTAAATAGAGTCAGATGCTTTTTGAGAAATAATAGCGTGCGTTCAGCCACTCTGAAAGATAACAGTACACCATAATTTTTCAAGCAAAGGGGCGCCTGCTCTGTGCTCTCACATACATGAGAAAGTGAGCCGCTCTCTCAACTTCTATTTGAGTTACAGTGTGCACTGCACTGTAGACATCTCTAACAACAACTATGGGCAGAGACAACACAAGAATTTCACAGCCCATTGAGTGCATGTTTTGATCAAAAGCAATATACCTCCCACCTAAGATCGGTGCTAAAGCTTCCATGGCTGAGAGCTACATATATTAACAGAGCCAGGCAGCAGTTATCTGTCACTTACGATACTTCTTCCAAATCCTAATCAACAGGCATGACCCCAACCCCTTCAGCCACAGGGCATAGCATTGATTTCAAACACCACCTTCATTCTTTCCATTCATTCCAAGTGATTTTACAGCTTGAAAGCATGGTGGATAAAAGCTATACAGCACACAATTTGCTTCTGTTCATCAAGCTGCAAATCTGGCAATGGATGGCTCCTTGTCAACTACAAATGGGTATTGTTGTGAGTAACAATGCCTGAATTATTCTGGCTCCCCAAAAAGTAATTCATACTACGATGGCAAAGCATGCTCGCCTGGCTTTGCAAAAAGAGAACTGTCTGCCAGAGTACTGTTTCTTTCTGTCTTTCTTCCTTCCTTTGAAAACAGCTCATCTGTTCCTGTTCCCTAACTAAATTGATACTTTTTTTTACTAGATTGATAAATGCCAATTTTAATTGATTATTCATTTGTCAAATAGCGAAACTGCAGCAGATAAAAAAGGTACACTTTTTTCATTCTTATTTGAGAAGCCATTGTTTCTCTACTAGCTTCTGCTCCCTCAATAAAGGGATAATTTTTGCACAGACTGAAGGCCCCGTCACACTAAGCGAGATCGCTAGCGAGATCGCTTAAGCATCACCGATTTTGTGACACAGCAGCAATATTGCTAGCGATATCGCTATGTGTGATACTTACCTCTGACCGGCTCCCCCGCTGTCTGTGCAAAAAATAAACGTAACCAGCTCACCTGCTTTCTTGGCTAGTAGTGGTGTGTGGAAGCTCGGATATTTCGTGAAGCCACACGTGGAGTAAATCAATAATGAAAAAGTTTCCAGCTTCCAAATATACAAAAATTTATTCAAGGCATAAGAACAAGGAAAACGGACATGCCCCATCATAGCGGAAAGACACAGCAATGCGTATCGAACAATATGTTCTTTTTCAAGTGTTTTGAAAAAGAACATATTGTTTGATACGCGTTGCTGTGTCTTTCCGCTATGATGGGGCATGTCCGTTTATCCTTGTTCTTATTGCTTGAATAAATTTTTGCATATGTGGAAGCTGGAAACTTTTTCATTATTGATTTCCCCCGTTGTCTATCGCTGATCGCGCAAGAACGTCCTGGGCCGTTTCTCGTCGGCCGCTTCCTGCTGGCGCCGACGAGCGACGCGTGGACGAGGGCGGAGGACGTCTTCATTGCCGCGTCTGATAGGTAAGTAATGACCGCCGACTGCTGCTGTATCGCTGGTGAGATCTGCCTGTTTTCCAGCTCACTAGCGACCATTTAGCGATGCACCAGCAATCCTGAAAGGGTCGTATCGTGGTCGGGATCGCTGGTGCATCGCTAAATGTGACGGTACCCTGAGAACATGCTATTGCTTCTTCATTTTGCAAATAGCAAACCTCTGGTGGATACCAAAATAGGCATTTTTTTGTTGCTTAAGAAGTTTCCATGGCTTCTTCTCTACCTAAATAGTGAATGTGCTGCTTGTGGGATGATACCAAAACAGAAATAATTTTTGGATGACTTGTGATAAAAAACCTTTTGATAATCCCCAAACAAATATCATTTTTGCACCCACTCATCCTTATGCAAAAACCACAGATTCTTCTGTGTGCAAACATGAGCATTCTGCCACTAAAAAGGATAATTTTTTAGCTGGTTTTACAATTAAAAAAGCCTGTTAGTGCTGTGCTTTGTTAAACAGGCTGTTATTTAACACCAGTTACCACTTACCATCCATTGATATGATTAGGTTACTTTGACTTTTCTAATGAGGTATGAGTACTAAAGCGCTTGAAAAGGGTTCAATATAATCCATCTAGACCTCAGAATGTTAGGTATCTTTTCAGGGCAATAAAAGGTTCAGCAATACTGACGATTCAAAGAAAATCAATTTAATGCAAGTAGGATTTTTGGAAAACATTAATTTAACCTGACAAATTTGGATTTCAATAGATTCGATTATCTTTAGTGGTATTACATTTAATCTGTAAGATGCCATTTCTCAGCTGTATTGATTTCTTTTTATCAGACTAGCCTTAAATAGGAACTGGCATAGATGTATAGAGTATTTATAAAACTATACATACAAAATGGGAAAATATCATAAAATTAACATTTGATAAATCCTGCAAAAAATTATAAAAGCAATATTTGCTGCTTATGAAATTGACTTTAGTGAGATTCACGAGTCCTATAGGGAACAAAGACTAAGTTGAATAATGAAACTCTCTCTTCAGGGCTTTAATAAAAATATAAATAAATAGTAGAGCTACCGTCTTTAAAGGAAATCTGTCAGCAGTTTTGGCTGATATAAGAAACGGCAATCACCTTACAGGGCTTACAGTTGTGGCCAAAAGTATTGACACCCCTGCAATTCTGTCAGATAATACTCAGTTTCTTCCTGAAAATGATTGCAAACACAAATTCTTTGGTATTATTATCTTCATTTAATTTGTCTTAAATGAAAAAATACAAAAAGAATTGTCCTAAAGCCAAATTGGATATAATTCCACACCAAACATAAAAAAGAGGGTGGACAAAAGTATTGGCACTGTTCGAAAAATCATGTGATGCTTCTCTAATTTGTGTAATTAACAGCACCTGTAACTTACCTGTGGCACCTAACAGGTGTTGGCAATAACTAAATCACACTTGCAGCCAGTTGACATGGATTAAAGTTGACTCAATCTCTGTCCTGTGTCCTTGTGTGTACCACATTGAGCATGGAGAAAAGAAAGAAGACCAAAGAACTGTCTGAGGACTTGAGAAACCAAATTGTGAGGAAGCATGAGCAATCTCAAGGCTACAAGTCCATCTCCAAAGACCCGAATGTTCCTGTGTCTACCGTGCACAGTGTCATCAAGAAGTTTAAAGCTCATGGCACTGTGGCTAACCTCCCTAGATGTGGACGGAAAAGAAAAATTGACAAGAGATTTCAACGCAAGATTGTGCGGATGTTGGATAAAGAACCTCGACTAACATCCAAACAAGTTCAAGCTGCCCTGCACTCCGAGGGTACAACAGTGTCAACCCGTACTATCCGTAGGCGTCTGAATGAAAAGGGACTGTGCATGGCATTATGAAGTCAGAAGACTACCAACAAATTTTGCAGCATAATGTAGGGCCCAGTGTGAGAAAGCTGGGTCTCCCTCAGAGGTCATGGGTCTTTCAGCAGGACAATGACCCAAAACACACTTCAAAAAGCACTAGAAAATGGTTTGAGAGAAAGCACTGGAGACTTCTAAGCTGGCCAGCAATGAGTCCAGACCTGAATCCCATAGAACACCTGTGGAGAGATCTAAAAATGGCAGTTTGGAGAAGGCACCCTTCTAATATCAGGGACCTGGAGCAGTTTGCCAAAGAAGAATGGTCTAAAATTCCAGCAGAGCATTGTAAGAAACTCATTGATGGTTACCGGAAGCGGTTGGTCACAGTTATTTTGGCTAAAGGTTGTGCAACCAAGTATTAGGCTGAGGGTGCCAATACTTTTGTCTGGCCCATTTTTGAAGTTTTGTGTGAAATGATCAATGTTTTGCTTTTTGCTTCATTCTCTTTTGTGTTTTTTCATTGAAGACAAATTAAATGAAGATAATAATACCAAAGAATTTGTGTTTGCAATCATTTTCAGGAAGAAACTGGGTATTATCTGACAGAATTGCAGGGGTGTCAATACTTTTGGCCACAACTGTATATACAGCATTCTATAATGCTGTCGATAAGCCCCCACCCCAACCTAGAAGAACTGAAATATAGCTTTTATTATACTCACCTGTAGAGCAGTCTGGTCCTATAGGTGTCGCTCTTCTTGGTCCGGCGCATCCCATCTTCTTACGATCATCGTCCTCCTGCTTGCTTCTTGTGGATGACGCAACCCTTCATTAACCATACAGGCTCCACATCATCACGCTTCTGCACGGGCGTACATCTCTGTCCTGTTGAGGGCAGAGCAAAGTACTGCTTGGTACAGGTGCCAGAAAAGGTCAAAGAGCCCTGGCACCTGCATACTGCAGTACTTTGCTCTGCCCTCAACAGGCAGATAAGTACGCTTGTGCAGGAGCGCAATGCCAGGGATCCTGTGTGGATGATGCAGGGTTGCATCATCCACAAGGAGCAAGAAGGACAGTGGCATCGCAAGAAGAAGGGAGGCGCCGGCCCAAGAGCAGCCACAACCATCGGACCGGACCGCCCCCCAGGCGAGTATAATAAAACTTATTTTTCAGTTCTTACAGGTTGGTTTGGGGGCTTATCTACAGCATTATACTGTAGAATGCTGTTTATAAGCCCTGCAAGGTGATGGCCATATCTTATATCAGCCTAAACTACTGACAGGTTCACTTTAGCGTATTGTCTTCAATACTATTTTTTTCTATTTTTACAACTTGCAATTGTTGTGTTCTCTATAGTATCTGCTTACTGAATTTTCACTGCATCAGGGATCTAATATTTTCAATATTTTGTAAGACTCGAGAAAAAATAAGATATCCGTTCTTAAGTGTGAAATTCAATTAACAGCTTCATTTGGCTGGTGTAATAAAAAGAGCATTATATTAGTGACCTCTAACCTTCCAGAAGCCTCTCACTTAAACAGCCATTACTTCCTGACCTTAGGCCTTCAGTTCAGCCAACTTGGCTAACCTGTCCAAACATACAGGCAAAAAAAAAACTTGCAGTCCTGACAAAAATGAAAATGACAATAATGCTCAAAGATAACAATAATTGTGTTGTCTCCATTCCTAACCTTTTGCATTTGATTCTTTAAAAGAAAGATTCATACATTTAATGATAGATTGTTAATAAAAATATAAAATAAAAAAGAGAAGTATTTTCATACACAGCATTAGTGATTTGTCTGAATTAACTTGTATAGACGCAGTGTATTAGAGCTTCAAAAGAATTGTTTACCGCTTAAGAGTCCAAAAAGGTTGAGTGCAATCTTTTTGTGTAATTGATTGTCAGACATTTTGTCATCTAGCTTTGCATAAAAATAGGTATAACTGAAAGAGAAAAATGTATTACATGCATATTTTTCGTTATTATTATTATTACTATTATTATTATATGATGTGGTACATAGCACCATAAATTGGCATGTGCATCCATGGTTTCCCAGTACAGAGCTACAGGATTTACATCTTCATTAGGGATGAGCGAGCATATTCGTGGGTATTCGGTACTCCGCGAGTAATGCGGTACTTACAGTACTTGAACCAAAGCGAGTATTTCACTATTTGCCTTGCAATTCGGTTCTCCCACCCAGCAGTTGCCAATCACAGTAATGCCGCAACCTTCTTGGTTGTGGGCGGCATTACTATGATTGACTGGCCGCCCAGCTTCCTATGAGTCATCAATCATAGCCTGGCACTAAGCCCTGCCTGCTGCTGCCATTTTCTGCACATTGCATGCAGAACACAGCTAGTGTAGGGAGAGTGTGAGCAGCTGCTAGGGAGAGTTGTGTTTTTTGGTTCAAATCAGCCAGAAATCCTCTGTGGAACCCAAAAGCTCTTTTCAGAGCTGAAAGTATAAGGTCAGGGACCGAGTAGTGACCGTTTTCTCAGCTTTTTTTTAGGTCACATTTACCCCTGCAGGGCAGGTTTTTTGTGCTGCTGCACTCACAGCGAATAGCACGCACAGTACTGCACAACTGACACGCAGCCAGCACCGCTGTCTTGTGTGGTGTCTGGGGTGCGTATTCTTGTCTTAAACGTCAGGGCAGTTTTTTGTGCTGCTACCGTGCTGCGTTCACATAATAGCAGCAAATAGTATGCACGCACGGTACTGCACAACTAAGACGCAGGCAGCACCAATGTCTTGTCTGGTGTCTGGGCTGCGTATTCTTGCCTTAAACCTCCGGGCAATTTTTTAGTGGCAGCACCGCTGTCTTGTGTGGTTCCTGGGGTGCTTAATCTCACCTTAGACCTCAGGGCAATTTTTTTCTGCTGCTGAGGTGCTGTTTGTAAAACACAAAGCAGTACTAGGCTGTAGTGCTACCTTCCACAAAGAACTAATTGCTCCTTGTTCCCCAATATCAACATCTGCAACTATGGCAGAAAAATCCAAAATTCCTAAAAAGGCTGTTGTGAAGGTACAGGGACGTGGATGTGGGGTCGTTGGTGCCCAACAAGGCACAGAGTCTGGGAGATTGAAGAAGGTTGATGCATCTAGTTTCCTGGCGAAATTTCCCGGTCTGGAACATAAACGGGCCTGGAAGCCAGAAGAACAAGAGCAGATACTGTCTTAGATGGCTGACAAGGCCTCCACAAAATGTTCTAGCAGCACCCAATCGTCCATGACAAAACAGTCTACTGTCTATACAGATAGTGCTGGGTCATCCTATTCTCAACCTGTTCCTAGTTCATCACCCGGTCAGGAGTCACAGGAAACATTTGACCCCCAACCTTTGTCACTCCGAGGATCTGTTTGGTCCATTTTCTTTCATTGCCTCTGGCCTCTCACCATGCGACATTGAAGAGGAACGTGAGGGGGTATCGTCTGTTGAAGATGGCCAAATATTTGAAACCCCACATCCAGAGAAAAGCCAATTTCATCCACGTGATATACCGGGTGAAAAGTTGGAGGCTGATGGTGATGACACATAGTTGCCATCTGTCCAGTCGCCAATATCAACACGGAAGGAGGATGACATGGACGACAAGGTGGTCGATGATGAGACCACCGATCCGACCTGGGTCGTTGGCACGCATAGCCAGCACAGCAGCACAGAAGATGAAGGTGGGTATGTAGTACCAACAAAGGCACCAAGGGCTACTGGTTTGAACAGAGTGCGAAGTGTGTCAACTGTTACCAAGAGCAATCCCTCTGTGCCCCAAGTCAAGGCAAGGGTGCGTTCAGCCGCTGTCTGGAAATTTTTTTCCGATAGTCATTCTGAACCAAATGTTGTCATCTGTAGCATCTGCCAAAGGAAGCTGAGCAGAGGCCAGGGCAAAGGCAACCAAAGCACCACCAGTATGCGGAAACACATGGCAGCCAAACACACTAGTCAGTGGGCTGAACAACAGGGTACCAAATCAGTGTCTGCGACTGCGGTCAAACCACTGCCATGTCGCCTGTGATATGGCCTCACCAATCTGCTGGGCAGGAAGCAGGTGATCATCACACCTCTTGCTCACAAGCTGCGGTTGCACAGACACAGACCACAACAAGCTCATCCACTTGTTTGCCCCAGGAAAGCGTCCAATTGTCCGTGCCCCAGATGTATGAAAAGAGGCGTAAATACCAAGCCACACACCCACAAGCACAAATACTGAACACGCACATTGCCAAGTTGCTAGCTGTGGAGATGTTGCCGTTTAGGCTTGTGGGGACACAGTCTTTCCGTGATCTTTTGGCTGTGGCTGCCCCACGATACTCGGTTCCCAGCCGACACTATTTTTCCCGCTGTGCCGTCCCCACATTACACCACCACGTCTTAAACAATCTAAAGCGTGTTCTCACTAACGCCGTAACTGGGAAGGTCCATCTTACAACAGACACGTGGACAAGTACTTGTGGCCAGGGGCGATACATCTCTGTAACGGCACACTGACTGCACCTGGTGAAGGGTGGGACAAAGTCTCAAACTGGACCATCAACACATATCCTAACCACGCCACGAATAGCGGGCCCAACCTCAATCAGGGTTTCCGCCCCATCATATATATCCAGTCTCCGATCTTCCTCCTCCTCTGCCTCATCATCCTATGCTGAATTACCGTCCACATCACTCCCAAGTTGGGGCTGTGCAGCAGCGCATCAGCAAAGCGGCAAAACACTCTGCTGTAGCTGATCTGCTTAGGTGACACACCACACACTGCAGCAGAGCTTTGGCAAGGAATAAAACAACAGACCGATCAGTGGCTCTCCCCACTGCAACTCCAACCTGGTCTGGTTGTCTGCGACAATGGGCGTAACCTGGTGGCAGCATTAAAGCTCGGGAAGCTTGTACACGTGCCATGCATGGCTCACGTGCTGAACCTGGTGGTGCAGAAATTTATAAAAACATACTGTCATGATCCAGGGTGGATCTGACAGATTAAATGCACAAGTAACCTTTTTTTTTCCTGTAAGCTGTTTTGCTCGGGGTTGGTTTTGTCCCTGGTGGCCAGTATGGTCATTGCACTTGTGCTTAGAGATAGGTTTACCCTGGTGGCCAGTATGGTCATTGCACTGGTGTTTTTAGAGATAGTTTGCCCAAGGTGGTGGTTAGATTAATTGCACGGGAATCACTAACAGGTGTGTTTTGCTCTATAAAGGTGTGTCAGTAGTGCTCACTGACATTGGTGATATTATTATTATTATTATTGTTGGTCTTTCCAACCATCCTGGGTGAAGGAAGGAGCTGGAGGGAGCTGGAAGAGAGACCTGGAGTGGCAGCTATGGTGTCAGCGAGGAGTTCGTGTGAAGCATGGTGGAGTGGCAGCTATGGTGTCAGTGAAGAATTCCTGCAAAGCTTGGTGGCGTGGCAGCTATGGTGTAGAGCTGCACTCAGTTTGCTGGACTCTGTTACTGAGAGCTGCACTCAGTTTGCTGGACTCGGTTGCTGGACAGCTGGACTCAGGTGCTGGACTCTGTTGGTCCAAGGCGGCACTCAGTGCTGGATGCTGTTGCTGTAAAGCTGCATCCAGGTGTTGGACATGGTGGAGGAAGATGCACTCAGGTGTTGGTCTCTGTTGCCAGGAGCAAGTGCATCAGAGCAAAGCTAAGTGTTTCCCTGTTTGTCACTTTTCCTCATGTTGGTGTTAGTGTTGCGGTGGGGCCAGTGCCTGCGCCACCCAGCTCCCTAGCAAGGGATAGGTGTAGGGTGTGCCAGGGCTACAGGTTCCTGAGCGGCGCCCGGTGCGGAACCGGCATAGGGAACGTTAGGAGCGCTAGGGACACCGACTCAGGGGAGTGCAGGAGGCCTCCATGTCCCCTGCTCCTTATTGCAGGGCCCTCCGTTGTAAATGTTTCCCTATCCCCTTTGTCTGGTTGTATTAGTTACCGGCCTGCGAGCCGCGTCACACTGACAATTACACGTGCCGCATCCTGTTGTTTCAGTTACCGGCCTGCTGACCGTGTCACAGAGGACGGGGCACGTGACACATACCCTGACTTGCTGTACCTACTTGAGAAGGTGCGCCGTATTTGCGCTCAATTCTGCCACTCCTCAAGCGCTGTTGCCAGTCTTGCAGCGCTTCAAAAGCAATTTAATTTGCCAAACCACAGACTGATTTGTGACCTGCCAACACGGTGGAACTCAACATATGATATGTTGGCAAGGGTAAGTGAGCAGCAGAGGGCACTTTCTGAATACCAGCTTAAACATGCCCGTCACACTGAGACTCAGCCAAGACACATAACAACTGTCGAGTGGGTGTGGATCACTGATATTTGTGAGGTGCTTGATAACTTTGAGTACTGCACCAAGCTTGTGAGCGGTGATCAGGCTATTATCAGTGTAACCATCCCTATGCTATGTCTGCTGAAAAAATCACTGCAGAATCAAAAAATGGAATCTTTGCGTGCCCAGCAGCTTGGTATGGAGCAAGATTTCACAATGGGTGATCCTACCCAGCCCAGCCAATATCATCAGGTAACATTGGGGGATGAAGAGGATGATGAAAATGAGGAGGGAGAGGACTTCTTTTTCAGTGGTACCGAGGGGACACGTCATGCTACAGAGGGGAATCCAAACCCCAGCTTCATGTCTGTCCAGCATGGGTGGGCTGTAGAGGAGGAGGTGGAGGAGGAGAGTCAGTGTGAGGAGAGGATGGGTATTTTTCCTTCTTCAGAGGTCACAGAAAATTTGCCTTTATGCAGCTTGGCACACATGGCAAACGTCATATCTGACTGTCTGTTCCAAGACCCTCGCGTAATCCACATTTTCAATACCAACCTATACTGGTTTGCCACCTTTCTAGACCCACGGTACAAGGACAAATTTCCTTTGCTACTGTTGCAGTCACCAAGTGGTTTCACAATGGAATCCTTCAAGAAGGCCGTTGTTGATAATTTAATGGCAAAAGCACCCTCAGACACCACTGCTAGCAGAGATACCAGCTCTGTGCAATAGCATGCATTAATGGGGAGAGATACACCAAGCAGGTCCAAAAGAGGTGGTGGTAAAATGTCCACAAACTGGGCCATCTTCAATAAACCGGCTCATCACCAAGGACTAGCTGCAACAGTAGCAATGTCAAGGAGGGAGAAGTTGAACAAGATGGTCAACGACTATCTAAGTGACCATACCTGCGTCCTTCCTGACGCTTCTGTACCGTTTAATTACTGGGTATCCAAGCTGCATAGTTTGCCCGACCTCTCCTTCTATGCCTTGGAGGTGCTGGCCTGCCCTGCTGCTAGTGTGATGTCAGAGCGTATTTTCAGTGCCGCTGGGGCAATCATCACAGATACACACACACGGTTGACTACAGAGAATGCAGACAGGCTGACTCTGATAAAATTTAACAAGGACTGGATTTTGCAACAGTATTTAAGCCCTCCAGATGACAGTATCCCAACCTAAAGTCACCCAACACTTTTTTAAAAAAATTGGTGATCACATCCATCCCATTCCCTTCCCATACAAGCCCCTTTTCTTCTTCTTACACATGTTTTCAAAACCTGCTTCTGACACATGTACCTCATGGTCAATAAGCTAAAAACAATGTTACGTTAATTAATATTTCCCATCGGAGGCACTTGTGATGAGAGTGAGACCCTTCTTCCTTCATCAACCATGCTATCATGCCCCTTGGGCTAATTTTTGGAGACACTATTGCTATGCCTGGACACTGGGCACGGCCACCTCAGCCCTTCAGACCTGCCTTGCTTCCTTCATCAACCATGATACAGCCCCTAGGGCTAATGTTTGAAAGACACTTAATCTATACCCACACATTGGGCAGTGGCACAACAAGGACAGTAGTCCAAGCTTTATAATTGTGAATCCCTTGTGATGATGATGATGATGGGTGGCTTCTTCCTGCGTTAACCATAGCACAGCCCCTACCTCGAGGGCAGATTGCTCTCCTTACACCACTTACACACTTAGGTGTCAGTAGATTGCCTCCATCATCACTCGCTCTTACGGTACGTCTTCTGATATATCACTGGCACTGCGTAAGTGGCGTACGAGTACCGCTCTTCCGGCAAAAAACCAAAGGACTTAAAATAGTGTTTGTAAATTCTAGTGAAGCAGTGGGGTAAAAACAATGGTGCAGGCCCTGACCAGGTGCCCCTATGTTGTATACATTTGTTTACAGCATACATTTTTTAACATTTACACATTTTTTAGCACTTTCCTCAGCCCCCAGACCGCTTTGAAGGGTCCAGCAGACAATTACTCGCATTTTTTGTCTGTTGACTTTTTATCCCTAATTGTTAATTGTAGTGGAATTATAATGTATTAGTATATTATTATTTTTATTTAATTATAATATAATATATAATACTAATACAATCACTACTTATAATAATAATAAAATAGAAACATTATTAGTAGTAGTATTAGAAGCATTAGTGTTAGAATTGGCGGAAGCACCCAATAAGAAATTATAATAGGATGCGTTCGCAACCCGGGATCCAACGTGCAGTAATGGAGAAAACTCAGCTAGCACAATGGCAGAGCAAGGCTGCAAGAAAACACTTAAAGCACACTGAGTTAAAAGTCACTCAGTGTGCACAGAGCGCAAAGTAACAAGCTCTGTTACACCACAGAGCGGTACTATGAAGCAAAGCAAAAAGGACTATACCCTGTTAGACTGCACAGGTGTATAGAAAAATACTAATTGGGGTCCCTACAACTTAACCCCCAAGGAAGACTAAGCTGGTGGTTGAATCTACTCTGACACACGGTGTGCTTTAGCACGCACGCCTGAGGACGCCTGGTGTAGATGCCAAGTTCAAGCGGGAGTTCCCACCCTACACTGCCTGTCTAGACAAACACTCGCAGTCCACACGTGCACACAGGGCGGTAAAGGAGCCACAAACACACAAGATACTAGCACCCAGTTGTGCGCCATTGAGAGCTTTTTATACCAAGCTCTAGTCCAGACAGACAGGACCTTGCCTGTGGACCAATCTGAAGCTGCCACATCACCAGAGCACCTGTTGTCCAAGCACCAATGGGAAGGCACAATATCATGGACATACTCAGTAGGGTGAAATCTGGACTTAGGCTCATGAGCACAGCGCTGCACGTGTAAACTAGTAGTCACCATAGGCTTAGCTGGAGAGCCAGCAGCAACAGTACGTGCAGCATGTGCCTGGGCAAGTCGCTGGGTCTGAAGTCTGTGCTGAGCAGTCATCCCAGTGGCTGAGCCTGAATGGGAGACCACAGCACCAGACAAGCCTTGAGATCCATCCTGTTCAACGGGAGAATCCCAGCACCTAACAATCAGTAGTAGTACTAGGCAGTTTCTTAATGTTTTTACACTATAAATAAATAGTAAAAATAAATTATAATTCCATTGAAATTAGCAATTAGAGATGACAAATAGAAAAGCAAGCATATGTATATAGCAAAGAAGCGCTCAGGGGCCTGTACAGAGTAAGATGTAAACTCTGTAGCTCTATTCTAGAGAAGTACAGAATGTATTCAGACCCCTTTAAATTTTTCACAATTTCATTGCAGCCATTTGGTAAATTCAAAAAAGTTCATTTTTTTCTCATTAATGTACACTCTGCACCCCATCTTGACTGAACAAACAGAAATGTAGAAATTTTTGCAAATTTATTAAAAAAGAAAATCTGAAATATCACAAAGTCTTAAGTATTCAGACCCTTTGCTCAGACACTCATATTTAAGTCCATTTCCTTGTGACCCTTCTTGAGATAATATAATAATAATCTTTATTTTTATATAGCGCTAACATATTACGCAGCGCTTTACAGTTTGCACACATTATCATCACTGTCCCCGATGGGGCTCACAATCTAGATTCCCTATTAATATGTCTTTAGAATGTGGGAGGAAACTGGAGTGCCCGGAGGAAACCCACGGAAACACGGGGAGAACATACAAACTCCTTGCAGATGTTGTCCTTGGTGGGATCCACTGAGCCACCATGCCGCCCCGATGGTTCTACTCCTTCATTGGAGTCCAGCTGTGTTTAATTAAATTGATAGGACTTGATTTGTAAAGGCACACACTTGTCTATATAAGACCTCACAGCTCACAGTGCATGTCAGACCAAATGATAATCTTGAGGTCAAAGGAACTGGCCAAGGAGCTCAAAGACAGAATTGTGGCAAGGCACAGATCTAGCCAAGGTTACAAAAGAATTTCTGCAGTATTCAAAGTTCCTAAGAGCACAGTGGCCTCCATAATCCTTAAATGGAAGAAGTATGGGACAACCAGAAATCTTCCTAGACCTGGCCGTCCAATCAAACTGAGCAATCACGATAGAAGAGCCTTGGTGAGAGCTTATGATGCTGTGTACCACATTATTTAATGGACATATTCTCCCGAAGAAGCCATGCTTTTATAGTGCAATACCTCCATAATACAGAATCCAAAGCCTAATTAATTTAGATATGCTTTATATCTCTCTATGATAAATTAGGATGACATTAAGCTACAGCAGGACCTCATACACTTTCATAGTCACTTTATTACAGCTTCCGATGGTTCAGATGTTGTACAGAGCCCTGCATAAGGCCAAAAAGAAAAAAAAGCCACCTGCCTGTAAGAGTTTGTAATCGAAAAAGTTTGACGAGAAAGCTGAATGAAAAGAAAGGTAAAAAATGGTAATTCAAAAAGTCAGATTCTAGAACACAGAACTTTGACTGGTAGATGCAGCTCTGGCGATCCTAAAGATAGAAGGAGAGGATAGAATGTAGGAGGATAATTATCATTGGTAGCAAAAGATCGGGTCGTAGACAATAAAAGTACAATTGCTTAAAATCACAAATTGCCATAACTTTGTGATTTTATTATTAGAGTCTTTTCTGTTTATTCACTTTCAAGACATGAATTAAAAGTTATGTTTTAACTCCTTCCTGACATGTGTGTACATGTACTACTCTGCGGGAGCTGAGTTCCCGCAAAGAGCAGTACAGGTATGGCACACCGATCGCGCAGCCTCACGCTGAGCGTTGCGGCGATCAGGTGCGGGTGTCAGCTCTATGTGAGAGCTGACACTACACAGCAATTTCCACGAATGGTGCAAGCACTGATTGCAGGCATTAACATGGTGGCTAAGTGGTTAGCACTGTAACCTTGCAGCGCTGGAGTCCTTGGTTCACAATCCCAACATCTGCAAAGAGTTTGTAAGCTCTCCCCGTGTTTGTGTGGGTTTCCTCTGGGTTCTACGGCTTCCTCCCACAATCCAAAGGTGTACTGATTGGGAAAAAATTTAGATTGTGATCCCCATTGGGGACAGCGATGATAATGCATGTAAAGCGCTGTGGAATATGATAGCGCTATATAAGCAAAAGCATAATAATAATTACACCTCTGATGGCACTGTCACTAGCGACTTCGAAAAGCATCATGCAGGCTCCCATCAGGACAACGTGATTGCATTTCCTTGTCCAGATGGTCTCCATGGAAAACCCCCCCTTGCCATGGGGTCCTTCAGGGAAGGTGCCTGCAGAGCGCAAGGCCTGAGACGCCTCCTTCCCTGCCTGTCAGTCGCTGCTTCAATGTTCTGCAGTGCAGATGCATTGCAGATCATCGGATCACCAATTACATCACTGATCTGATGTAATACAGTGATATCCCATCCTGGGACAATGTAAAAAAAAGTCTTAGAAAGTGTAAAAATATTTTTTAAAAATTACCAAATGAAGAAAAAATGAAACAAACATTTTTCCAATAATTTCATTTTTTATGAAAGTAAAATAATAATAAAAGTACACATCCGTAACAATCCGCTTTGTAAAACTGTCCCACTAGTTAACCCCTTCAGTGAACCCCGTAAAAAAATAAATAAAAAACAATGCAAAACACAATGCTTTATCATCATATTGCTGAACAAAAAGTGCAATAAAACGAGATCAAAAAGACAAATGTAAAAAAAAATGGTATCGCTGAAAATGTTATCTTGTCCCACAAATAACAAGCTACCACATGACTCCATAAGCAGACAAATAAAAAAGTTGTAGCACTCAGAATAAAGAGATGCAAAAATAATTATTTTTTCTAAAAAATAGTTTTTATTGGTTAAAAGCACCAAAACATAAAAAACTACATAAATTGGATGTTGCTATAATCGTACTGACCCACAGAATAAAACTGCCTTACCAATTTTGCTATACGCAGAATTGTATAAAAAAAATCAAAAGCAATTTCTGAATTGCTGCTTTTTGTTCGATCTGTCTCTCAAAAATCGGAATAAAAAGCGATCAAAAAATATCATGAGCCTGAAAATGGTACTAATAAAAACATCAGCTCGTCTTGCAAAAACAAGCCCTCACATGACCTTGTTGGCCAAAATGTGGAAAAATTATAGCTCTCAAAATATGGTGATGCAAAAACTATTTTTTTTACAATTAAAAGCGTCTTTTAGTGTATGACAGGGGCCAAACATAAAAACCCAATATGAATCTAGTATTGCTGCAATCGCACCGATGCGAAGAATAAAGTCGCCTAATCACTTATACCACACTAGGAATGGCATAAAAAATAAATAAAGCCAATTCTTCACCTGTTGTTGATTTTTTAATTCTGCCTCCCAAAGATCGCTGTAAGGCTCGGCGCACATTCATCCTGTGCTCTGTGCAGAGCATTTGTATTGGGGTTTCCATGTAAATTTCTGAAATAAGTGATTCAGACACAAGCTCTGGTGGAAGATTCCCTATAATGAAGCAGATGGAGGCACTGTGGATTCTGTCTGACCTGTGATTCGGCAGTGTCTGTCTTTTTAGGATTGCATAAAAGTGCCGTCGGCCACAGTTTTGTGTACTTCTGAAAAGAAGGGCACCGCTGAACAGAGGACAGATGGAGTCCAGAGTAACTTTGCTGCTTCATTATAGTGAATGGATCCCTCGGGGGTTTCATCTGAATCACTTAAGTCAGAGATTTAGATGGAAACCCCAAAGTAAGTGGTCAGCGTAGAGTGCTGGATAAATGTGATCACAAATGCTATGTAAAATGTTCCCAATAAAAGCTTCAACTCAATCCACAAAAAAGCAAGTAAGGAACTTTGACGCAGTTTGCCAGCTTCCGTATTAAGGCCTTAATATCAACCAATACCTTACATACGTATATTGATATGTTTTTGTGCACTTTATATTTCTTTCGGGGTGCAGTTGGGCCCAAATGGTTCTGCAAACTATTGCCTCTGTTCACACGGGATACATTCTAGTTGGCACTGGGCAGCCTCCCTATAAGGTGTTACTAAGAGGTTGTGAACCAGAAGCCCTGCATTCCCTGTGTGGGGAGGAGGACCCCCATACAGTGATTGGGCTGGAACCAGGGGGACCGCCATCAGGGTTGTTGAAGAAACCACATCAGGGGGATTACAAAGGGAGACATGCGACTGAAGTTGTCAGGGCAACAGGGGGCGGGGCGAGGGTAAAAGGAGCAGGGGACGCGCTGAGGTGGCAGTTGGCAGAGAGCCTGACAGGAGAGAGGAAGCCGTGCGGCAGAGAGAGGACTGTGGCAACTGACGGTGTGGTAAAGAGAGACAGGCAGGAGATTGAAAAAGGGAAATTTGAGACTTACCGAAGGTTGACGCGTAAGAGACTCTCCCCGGGAGTTTCCCCCCGCAAAGATTCAGATAAAGTGACGGCCGCTGATTCCCTCCGTGGTGTAACAGGACCGGGATCTCAGGCGACCGCTGCGACGACACAGCAATTCGGTACAGTGGCCAGGACACTGCCCCCCTGTCTTCTCCCACAGCTGCGGCCCCGTCATCACCGACCTCAGGGGACGTCACCTCGCTATAGGCGGCCGCAGAGCCCGTCCCGGTTACTGAGGGGACACTGAGCAGAATTTGTTAACGTTTATGTCTTTTTTTTTGAAACTGCGTCATGACCTGGCTGGGGAACGAGCGCCTCTAAACGGACGCCTGGGAGATTGACCCCCTGAACAGTTTCTTCAGGGCCTGTTGTGCCCCACCGTGCCAGCTTCTTCAGGGCCCGTTGTGCCCCACCGACCCCATTTCTTCAGGGCCTGTTGTGCCCCACCGTGCCAGCTTCTTCAGGGCCCGTTGTGCCCCACCGACCTCATTTCTTCAGGGCCCGTTGCGCCCCACCGCCCAGTTCCTTCAGGGCCTGTTGTGCCCCATCGTTCCGGTTTCTTCAGGGCCTGTTGTGCCCCATCGTTCCGGTTACTACAGGGCCCGTTGCGCCCCACCGTCCAGTTTCTTAAGGGCCTGCTGCGCCCCATCGTTCTGGTCTCTTCGGGGCTGGACAAGCACAAGTCCTTCCGGGAAGTCGTGGATTACAAGGCAGCCACATCTGCAACCCCTGAGTGGTCGTGAACTCGAGCGACGCCCGGAAGGCTAAGTGTATTATAGAGAAAATAAGGACCCTTTTTGTTTTTTTAATGTTGTTTTACGAGTCCCTGCGAGGACAAATAAGTGTATCCCCTTTTGTCTGATTTAAGCAGTTTTAGCCCTTGCGGCTTTAAAACTTATAAAAGTTTATTTCACCCCACATTCGGTCTCGTGTCTCGTCACTGCATCCTGTGAGCCTGCTCGAACCCTACACCTGTGTGAACACTGCCACATGCGGATTATTTCTTCTGCACTGGTGTGCCACACGGCCAATCCCTGATTGTAGGCTGGCTGATTCATTTGGTATTATTGCACCTGTGCAGCTGCCATTTTACTTGGGTCCGCTGCACCCTGTATTAGTGCAGATGCATTTAGGCCTGTCTGTTTTTTTCCTGAATTTTTTGGAGGATTTTTTCCTCTTTTTGAGGTTCTCATGTTAGAGTAGGACTGGCAAGTGTAAGCAACTTTGACGCAGTTTGTCAGCTTCTGTATTAAGGCCTTAATATCAACCAATACCTTACATATATTTATATTTTTTTGGGCACTTTATATTTCTTTCAGGGTGCATTTGGGCCCAAATGGTTCTGCAGACTGTGGCCTCTGTTCACACGGGATGCATTCTAGTTGGCACTGGGCAGCCCCCCTATATGGTGTTACTATGAGGTTGTGAACCAGAAGCCCTGCATTCCCTGTGTGAACACTGCCACATGCAGATTATTTTTTCTGCACTGGTGTGCCACACGGCCAATCCCTGATTGTAGGCTGGCTGATTCATTTGGTATTATTGCACCTGTGCAGCTGCCATTTTACTTGGGTCCGCTGCACCCTGTATTAGTGCAGATGCATTTAGGCCTGTCTGTTTTTTTATGTAAAATGTTCCCAATAAAAGCTTCAACTCAATCCACAAAAAAGCAAGCCCTCACTCAGGTCCGTCATCTGCTAATGGAAATATATCGGCTTCCACGTTACTGGTAGCACAAAGGCTCTGGAAAAGCTAAATGTCTCCTCGCCCCCCAATAGAAATTCAGCAAATTCTCCGCTCCCTTCTGGGCGCCAGTATACCTAAACCACATTTAGTGCCCACAGGTTTGTCATTCCAGTAGTGAAGAGAGCCCATCTAACTTATGGGTGCATGTCTCCAAAAGCATGAGCTGGGCATAACATAGTGGCCAATAAAGTTGTACTGGACACTACAATGAGAGTTTGCAATTTTCAATCAGCAACATCCACTGTTGCTTGTTTCTGGAAAATGCCCATGGAGTTAAAATTGCCACTACATCTGTAGATAAATTTCCAAAGGGTTATAATTTCCAAAATGAGGTAAATTGAGGGGTCATACATACTGCTCTTCTACCACTTAGGGGCTCTGTATAGAGTCCGCAAACTATTCTAGCTAAATCTGCATTCCAGGAGGCAAATAACGCTCCATCCCTCCAGAGTCTCTGTATGGCTAAGCAATACTGCACATCAACATATGCGGTATTGCCACATTAAATAGAAATTGTGGGACAAATTTTAGTGCCATTTTTACCCATTTCCCAGTGTGAAAATGTAAAACATGGTTGTAACACACAATCTTGGTGGTAAAAATGTAAATTATTTTATCTTCACTGCTCAATAGTATAAAAGTCTGTGACACACCTGTGGTGTCAATATAATCACTGCACCCCTAAATAAATTCATTGAGAGGTTTATTTTGTGAAATGAGGTCACTTATGGGGGTTCTGCTGTGTTGTCACCTCAGGGGCTCTGCCAATGTAACATGGCACCCGCAAACAAATGCAGCAAAATCTGCACTGTAATGTAGCATTTCTTCCCTTCTGAGCTTTTGAACTGTGCCTCAAAAGTAGTTTTCGATGACATATGGGCTATCGGTGAACTCAGGAGAAATTGCAAAACATATTTTGGGGTCTATTTTCTCCTGTTACCCTTGTGAAAATACACAATTTGGAGCTAAAAAGATTTTTGAGGGGAAAAATGTGATTTTTTTAATTTCATTAACATTATAAACTTCTATGAAGCACTTGGGAGTTCAAAGTGTTCAATACACATCTAGATAAGTTCCCAAAGGGGTATAGTTTCCAAAATGGTGTCACTTGTGGGGGTTTCCACTGTTTAGGCACATCAGGGGCTCTCCAAACATGACATGGCATCTGCTAATTATTCCAGCAAATTTTTCATTCAAAAAGTCAAATGGCGCTCCTTCCATTCCAAGCCCTGTAGTGCGCACACACAGTTGTTTTTCACCACATATTGGGTATCTCAGGAGAAATTGCGCAATAAATTGTATAGAGCAATTTGTCCTTTTACCCTTATGAAAATTCCAAATTTGGAGCTAAAAAAGATTTATCTGGGAAAAATGTGATTTTTTTTTATTTTCTCAGCTCTGCGTTATAAACTTTTGTGAAGCACCTGTGGGTTCAAAGTGCTCAATACACATCTAGGTAAGTTCCCTAAGGTGTCTAGTTACCAAAAAGGTGTCACTTGTTAGGGAGTTTCACTGTTTAAGCACATCAGGGGCTCTACAAACATAACATGGCGTCCGCTAATTATACCAGCAAATTTTACATTCAAAATGTGAAATGGCGCTTCTCCCTTCCAAGCTCTGCTGTGTGCCCAAACAGTAGATTTTTCCCACATATGGGGTATTGGCATGCTCAGGATAAATTGCACAACAAATTGTATTGTCCATTTTCTCCTGTTACCCTTGTCAAAGTAAAAAAATTATGTCTAAATGAAAATTTTTGTGAACGAAAAGTAAATGTTTATTTTTTCTTTCCACATTCCAAAAAGTACCTGAAGGGTTAATAAACTTCTTGAATGTGGTTTTGAGCACCTTGAGGGGTTAAGTTTTTAGAATGGTGTCATTTTTGGGTATTTTCTGTCATATAGGGCTCTCAAATTCACTTCAAATGTGAGGTGGTCCCTAAAAAATGATTTTGCAAAATTTGTTGTAAAGCGAGAAATCATTGGTCAAATTTTCACCTTTATAACTGCCTAACAAAAAGAATTATGCTTCAAAAATTGTTCTGATGTAAAGCAGATATGTGGGAAATGTTGTTTATTAACTATTTTGACTCTCTGATTTAAGGGGCATAAAAATTAAAAGTTTGAAAATTGCAAAATTTTCGCCAAATTTCTATTTTTTTCACAAGTAAACACAAGTCATATCAAATAAAATTTACCTCTATCATGAAGTACATTATGTCAAGAGAAAACATAGTCAGAATCAGTGGGATCCATTGAAGCATTCCAGAGTTATCACCTCACCTCATAATGTGACAGTGGTCAGAATTGTAAAAATTGGCCTGGTCAGGAAGGTGAAAACAGGCTTCAGGGTGAAGTGGTTAAATAAGGTCTTTAGTTATGGTATTTTTTGTCTATGGCAATAGGATAATATAGCAATTAGTGATGAGCGAGTATACTCATTGCTCGGGTGACCTCCGAGTATTTTGGCTGTGCTCGGAGATTTAGTTTCTGTCGATGCAGCTGCATGATTTGTGGCTGCAGGACAGGCTGAATACATGTGAGGATTGCCTGTTTGTTAGGGAATTCCCACGTGTATTCATGCTGCCTAGCAGCCATAAATCATGCAGCTGAGGCGATGAAAACTAAATTTCCGAGCGCGCCAAAATATCGGAGGACACCTGAGCATGCTCGGGAATATCCGAGCAGCGAGTATACTCACTCATCAATAATAGCAATATAACCCTATGCTGATTGCAAAACAGTTCAAATTGTGGTATGTAGATAATAGAAGGGATCATTGTAGACTAGTATGAGTATTTATAATGTAATTATAAGACAGGTAACAATTATGATGGATGAAAGAGAACAGAGGTGTTAATATAACAATTACATTGATCACCTTGTTTGCTGTGTTAGTGGCATTTTGCATTGAAATTGTGAAATTAATAAAGACTATTTGTTTGGTTTGTCTAGCAGGAAAAGTTATTTAGGCATAAATACAACTCAGAATGTAGAAAAGTGTTTTAGGAGTGCATTAGACTCCTTAGTCATAGTCACCTAGTGAGAAACATTGAACTTTACCATTCTACTGATGTTTATTGTAAAGGCAAATTAATAAAATATAATAATAACGTACTTTATAGCTGTTGCCATGACTTGGCACTACAAAGAAAATTAAACCAGTACTATATGCTGCAGAAAGGCTAGCTTGGCACAATACACAGCATAAGACAGCCTTGTAGATAACACTTGTACAGTAAAAACTACTATGTAAACCTAAAGAAAGCAGCATAAAAGCTGGAATGTATTACATTTATTATTTTATATCTCTGTATCTGCCAAAAAAAGGTTTCAAAGGGCTCCGCTGGAAAAAAATCTTGCCTTTGATAACTTGAAATAATGATGTCAAACTCATTTCATCTCACAATGCACAATAGGCAGGTCATTAAAATCACCTACTTACATGTGTAAATACATTAGCTCTTAAAACATTTCTGCAATTAAGTTTTAACCTGGGTGATGATTGCAGAGATCAACATGTTGGCAAATTAGTTCTATTTGATATAGAATGAGTAACTGCATAACTCAGTGATTAATCAAAGAATGCAGAATGTGTATTTGGTCATGTGTGACGCTTCATGTTGTTCTTGATCTTTTAGAGAAACTGAGTGAAATACTTTAATTACCTACAAAGTATAGGTTCAAAAATAAAATATTTACTCAGGCGATGCTTAAAGATGGCTTTTCTGTTCCCTAGTATTGTATAGGAAAAAAATGTTTGCATGAGATAAAACTTGAGGTAAGGATGGCAGATAGATTTTCATTTTATAGGCACAATATAAGTCCCCCCTTTAAAATGGGCCAAGTTTACATTATTCCTTGATGCATTCGGTAGAGATGAGCACATCAGGCAAAATTCAAATTTGCCTATTCAGGGAGAAGTTATTCTCTTAAAATGTAATGACCCTTATTATGTTCTGAGGTCGCTATAGATCCCAGAGTGTAATATACGCTACAAAAAATAAAACAAATCCTTATACTCACCTTACCTATTACTTCTCCAGCCTCTCCACTATTCTCCATCACTTGTCTGGTTCTTCTTGCATCTTTTGGTCTCCTCTACTCACAGGAAATCCTCTGGCCTCTCACAATGAGTCGGGCTTCAGAAATGGTACAACATTATGATACCACAATGTGCGCCTTTACCTTACAAGTGCATGCGTAAAACTGTCTAGGGCCTTGGATCTGGAAGTATCAGCTCAGTTTGAGAGTCCCAGAGATTTCAGCAAGAGCAAAGGGGATCAGAAGATGCGAAGAGGATTGGACAGGTGACAGTGAGGAGCAAAGGGGCCGGAAAGGTGAGCTGCAAGGTGAGCATAAGTATTTTTTAATTATTTTTTACCTTTTGATGGCCCTTGAAAGTTCAGAAAAATGACAGCATATGTTTAGCCTATATAAACATATGTAAATGAGCACATCTTTTTCTAACTGTATTGAAAATCATAATCATCTATATTTCCCACAAAAATAAATATAGGGCACTGGGCAGTATACATTTTTTTAATGGAAGTCATTGTTATAGGTCTGATGCAGTGCCATAACTATAAACTTCGGGGCCCCAGGGCAAAACTTCATAGTGGGGCCCCTCAACATTTCAATTACTAGAGGTTGTGCGGAACGTGGTGAAGCCTACTACGCATTGCTGTATACAACACACAGGCTTCACCACGTTCCGCAAGACCTTTAATAGATTTTGTTTATGATGCAAGTTTTAGAAGTTAAATATTCAGTGAATATGTTTGGAAAATTAATAAGGTGAATAATAATTCCAAATATTGCACAATTTAATAACTGTATATGTTTATTAAATGTTAAGTAGTTTTAAACAGTATATATTTAAACTTTGTTCACTTAAACATAACATTACTTAAACATTACCAATTTGTTCAGTTTTAAACAGCTACTTAAACATTTGTTTCCTAACGTTCAGAGAAGCGAATTCATCAATTACTTTGTCAAAGTTGATCTGTTGAGCTCGATCATTCTCAATTGAAAGTAAAGCTAAGCTGCTGAGTCTTTCTTGAGCCATAGTACTTCTCAAGTAGTTTTTTATGAGTTTAAGCTTAGAGAAGGATCGTTCAGCCTTAGGGGCCCGTTACACATAGCGATATCGCTAGCAATATCGCTGTAACGTCACCGATTTTGTGATGTAGCAGCAATATTGCTAGCGATATCGCTATGTCTGATACTTACCTCCGACCAGCTCCCCCGCTGGTTATCGCTGGTTGCGCGAGAACGTCCTGGACCATTTCTCGTCGGGCGATCCTGCTGGGCTTCCTGTGGCGCCGACGAGCGACGCGTGGACGCGGGCGGGAGGACGTCAGGATCGCCGCGTCTGACAGGTAAGTAGCGACCCCCGACCCCTGCGATGTCGTTGGTGAGATCTGCCTGTGTGGCAGCTCACTAGCGACCACTTAGCGATGCACCAGCGATCCATATCATTGTCGGGATCACTGGTGCATTGCTAAGTGTAACGGTACCCTTAGACACAGTCACATGAACAGTCAAATACATGATGCACGCTTTGCCAACGTCTGGATAGCTTGATGAAAGTGAAGAATGCTCGACTATTAGGAAATCAGCAAATTCCTTAACACTTTTCATTTTTTCCACTTGCTTTTGAAACAAATTTTTTACTGAACATAACTGTGAAGGAAAGGCTGGAGTTACATCATCTGCAAACTTGTTAACAAAATCAGCAGCTTTTTTGTGAATATCTCTTTCACTTGCACTGGCCAAATAATCAGGCTGTATTACTTCATAAGAGTCAAGAACAGCTTTCATCCCTACAAAGCGGCAATGAAGTTGAGTACAAAGTGTGTCTACCATTGGATAGAACACAGTAACTCGGAAACAAGTTTTTGGGTCTGCTAATCTCTCGTCTTCACACAACTCATCAATGTGTTTCTTCACTTTCCTTACTCTGTTCTGGTGTAATTCATTTTTTATTCCCCATCAACTACACACATCTGAATCTTCAGAAACAAGTGCTTCGAACCTTTCACGCATTTTGGTTATCTTTAACAATGCATTACCCAATAACTCATATGCCGACAAGAGGTCCATGGTTTCAGATTGTAAGGATTTCGATACTAGGTTGAGAGTCTCTAAGACTTCACACTGCACAACCATAAGTAATACAAAATCAAAACTTTCAAGTTTGTTCTTTAGCTGCTGTGCTTCATTTCTTTCCTTGCTTTTTTTGGAAGTCAAAGTTATGCGATTAAGACTTCATCACGTCACAAAGCCTGTGTTTCAGTGCATACACTGCATCATGTCTGCCAGAACAACGAGTTGGATTAAGAGTTTTCAGTGTAACTTTCGATTTCGAATTCAGTGAATCAGGCTGAGCCTCGATGCAGTACACTGATTTCAAATCTTGCCAACGAACAATACTATTACCAAAAAAGCAATATACACTTTGAATTGTTTCAAAAAACTGGCTCACCACTCGGTTCTCTTCCACAGCATCCTTCAACACTAAATTAAGGTTATGAGCAGCGCAGTGCACAAAGTATGCGTGTGGGGCTTTTTCTTTATTATGCTGCTGCACTCCATTGTATACCCCATTCATGACTGCATCACCATCATAGCCTTGTCCCCGACATTTGGTCAAATCCAAGTTTTTCTCTTTCAATGAAGTTATTTCTTCTGCAAGACCTTGCGCAGACTGATCCTTTATCTCTCTAAAGGATACAAAAGTTTCACATATTTTGATTTCAATAGGTTTCCCCTCTTCATCCTTAACTATTTTGACATACCAGTAAACTTCACTCATCTGATCCATTTTAGCTATGTCCTGGGTGGTATCTAGGATCAATGAAAAAAACAAGGAATTTTGAAGCTCAACTACAATTTCATCTTTGATTTGTAAGGCTAATAGATTAATAAGCTCATTCTGAATTTTAGGACTGAGGTATTTCACAGTCCCTTGCGGACGCTGAAGCAATTCTTGTAGTACTGGGTCATATTTTGACAAAAGCTCAACTATCGAGAGAAAGTTTCCTTTGTTACTATATTCTAACTTTTCAATAGATCCACGAAATGCAAGATTACATGTTGCAAGTGTTAATGTCACATTCAGGATTCTTTCAAGAACTTTACGCCAAAAGCTTCTTTCATTCTCCACATTTTTGTGGAAATCGTCTTCTAAAGTACCACGTTTCCGCCATTGCTCATAAACTATACAAGCATGTGTATGGCTTTTGGATGCTTCATGATGCTTCATGAACTGAAATACGTTCTGAAATATGCTTCCAGTCTCGAACTCCGGCTGTTGAAAACGGTAATACACGATTTCTGTATTCAAGTGCTTCCGACTGTGACTCAGGGAATAGCCAACATGGCAAGCAGTAAACACAATCTAATTTTGTTGAGTAACATAACCAACTTCTTTTAAGCTTCAACCCTGACTTTGTGTTGATAAAATAATAGTTACTTGAAAAAGATCGACCTTGTTGATTGATATGCTTGGGAAATGGTCCGTCAGGCTGTATTGGACCAGACGCTATCAACCTACGTTTCTTATCTTGATTTTCAATCACAGTAGGAAAGGCGTTGTAGTAGGCAGAATCTTCATCTTCCAAAAAAATTGGTGTATCATTGGTTGGGTCTGTTATATCTTCTTCGCCTATAAATTTTTGGTTTTTCGAGTCATTATCATTATTAAGATTGTCTTGTTCCGATGTATCTGAATTTAATTTTTGTGAGATTTCAATATAATTCCCTGTCGAGTGGTTTTCAACATCCAGCCATGCTTCTAAGTTCTTCAAACTTTTTTCAGTCTCCAAGTTTCTTCTTTTCACAGTCTGTCTTTTTTTATTCCACTTGGCTGGTGCCAAATTCATTTCAAAACAAATGGTTTTATTAACACACACAATCACAGTACTGTATTTTCCTTTTCCGGCATTTAACCCCTGAAAATCTCAGAAGTCAGGGGTCGTCTTATACACCAGGTGCAGGGCGCCACCTACTGGCAAAGAGACAGTGCGGCTGCCCAGGATATGTGCACTGTGTCCAGCCGCTCTCTCCAGGAGGAGAGAGACTGGAGCTGACATTTCTGCCTCCCCCAGCAGGTGCCAGACATCAAATACTACAACCCCCGACCACAGGTACAGCAGTCACTATTGCTCCCTCCCGGTTGTGAGGAGAGACTGAGTGGGGGTTGTACACAGCTCTGATTATTGAAAACAAGAGGCAGATGACTCACTGAGAAGATAGATACTGCATTACCCGGAGCCGGGAGGAATGTGTGATTATGGAGACTTCCTCCTGACCTCCTCCCCTCCCCCTCGCAGCAGTATAGACCTGCAGACTGGAGAGGGGCAGGGCTTCTCACAGTTTGTCACAGAGATATTTGTGTCTGCTGAGACTGTCTCCTCTCAATGTTGAGAGTTTGTTACAGTGTGCACTGTGCCTGCCTTGACTACTCTCTGTGATCTCCAGACTAACATATTGTTAAAAATCTTGTGCTATGAGACTCTCCAGGCCAGTGCAGGTTTCCATTCATTGACAGCTGGCAGAGCTCCTGGAAATTGTTGAAATGAGTCTCCTGTCCTCTGGGTGACATTGTCTGACAGGAAAGTTTGCCCCCTGTACTCCCCCAACCCCCCCATCTTGACACAGGCACAAACCCATCTTCATGTCACCTACCCCCTCACGGTGCTGGCACATCCCAATCCCCATATTCCACCCCCATCCACACGATGCTGGCACATCACCCCTCTCCATGTTTATAGTATATAGAGGACTATGGGGGTGCAGTATACTATATGGAGCACTATGATGGTGCATTATAATGGGTGACTATGGATGATGCACTATAATATATGGAGCCAATTATACTATGTGGAAGCCATTATAATACTGGGAGGGCTCTGTGGGGGGCATGATAATACTTGAAGGACTATGAGGAAGCCTTTATACTTTATGGAGGGCGATTTAAAGGGACACTGTCACCAGTGTCAATTACTGGGCTGCTCAGTGTAGATTTTATAAAATCACTGTTCAATCAGTTTGAGATTAACATTGTAGGACTAATCAAATAGTCCAGCACATTCATTTACTGCTAAATATGAAGCAGGGAAAACAGTAATTATATTAAAATTACAGCAAGCAGCTCAGTAAGTGACTCATCGCTGGAATCTGGGTCTCTATCTCTACATTATGCTGCTATCAGATGGGATGGCAAAATCCTGGTGACAGTGTCCCATTAAGGCTGCGTGGGGGCCATAATACAGTGTGAAGAGATGTAAGGGCCATTATACTGTATGAAGGGTTGTGTGGGGTTCACAATGGGAATTATACCGTAGAAGAGGGGTAGTCTTATACGGCGGGTATATTCCAAACTCTATATTTTAACTGGAAAAGTTGGGGTCGTCTTATACGCCCAGTCGTCTTATACGCCAGAAAATACGGTAATGGTAAATACTATCTACCTACAAACGCACTACAACTACTATATGCGACACAGACTGCACTGACGATCCGACACTGGCCGCTGACCGATGAGCAATGGCCAATGAGCAGTTCAGCAGTTGGGGTAAACAAGACCTCAGTGTCAGTGCACGCCGCGTCGCGGCCGATGCCTGAACTATTGACTGAGTCACCGCCTGGCACGACACCACACGATCAGCTAACAGTCTACTGTCTGCCATAGAGCCCCTGTTACTAAGCGAAATAGCGTTTCCCCGTTTAAAGTATAAACGAACAAAAAACATTTACGCTTGCACTTTCATGGATCTTTTTACTATTTTTATTAACTTTAAACTCGAATAATATAGGAGCTGGGTATTTTATGAGACATTAAAGTATTAAAATACAATTTTTTACCATCAGTTTACCCTTGGCTTATATGCACGAATCATTGTCCCAGAAAGATGGCAGGGAGAGGGGGAGTGGTGGAGCAGCGGGTCACAGAGGCAGGAGCCGGCGGCTGTGACTAAAGCCTGTGCCACTGCTGTAATAGCGCACAGTTCCAGCCGCAGCCACCAGCTTTCAGCACACATACTCACCTACTTGCGCGTCCGTTGCTGCATCTTGTTCATTCCAGTGCCAGCAGCTCTTCTGGCCGAGCGATCATGTAACAAATATGCACGCCTCTCCACTCCCATAGTGTGGAGTGCATATTCATTATCCTAATGAGCGGGGCTACATGATTTCAAGAAGAGCTGCTGGCGCCCGTATGAGATTCAGCAAGTGTGCGCAGGCAGAACAGGGACCGGGGGAGCCATGCATATCAGGATAGGTACCAGGGGAGCTATGCATATCAGGACAGGGACCGGGGTAGCCATGTATATCAGGATAGGTACCGAAGGAGCCATGTATACCCGGTCAGCGATGAGGGAGCCAAGCATACCAGGACAGGGATGAGGGGACAATGCATACGCGGCTTACAAAATTAGGCACTTCAGTTTATACTCGAGTCGGCTTATACTCGAGTATTTAGGGTAATCCTTATAGCAAAAAAACTATTAACTAGTCACTTTTCACAATTGCAAGTATACACAATTGCAGTAAAGCCACCGAATGCAATAATAGACAATTATAAAAAGAAAAGGAAATAGCACATACTGTATGTAAATAGGTAAAATACAATAGAAAATTCATAAAATACAAAATCCTCAGTCTGTACACAGATACTTCCATAAATGTTGCACATAGAAAGGTACAGTATACTTAATATAATTGTCCATTGGCCAGAGAATATACCATACAGCATGATCAAATATACAGTCACTGGACTAGTACAGGTAAATAAAAGGTTGCAGTCTAGAAGTGATTAATTGAGGCAACTATTTAATTCAGCCACACTTGGACCACAACAACCACTGAGGAAGACAACCGTGTTTATGAAATGCATTGGATGAATTTTGGTCCCTTTTGTTATGGAACAACCTCCCGGAACTTGTCTATGAAACTCATTGCATGGCTATCTCAGTGAGCGCTGCTGGCTGAAGTGCTATTTGGCTTGGATTACATTATCTACCGTAATTTGGATCTTTGCAGAACAGTACCTATTGGACATCACCATTGTCTATTTTCTCCTTCTGGACAACAGATTTTTTATTTAGAACAGAGGGTGTGTTAGGAGCCAGGATTCTCCCAATGCAGGGAATGAATCTCAAGCCTTGTCTGGCGCTGTGGTCTCCCATTCATTTTACCTAATCACATATGCCCAATGGCTTTTTTTTTTTAGAACCAGAATGGAGATGACTAATCCATATAACTGTAAAGTCTTATGTTTGCAGCAATAGGTTATGTCCTCTGTCCAGTGTTATTTCTGGGCTATGCTCTTAATACATGATATTCACTTACATGGTATTGGTATTTCCAGTGTAATAGATACTTTTCAGCTCAGTACTCAATATTAGTAATTCTGCATACAGTATTATAAAAATCAATATTTCTAAGGATTATTTTTATGGAGCAGAAAGAATGTTCTATTCATGTTTCAGTGCATGATTTCAGCTCTGGACAATCAGCTTGTTGTTTTTGTCTTGTCTCAGGAGGAAGTAGCAGGAATTTACAAGCAGTAGACATATTTCTCACTTACAATGAATTATTACTTGACTGGGCTAGAAAAGACTATGAAATTGAAGCCTTTGAATTGACTTTGCAAGAAAAAAAATAATTACACTGAAAGAAATCTCACACTGCATGCCAGTGTGCGCAAACAAAGTGGGCCATAAGTACTAATATATAATGCATATTAGGAAATGATTTACACACATGCAACATATATATAAAAAAAATTACACAGGAATTGGCCAATGATTCCCTACTTGTAGACATGTAGTAAAACATGGCAGACATGCACAAAGATGCAGCAACATTTTCCACAACAGAAAACTATTGGCCATTTAACAAGTGCTCAAGCTGTAGTAGATTCTGTAAAGTTTTTTCTAAAGAGTAAAGTGCTGTGGACATATTTTGCTCCACATACTTAACCAATTAATGTAGAGGGAATTTTTCATTTTTGCACTTTTTTTTTCATCCGTTTGTTCCAACAGCTATTTCTTTATTTTTCCATCAATTAACTTTTCCATTTTTTTATTATTTTAATGGTGAAAATAAATCTAAAATTATTAAATAAAATTGTTTGTGACCATTTTCTGAGACCTGTAACTATTTTTCATTTTCTGTTGTTCTGACTTGGGTGAGTACTTGTTTCTTGCACCCTGAGTTGCCATTTTTATTTTAACTATTTTGGAGTACATGTGACATTTTCATTACTTTTATTGCATTTTTTGGGGGAGAGAGAAATGTGACTACCAAAAAAATATGATTTCTGGTGTTCCAATTTTCTTTTATTTTCAGTTTTTACTGTTCGGTTTAAATAAATTTACAGTTTGTTAGCTTGGACTTTTTTGGACATGGCAACACCAAATATTTTTATTTTTTTGTTTTTACATCTATTTTTGAAGGGGGTTTATTTAATCTTTTAGATATTTTTTATTTTGTTTTTAAATTTTTTTAAGCCCCTTGAACCTATGGTCATCTGGTTGCTTATGCTACAACTTATACCATAGTATTCCGGTGTTCAGAAAAATCGCACTTCTTTGAAGCCCAGCCTGCCATGTTTACCCAATGGTTCCCCACAATGAGGTCATTTAAATGTCACTGTCAGAAATTAACAGTTGCATTTAAACGGTTTAACTGCAGCAATCAGAAGAAGCTCTGGCCACTGCAGTCATAGGCATATGCGAGCTATGTAACACAGCACTGCCTTGTATAAAGCAGGCTCAGCTCCTGAGCAGGTTTCATACTGTTATTTTTTGACCTATGATGAAAATATATGTCATGGATCTGTAATACCATGGTCGCCAGGGGGTAGCTTCTGAGGCCACTCCAGTACTCAATGTGCTGGAGGCTGCTTCATCTCCAATATGCTATCCACTTTGGGGACCCAATTGACTGCAGACAGAGGCTGGAAACAACTTTTACCAGTCATCTTTATTCTCTTCAGGGCACAGCATATCCACAATGGCTACAGGACTCTTTACTTGATAACAGCATCACACCTTCATCTACAGCAGCACGTCACCTCCTCCTTCACTTCACACGTATGAACCACACAGACAAACTGACTTGTCACACGGAGCACGGTGAACACGGAACACTTCCCTTCTTCTGAAGCCCGACTTCAGCCCATGAAGGTACCTGACTTATCCATTACAGCTCACTCCTTTACGGCACTGTTGCTCCTGTTTGGGTCCTAGGTTCGCAGCTCACTAGACTCTTCACAAAGCTCCCGTACTCCAGCTGCTACTTCCACAAGGGCTCACCCATGGAACTCCCTGGCTTGCGCAACTCCAGACATGGGCTGGATTCAATAGACTGGCTTGGTTGTCACTTCAGCTCTTCCTTGCTAGCTGACTTGACCACTGAGACTCCTTCTTCGGTCTCCCTAGTCCTGCAATTCCCAGTCTCTAACTGCAGGACCTCCAGTACCACTACGCACTGGCTACTGCTGTAGGCATTCGCTGTGCTTCACTTCTGTCCAGTATAGATACCCCCGGCTCAACTCACTCTGGAGGGAAAACTGTCTTCCTTTTGTCTCTGGCTAGCCACTCCTCTCATTAACCCTTCCAAGGTCTTCAAACTAGCTGAGCTCAGTGCCCCCATCTAGTGGCCCTTTTCTAATATAAAACCTACCTAACAACCTAATGTCATGTGGACGAAAACACACACATGCACACGAAGTGCATAATGAACACAAAATATATAACAATATCAATATTTGCAGGGCGAAGCCCTTGACCTCCTTACAGATATTTAAACAAAGGGGTTTTCTTACCCATAAAGAAAACCTTAGCATGCTACTTAGATTTATAAACAAAAAACAGTAAAATACTTACCTTTTAATTTCAGGTCACGGCTGTGTTACCTGTGAGTCTTGTTTACATCCTTACTGTTGATGACATGTAATACAAGACGAGACCATGGCAGCTGAGTGAAATCATATTTCCTGACATTGCCAACTCTCATGTTGTGTATTACAGTGAAAGTGTAAAGAAGCACAAGCTATTTGTGCACAGGATATTTTTGGGTAGAACTTATTTCATTCTGTTACTTCACCTACCTAATACAATGATCATTGTCCGATGCAATGTCCTTTACTTCAGTGACTAATTTTTGGTAGAAAATTATTAAGGAGAATCTGTCAGCAGATTTTTGCTATGTAATCTGACAGCACCATGAGGTAAGGACAGAGACCCTGATTCCAGTGATGTATCACTTAGTTTAGTGGGTGCAGCAGCTAAGATAGAATCACATTTCTCTATGTTGCAGATCTAAGTGTAGGAGAGCTCTGAATGTTCAGCCCTGTGTAACCTCGCACACATCACTGATTGGCAGCTTTTTATTTACAATCAATGGTAAGAAAATCTGCTAAATCAGTAATGGGGGTGTGATTGAATTATGAAGCACAAAACAACTTTTCCTGTAGTGTTCATAAACTCTGGTTTATTAAACACTGATTGTACTTAAATAACAAAGCACAGCCCAGTGACACATCACTGGAATCAGGCTGTGTTCCCTTACATCATGGTGCTCTCAGATTACATAGCAAATACCTGCTGACAAGTTTCCTTTAATCCCTTAACCCCCAAGGGTGGTTTGCACGTTCATGACCAGGCCAATTTTTACAATTCTGACCACTGTCCCTTTATGAGGTAATAACTCAAACGCTTCCATGGATCCCGGTGATTCTGACACTGTTTTCTCGTGACATATTGTACTTCATGATAGTGGTAAAATTTCATTCATATAACTTGCGTTTATTTGTGAAAAAAATGGAAATTTGGTGAAAATTTTTAAAATTTCGCAATTTTCCAACTTTGAATTTTTATGCTCTTAAATCACAGAGATACAGCACACAAAAAACTTAATAAGTAACATTTTCCACATGTTTACTTTACATCAGCACAATTTTGGAGCCAAAATTTTTTCTTGTTAGGAAGTTATAAGGGTTAAAAGTTGACCAGCGATTTCTCATTTTTGCAGCACCATTTTATTTTTACGGACCACATCACATTTGAAGCCACTTTGAGGGGTCTATATGATAGAAAATACCCAAAAGTGACACCATTCTAAAAACTGCACCCCTCAAGGTGCTCAAAACCACATTCAAGAAGTTTATTAACCCTTCAGGTGGTTCAGGTTACCAAGTGTAAAAAGAGAAATTGGACTGGAAAAGTTATTGTGCAATTTGTCCTGAGTACGCTGATACCTGATATGTGGGGGGAACCACTGTTTCGGCGCATGGCAGAGCTCAGAAGGGAAGGAGCGCAGTTTGACTTTTTCAATGCAAAATTGGCTGGAATTCAGATCGGATGCCATGTCACGTTTGGAGAGCCCCTGATGTACCTAAACAGTGGACACCCCCTACAAGTGACCCCATTTTGGAAACTAGACCCCCCAAGGAACTTATCTAGATATGCGGTGAGAACTTTGAACCCACAAGAGCTTCACAGAAGTTTATAACGTACAGCGGTACAATTAAAAAATCATATTTTTCCACAAAAATGATCTTTTCACCCCCAATTTTTATTTTTCCAAGGGTAACAGGACCCCAATTCTAACTCCAACCCTAACCCCAACACACCCCTAGCCCTAAGCCTAGCCCTAACCCTAGCCCTAATGGGAAAATGGAAATAAATACATTTTTTTAATTTTATTATTTTTCCCTAACTAAGGGGGTGATAACGGGGGGTTTGATTTACTATTTATGGCGGGTTTTTATGTTTGGCAGCTGTCACACGCTAAAAGACGCTTTTTATTGTAAAAATCGTTTTTGCATCACCACATATTGAGAGCTATAATTTTTCCATATTTTGACCCACTGAGTTATGTGAGGTCTTATTTTTTGCGGGACGAGTTGACGCTTTTATTGGTATCATGCTCGGGCACGTGACATTTTTTGATCGCTTTTTATTCCGATTTTTGGGACGCAGAATGAGCAAAAACCGTTCCGCGTGCGGTAAAATTGAATAAAGCAGTTTTATTCTTCGGGTCAGTACGGCTACAGCGATACCTCATTTATGTCTTTTTTTATGTTTTTTATATAAAAAATAATTATTTTTGCATTGCTTTATTCTGCAAGCTATAACTTTTTTATTTTTTCTCTGATGATGCTGCGTGACAGCTCGTTTTTTGTGGGACAAGATGACGTTTTCAGCGGTATCATGGATATTTATATGCGTCTTTTTGATCGCGCGTTATTGCACTTTTTGTTCGGCGGTATGATAATAAAGCATTATTTTTTGCTTTGTTTTTTATTTTTATTTTTTAAGGGGTTCGCTAAAGGGGTTAACTAATGGGACAGTTTTACAGAGCAGGTCGTTACGGACGCGACGATACCAAATATGTGCCCTTTTATTGTTTTTTTTTTATTTCCAAAAAATTAATTTATTAGGGAATATTTTTTTTTTTTTTAATTTATTTAGCGATTTTTAAAAAATTATTTTTACTTTTTTTAACTTTATTAGGTTGTCCCAGGGGGGACATCACTGTCCTGTGACAGATCACAGATCATCGATCTATCACAGGCATTGAAGAAGACTTCCTCTTGCCTGCACTTTGCAGGCACTGAGGAAGCCAGCTCCCTGCAGGTCCCCGAAGGTCCCCGTTGCCATCTTGGATTCGGGGACCAGCAGGGAAGGAGACCCCGCAGCAGCACTGCACATTGCACTGCTGTGGGGGGCTCAGGGAATTACGAAGGGAACCCCAGCCCTGCCAATGCTTCCCTTTAACCCCCGGTACACCGCGATCGTGTTTGATCGTGGTGTGCAAGGGGTTAACGTGTCGGGGGCGGTCCGTGACCACCCCTGACACATTGTGCCAGGTGTCAGCTGTGATAATCAGCTGACACCCGCCGCGATCAGCGGCGCTCACCATGTGGGCGCCTCTGATCGCTGTGACGTACTATCCCGTCCCCGGGAATTAAGTCCCAGGGCACATGGACGGGACAGTACTTCACATGGCAGTAAGGGGTTAATATTTATACAGCATTGTCAACTTCCATGACAGTTTGTATAGCACAATTATAGGATAATGCATTGAACATTTACAAAGCACAGCATAACACAGACAAGTTTACCTGTGTTTGCTCTTTAAGAGCTGTAATGTCATTTGAGGGACTCTTAAAGGGAATCTTTCACCATATTTGACCTATCTAACTATTAATATGGGCATGTAGGTTATACAGTAGATTGCTGAGGTAGTGATACCTGTATCTCTCATATCAGATGTGCTGCTGTTGAGAAATCATCTTTTATCGCTTTAGTTAAATGAACTCTTCCAGGCTCTGGGGAGGATGGTGTCTGGAAGATAACTCTGCCTCCAGAGATTATTTTACATGACGGGGAAGTTACCAGTATGATATATAATGGTTACCAGTGTGATGTGTAATGGCCACTCTCTGCTCTCCTGATCTCACTTGAGAGCTGTGTGTGATTAGAACTAACACATCTGCAGGTTCCTCTTAGCTTCCATCTCACAGACAGACAGGGTTGTAATAATGTTACAATACAGCAGAGCCAGGAGAGAAGAAAAAAATGTGTTTGCAAGAAGATAAATTTAATTTCTCCTGTCCTGTGTTAGTTTCTTGACTGATATTGTTAACTCCTCTTTTTAGCTAAAATAATCTCTGGAGGCAGAGTTGTCTTCCAATCAGCATCCTCCTCAAAGCCTGGAAGAGGTCATTTACATATAGGATAAACATGGATTTCTTTGGAATAAGACATCAGATCGTAGTTATCAATGTATTTTTTTATTCAGCTTCTTATGACCTGCTTAGGAGGGACAATCCTATGGACCGATTCCTTTTAAGTTTTGGTTCTATGCTTTCTGGAAGAGGCAAGTTTTCTTTGAGGGTTCCAAAGTTTGGAGGAATGAGGGTAATCAAGAACAAAGGGGAAGCAGTGGTTAGTTTTACAATAGACGTATGAAATCATAATGTACTATTTTCTAGTTATGTTCTTATTCCTCATTGTTTAGGCCAGTTTAGAAATACTGCCCTTACCCAACTTACAGAACCCCAATATACACCGCACTTACAATCTTATCTTTGTGCTGTTTCTTTTGAAAGTAAATGCAATCTGTTGTTATAAGCAGGGAGAGACTTCCTGAGGAGCTCTTCACTAGAATTAGTCACAAAAAAGTCAAGAAAAATATATTGGCCAATGATCTATACCAGGGGTCCTCAAACTACGGCCCGCGGGCCACATGCGGCCCGCCGATGACTTTTATCCAGCCCATGGCCAGGCCGACATTGAACTGCACTGTAGTTCAACACAGGCGGGCCCTGTAATCGCGGGCTGGACGAGGTGCCGAGGAAAGGCATTGTGCAGCCCTCCGTATGCAGCACAGTGCACACAGACGACGTGACTGTCATCACGCCACCTGCACAGCCTGATGATGTCACGCCGCCTGTGCCTGTGCTGGAAGAAGATGGAGACGAGCGGGTGCCTCTTCAGAGTAGCGGAGGACATAGGTGAGTACTTTTTTTTTTAATGCAGGGTCCTCTTGGGGACATTTACTTGCCTATAGTGGACCTGCGCTGCCTATTGGGGACCTGTGCTACCTTTTGGGGACCTGTGCTACCTTTTGGGGACATTTTCCTGCCTATTGGGGACCTGTGCTACATTTTGGGGACCTGTGCTACATTTTGGGGACATTTTCCTTCCTATTGGGGACCAATGCTGCCTATTTTGAACCTGTGCTGCCTATTGGGGACCTGTGCTACCTTTTGGGGACCTGTACTACATATTGGGGACCTGTGCTGCCTATTGGGGATCTGTGCTACCTTTTGGGGACCTGTGCTACCTTTTGGGGACATTTTCCTGCCTATTGGGGACCTGTGCTACGTTTTAGGGACCTGTGCTACGTTTTTGGGACATTTTCCTGCCTATTGGGGACCAATGCTGCCTATTGGGGACCTGTGCTGCCTATTGGGGACATTTTCCTGCCTATTTGGGACCTGTGCTGCCTATTGGGGACCTGTGCTACCTTTTGGGGACATGTGCTACCTTTTGGGGACATTTCCTGCCTATTGGGGATCTGTGCTGCCTATTGGGGACCTGTGCTACCTTTTGGGGACCTGTGCTACCTATTGGAGACATTTTCCTGCCTATTGTGGACCTGTGCTGCCTATTAGGGACCTATGCTGCCTATTGGGAACAGTTACCTGCCTATTGGGGACCTGTGCTGCCTATTGGGGACCTGTGCTGCCTATTAGGGACCTATGCTGCCTATTGGGGACATTTACCTGCCTATTGGGGACCTGTGCTGCCTATTGAGGACCCTGTGCTACCTTTTGGGGACCTGTGTTGCCTATTGGGGATATTTACCTTCCTACTGGGGACCTATGCTGCCTATTGACCTGTGCTACCTATTGGGGACATTTACCTGCCTATTGAGGACATTTACCTTTTGGGGACCTGTGTTACCTATTGGAGACATTTTCCTGCCTATTGTGGACCTGTGCTGCCTATTGGGGACCTGTTCTGCCTATTAGGGACCTATGCTGCCTATTGGGAACATTTACCTGCCTATTGGGGACCTGTGCTGCCTATTGGGGACCTGTGCTACCTATTGGGGACATTTACCTGCCTATTGGGTACCTGTGCTGTTTATTGGGGACCTGTGCTACCTTTTGGGGACATTTACCTGCCTATTGGAGACTTATGCTGCCTATTGGGGACATTTACCTGCATTTTAGGGATTCTGGCAGCACACCATGAGGTAAAAGTGGAGTTCCACCAATATGGGCACTGGTGAGGCTGCATTGATGGTCACTGATCAGATTGCATTGATAGGCACTGATCAGGCTGCGTTGATGGGCACTGATCAGACTGCATTGATGGGTACTGATCAGGCGGCATTGATGGGCACTGATCAGACTGCATTGATGGGCACTGGTCAGGCTGCATTGATGGGCACTGATCAGACTGCATTGATGGCCACTGATCAGGCTGCATTGATGGGCACTGATCAGGCTGCATTGATGAGCACTGATCAAGCTGCATTGATGGGCACTGATCAGGCTGCATTGATGGGCACTGATCAGTCTGCATAGATGTGCACTAATCAGACTGCATTGATGGGCACTGATCAGACTTCATTGATGGGCACTGATCAGGCTGCATTGATGGGCACTAATCAGACTGCATTGATGGGCACTGATCAGACTGCATTGATGGGCACTGATCAGGCTGCATTGATGGGCACTAATCAGACTGCATTGATGGGCACTGGTCAGGCTGCATTGATGGGCACTGCTCAGGCTGCATTGATGGGCACTGATCAGACTGCATTGATGGCCACTGATCAGGCTGCATTGATGGGCACTGATCAGGATGCATTGATGAGCACTGATCAGGCTGCATTGATGGGCACTGATCAGGCTGCATTGATGGGCACTGATGTGCACTAATCAGTCTGTATTGATGGGCACTGATCAGACTGCATAGATTTGCACTGATCAGACTGCATTGATGGGCACTGATCAGGCTGCATTGATGGGCATTGATCAGGCTGCATTGATGAGCAATGTAGTCTGTATGTCTCTGAGTGGGCAATTTTATTGCTGGTATATTGTTTTTGTAGTGCTGTATATATGTTGGTATTTTACTAATAGCAATTTTGAAACCCTAGGAAACAATGATATCAAGAAAGAGAAAAAATTGACTCGAAGTGTAGGATATTCGAAGAACCCAAAAAAATTGGTAAGTTTGATGATTTAACTTTACTTCTTCATTTTTAATATTGTATTTGTTCCTATTTTGTTTTATTACTTCTAAATAAGATATGTGCAATGTGCATAGGAATTTGTTCATAAATTTTAAAACTGTATTCCGGCCCTCCAATGGTCCGAGGGACCGTGACCTGGCCCACTGTTTAAAAAGTTTGAGGACCCCTGATCTATACTTTATCTGAAATACAAGTCTCTAGCTGGAAAAAATCTCTAAAAACATTTACCTACATTTTTAACATGATTGATAACATTTTGTTTTGTAAAGTTTTATAGTATATATTCTAGGTTTTAGTAGCAATTTAAAGAAAGTAAACTAGTTTACTCTTTTTCTGTTATGTCAGTGCATCATTTAGGACCTAAGGGGATGAATTCATACACTTCTCTTTAGGCCTTGTACTAAGCATAGTATCAATTTTACTTGCGGTGTTCCTTATATAATAAAACAAATTGAATGTACATTGTGATAAAACAACATAGAACAGGAACAATCTTATAAATACTCTTTATGGACAAAAGTATACACCTACATAATACATATTATTCCTCACATGTATTCAGGCTGTCCAGCAGCCGCAAATCATGCAGCTGAGGCAACGAAAACTAAATCTCTGAGCACTACAAAATACTCCAAGCACTACAAAATACTGAGAGGACACCCGAGCATGCTCTGGGAAACCCGAGCAACGAGTATACTCACTCATTACTACTGAGATCCCATTCTCATGTAAAACAGCTTCCTTTTTTTCTGGGAAGACGTTTAGCATGTTTTTTTATGATGATGTGATTCAACACTGATGTTGCACGAAAGGACCTGTCAAACCAATCTAATCAGTTTTTATGAAGAGTTAAGCTATAGACCGAACCAAGGTGAGTCATTGGACGTGGTATATGTTGATTTTTCCAAAGCGTTTGATCACAAGAGGTTGGTGCACAAAATGAGAATGCTGGGTCTGGGGGAAAATGTGTGTAAATCGGTAAGTAATTGGCTTAGTGATAGAAAGCAGAGGGTGGTTATAAATGGTATATTCCCTAACTGGGTCGCTGTGACCTATTCTCTTCAACATATTTATTAACAATCTGGTAGAAGGTTTACACAGTAAAATATCGATATTTGCCGATGATACAAAACTATGTAAAGCAGTCAATAGAAAAGAAGATAGTATTCTGCTACAGATGGATCTGGATAAGTTGGAAACTTGGGCCGAAAGATGGCAGATGCGGTTTATTAATGATAAATGTTAGGTTATACACATGGGAAGAAGGAATCAATATCACCAATACACACTGAACGGGAAACCACTGGGTAATTCTGACATGGAGAAGGACTTGAGGCTCCTAGTTAATGATAAACTTACCTGGAGCAGCCAGTGCCAGGCAGCGGCTGCCAGGGCAAAAAGGATCATGGGGTGCATTAAAAGAGGTCTGGATACACATGATGAAAACATTATACTGCATCTGCACAAATCTCTGGTTAGACCGTACATGGAGTACTGTGTACAGTTTTGGGCACTGGTGCTCAGGAAGATTATAATAAAACTAGAGCGAGTACAAAGAAGGGCAACAAAATCAATAAAGGGGATGGGGTACTACAATATCCAATGAGATTAGGATTATTTAGTCTAGAAAAAAGATGACTGAGGGGCGATCTAATAACCATGTCTAAGTATATAAGGGGACAATACAAATGTCTCTCCGAGGATCTGTTTATACAAAGGAATGTTACGGTCACAAGGGGGCATTCTCTGCGTCTGGAGGAGAGAAAGTTTTTCCACCAACATAGAAGTAGATTCTTTATTGTTAGGGCAGTGAGAATCTGGAATTCCTTGCCTGAGGAGGTGGTGATGGAGAACTCAGTCGAGGGGTTCAAGAGAGGCCTGGATGTCTTCCTGGAGCGTAACAATATTGTATCTTACAGTTGTTAGGTTCTTTAGAAGGATGTGATCTGGGGATTTATTCTGACGGAATATGGGCTGAACTGGTTGGACAAATGTATTTTCTCGGCCTTGCTAATTATGTTACTATGCTACTATGACGAGCTTTCACACCAACCTCACTCAATCATGCATTTTTGGGCATTGTTTGGTGAAACAGGATACAGTCATGCTGGAACAGAAAATGGCTTTCCTCAAACTGTTCCCACATAGTTAGAAGCATACATTGTCCAAAATAACTTAGTATGTGGAAGCATTAAGAATTCCCTTCAAAAGAACCCCGTAGCATGTCACTCGTCCATCGAATGTTTCAGTTGGCATAATTCAGTTAGGCAGGTATCATTCTCCTTGTATTTGTCCATCATACTAGGAAAGATGATTCATCACCCCACAGAACATGGTTCCACTGCTCCAGAGTCTAGTTGTGGGGTGCTTTGCATTAGTCTATACGACGGGCACGGTTGGCATTGTGTTCGGTAATACATGTCTTTAAATGTAGCTGCTCTGCCGAGGAAACCCATGCATTGAAGATCCTTGTGCACTATTTTTGTGCTTTTAATTCCAGGTTTGGAACTCTGCAGTTATTGAATCAGAAAACTGTTGGAGATTTTTACGCCATTTGTTCTTCAGCACTCTGCCACCATGCTCTCTAACTTTATGTGGTCTGAAACTTTGTGGCTGAGATGCTGTTGTTCCTAAACACTCCACTTGTCAATGATATCACTTATCATGGAATATTTAGGAGGGAACAAATTTCATGAACTGACTTCATGCATTAGTGACACCCTAATACAATACCATTCTCAAATTTGCTAAAAATCAGAGATCTCTTTAGAAAGAGACATAATTCTTACAAATGTTTATAAAGCCGTTGACATGGCTAGGGGCTGTATTTTGTACACCTGTGGCAATTGGACTGAATTCAGTGACTGATAGATGTGTCCCAATAATTTATCCAATAATTGTATATGATATGCTACACTGTTAAAGGGTTTGTGGCTCAAGTCTGCAGTCCCTTTATGTACCAGCAGACTTGTGATTCCTCACAGTGCATACACACATCATGCTGTCAGAATACTCTGTTACCTGTACCAGAGTGAGAGGACGCATGACCATAAGCATATGATTTGCATGCGGTTACATGACCACTAGACAAGCATGTCTAGTCAGAATGTGGCCAGAACTATGCAAATTGCATACTTGTGGTCACATGACTGACCTCCTGGCAGCACTCACTGTGCGCACTGCAATTTACAAGTCTGTAGTCATGTAAAGTGACTGTAGACTTGAACCCCAGAGTAACATAAATATATTGTACAGTAGTATGTATTCAGTAAAGTAATCCCTAAGTAATATCATAAGCAATTGCTTGAATATCAGTCATATCAGTACTGTAAATTTGTTCTAATGCTGTACAATTTAACTGCCTATAATAAAACTTAGTCCATGGAATCGCTTCCAAATAATGTCAAACCAACAGAGTTTTAGTGTAACCTGTATATACTCAAGCAAGATAGGTTTGTCTTTGGGTTCATATGAATATGTTTTTTTCTTTTATAATTAAAAAGTCAATAAATAAAAGTCTCAAAAACATCTACTACATCACCTATATAATAATGACCTCCATTTACCTCAGAACTATCACAGAGATCTTTCGTTCTAAACATTTGGAATAAAAGCATCATTTTCTGGAAAAGTATTCCAGTCATTATGACCATGTTGGGTATTATAAATATATTTTCTCATAAAACCAAGGATCTGTCTCAATCTCCTTTACACAGAATGCGTCCAAAAATACAGTTATAAAACAAATAATTTACTATCATTGCCACAGGTGGCTGCATTTAAACCTCTTTTTCCATTTATTCCTATTCCTCTACTTTCCAAAAGGCAGAAAAATGTTTTGAAACTATCCCTTTCCTACAAATTAAATGCATTTTATTGCACTGATAGACATCCAATGATGATGTCTTCCATGGAAAAATATACATGTGACCTTCCCATCACACTTACATTTCACTGCTACATACACAGACATATGTTTTCCTTTTATTTGTGGCATGTCTTCTATGTAGTAAATCAATGTATCTAAAGTATCAGCATAAGTTACATAGTGAACAGGAAACCCAGGCAGGATCTTCTTGGTTTTTATTTCGCTGTGAACATAGCACATTTATTTCATGGGCTACATACACTCACTGGCCACTTTATTAGGTACACCTGTCCAACTGTGTGTTAAGACTTAATTTCTAATCAGCCAATCACATGGCGGCAACTCAGTGCATTTAGGCATGTAGACATGGTCAAGACAATCTCCTGCAGTTCAAACCGAGCATCAGTATGGGGAAGAAAGGTGATTTGAGTGCCTTTGAACGTGGCATGATTGTTGGTGCCAGAAGGGCTGGTCTGAGAATTTCAGAAACTGCTGATCTACTGGGATTTTCACGCACAACCATCTCTAGGGTTTACAGAGAATAGTCCGAAAAAGAAAAAAAATCCAGTGAGCGGCAGTTCTGTGGCCGGAAATGCCATGTTGATGCCAGAGGTCAGAGGAGAATGGGCAGACTGGTTCGAGCTGATAGAAAGGCAACAGTGACTCAAATTGCCACCCGTTACAACCAAGGTAGGCAGAAGAGCATCTCTGAACGCACAGTGCGTCGAACTTTGAGGCAGATGGGCTACAGCAGCAGAAGACCACACTGGGTACCACTCCTCTCAGCTAAGAACAGGAAACTGAGGCTACAATTTGCACAAGCTCATCGAAATTGGACAGTAGAAGATTGGATAAACGTTGCCTGGTCTGATGAGTCTCGATTTCTGCTGCGACATTCGGATGGTAGGGTCAGAATTTGGCGTAAACAACATGAAAGCATGGATCCATCCTGCCTTGTATCAACGGTTCAGGCTGGTGGTGGTGGTGTCATGGTGTGGGGAATTTTTTCTGGGCACTCTTTGGGCCCCTTGGTACCAATTGAGCATCGTTGCAACGCCACAGCCTACCTGAGTATTGTTGCTGACCATGTCCATCCCTTTATGACCACAATGTACCCAACATCTGATGGCTACTTTCAGCAGGATAATGCGCCATGTCATAAAGCTCGAATCATCTCAGATTGGTTTCTTGAACATGACAATGAGTTTACTGTACTCAAATGGCCTCCTCAGTCACCAGATCTCAATCCAATAGAGCATCTTTGGGATGTGGTGGAACGGGAGATTCGCATCAGGGATGTGCAGCCGACAAATCTGCGCCAACTGTGTGATGCCATCATGTCAATATGGTCCAAAATCTCTGAGGAATGCTTCCAGCACCTTGTTGAATCTCTGCCACGAAGAATTGAGGCAGTTCTGAAGGCAAAAGGGGGTCCAACCCCTTACTAGCATGGTGTACCTAATAAAGTGGCCAGTGAGTGTATATGTTTTGCTGCTTAAGTAGTGTTGACACATTTTGCAAAACTGTACAGATTGTCATCATTCACATCATAACATGTCCCCCTACCAGGGTTTGGAATTTTAATTTCCTTTCTTAGACACATTTTTATATTAGGGCCAATTTCATAGACAGCCAATTAGACTTTCTGGATGTTTTTTTTCTTTTTTGGAGTGTAGGACCAAATTGGTGTGCCCAGTATAAACCCAAGCAACAAGAGTATTTTTTTCTTCTTCCTTTGACACATTCCTGACATCATTTTTAAGATGCATGTTTTGAACAGACATGTGTAAGACCGCCTTCCCATAAAACTCTATTGTGCACCAAATTGATGCCTGCACAGTTTCATGGAAGGTTCTAGATTACGATTAACCCCTTTCTGCCATCTGACGTACTATCCCATCCATGGGACCCAGGCCCCTATGGCCATGGATGGGTTAGTACGTCTAGCGCGATCAGCGGTGCTCACAGGGAGAACGCCGCTGATTGCGGCCGTGTGTCACCTGATTATTACAGCTGACATCCGCCACTATGTGTCAGGGGTGGTCACGGACCGCCCCCGACATGTTAACCTCTGGCACACTGCGATCAAACATGATCACAGTGTACCGGGGATTTAGGGAAGCATCGGCAGGGACGGGGCTCCCTCCGTGCTTCCCTGCGACCCCCGCAGCAGCGCGATGTGCAGAGCTGCTGCGGGGGCCTTCTTACCTGCAGGTCCCCAGATTCAATATGCCGGCAGGGACCTTTGGGGGCCTGCAGGGAGCCGGCTTCCTCAGTGCCTGCAAAGCGCCGGCATGAGGAAGCCTCCAGAAGTGCCTATGTCAGATCGCTGATCTGTCACAGCAATCTGTGATGTGACAGATCAGTGATCTGTCACATGAAACTGATGTCCCCCCTGGGACAGTATAATAAAGTTTAAAAAAAAGTGTAAAAATAATTTATAAAAAAATCGCTAAATAAATAAAAAAAATATATTCCCTAATAAATTCATTATTTGGAAATAAAAAAAAACAAAACAATAAAAGTACACATATTTAGGATCGCCGTGTCCGTAATAACCCGCCCTATGAAACTGTCCTATTGGTTAACCCCTTTACTGAACCCCTTAAAAAATAAAAATAAAAAACAAAGCAAAAAATAATGCTTTATTATCATACCGCCGAACAAAAAGTGCAATAACGTGCGATCAAAAAGACGGACATAAATAACCATGGTACAGCTGAAAACGACATCTTGTGTCGCAAAAAACGAGCCACCACACAGCATCATCAGCAAAAAAATAAAAAAGTTATAGCTCGCAGAATAAAGCGATGCAAAAATAATTATGTTTTATATAAAATTGCTTTCAGTGCATAAAAGCGCCAAAACATAAAAAAAGACATAAATGAGGTATCGCTGTAATTGTACTGACCCGAAGAATAAAACTGCTTCATCAATTTTACCGCATGTGGAACGGTGTAAATGCACGCCCCAAAAAGAAATTCTTGAAATGCTGGTTTTTGTTCATTCTGCGTCCCAAAAATCAGAATAAAAAGCGATCAAAAAATGTCACGTGCCCGAAAATGGTACTAATAAAAACATCTACTCGTCGCACAAAAAATAAGACCTCACATGACTTGGGTCAAAATATGGAAAAATTATAGCTCTCAAAATGTGGTGATGCAAAAACTATTTTTACAATAAAAAATGTCTTTTAGCGGGCGACAGCTGCCAAATATAAAAACCCACCATAAATAGTAAATCAAACCCCCCCTTTATCACCCCCTTAGTTAGGGAAAAATAATAAAATTTAAAAAATGTATTTATTTCCATTTTCCCATTAGGGTTAGGGCTAAGGTTAGGGTTAGGGTTAAGGCTAGGGTTAGGGCTAGGGTTAGGGTTAGTGCTAGGGCTAGGGTTAGTGCTAGGGTTAGGGTTAGGGTTAGGGTTAGGGCTGAGATTAGGGTTAGGAGTGTGTTGGGGTTAGGGTTGGAGTTAGAATTGGGGGATTTCCACTGTTTGGGCACATCAGGTGCTCTCCAAATGCAACATGGCGTCTGATCTCAATTCCAGCCCATTCTGCGTTGAAAAAGTCAAATGGTGCTCCTTCCCTTCCAAGCTCTGCCATGCGCCCAAACAGTGTTTTACCCACACATATGGGGTATCAGCCAACTCAGGACAAATTGAGAAACATCTTTTGGGGTCCAATTTCTCCTGTTACCCTTAGGAAAATAAAAAATTGGGGGCAAAAATATAATTTTTGTTGAAAAAAATATGATTTTTTATTTTCATGCCTGGGCGTTATAAACTGTGAAGCCCTTGGGGGTTCAAAGTGCTCACCACACATCTAGATAAGTTCTGTGGGGGTCTAGTTTCCAAAACAGGGTCACTTGTGGGGGTTTCCACTGTTTAGGTACATCAGGGGCTCTCCAAAGGCAACATGACACCCACAGACCATTCCATCAAAGTCTGCATTCCAAAACGTCACTACTTCCCTTCCAAGCCCCGATGTGTGCCCATACTGTAGTTTTCTCCCACATATGGGGTATCAGCATACTCAGGACAAATTGGAAACAACTTTTGGGGTCCATTTTCTCCTGTTAGCCTGGGGAAAATAAAAAAATTGGGGACTGAATGATCATGTTTGTGGAAAAAACATGATTTTTTATTTTCACGCCTGGGCGTTATAAACTTCTGTGAAGCACTTGGGGGTTCAAAGTGCTCACCACACATCTAGATAAGTTCCTTAGGGGGTCTAGTTTCCAAAATGGGGTCACTTGTGGGGGATTTCCACTGTTTAGGCACATCAGGAGGTTTCCAAACGCGGCATGGCGTCCAATCCCAATTCAAGCCAAAAAAGTCAAATGGCGCTGCTTCTCTTCCGAGCTCTGCCATGCGCCCAAATAGTGGTTTACCCCCACATGTGGGGTATCAGCGTACTCAAGACAAATTGCACAATAACTTTTAGGGTCCTGTTACCCTTGGGAAAATAAAAATTGGGGATGAAAAGATCATTTTTGTGGAGAAAAATGTGATTTTTTAACTTTACGACTGTACGTTATAAACTTCTGTGAAGCCCTGGGAGGTTCAAAGTTCTCACCACACATCTAGATAAGTTCCTTGGGGGGTCTAGTTTCCAAATTGGTGTCATTTGTGGAGGGTTTCCACTGTTTTGGCACATCAGGGGCTTTCCAAACGCGACATGGCGTCCAATCTCAATTCCAGTCATAAAAGTCAAATGGCGCTGCTTCACTTCCGAGCTCTGCCATGCGTCCAAATAGTGGTTTACCCCCACATATGGGGTATCAGCGTACTCAGGACAAATTGCACAACCACTATTGGGGTCCTGTTACCCTTGAAAAAATAAAAATTGAGGGTGAAAAATTCATTTTTGTGGAAAAAATATGATTTTTTAATTGTACAGCTGTACGTTATAAACTTCTGTGAAACCCTTGGGGGTTCAAAGTTCTCACGACACATATACATAAGTTCCTTGGGGGGGTCTAGTTTCCAAAATGATGTCATTTGTGGGGATTTCCACTGTTTTGGCACATCAAGGGCTTTCCAAACGCGACATGGTGCCGATCTCAATTCCAGCCAAAAAAAGTCAAATGGCGCTGCTTCCCTTCCGAGCTCTGCCATGCGCCCAAATAGTCGCTTACACCCACATATGGGGTATCATCATACTCAGGACAAATTGCACAATAAGTTTTAGTGTCCTGTTACCCTTGGGAAAATAAAACTTGGGGGTGAAAAGATCATTTTTTTGGAAAAAATATGATTTTTTAATTGTACGGTTGTACGTTATAAACTTCTGTGAAGCTCATGCTGGTTCAAAGTTCTCAACACATATCTAGTTAAGTTCCTTGGGGGGTCTAGTTTACAAAATGGGGTCACTTGTGGGGGGTTTCCACTGTTTAGGCACATCAGGGGCTCTCCAAACGTGACATGGCATCCGAATCTGAATTCCAACCAATTTTGCATTGAAAAGTCAAAAGGCGCTCCTTCCCTTCTAAGCTCTGCCATGCACCGAAACAGTGGTTACCCCCACATATCAGGTATCAGCGTACTCAGGACAAATTGCACAATAACTTTTGCAGTCCAATTTCTCCTGTTACCCTTGGTAAAATAAAAAAATTGGACCTGAAGTAATTTTTTTGTGAAAAAAAGTTATGAATGTGGTTTTGAGCACCTTGAGGGGTACAGTTTTTAGAATTGTGTCACTTTTGGGTATTTTCTATCATATAGACCCCTCAAAGTGACTTCAAATGTGATGTGGTCCATAAAAATAAAATGGTGTTGCAAAAATGAGAAATCACTGGTCAACTTTTAACCCTTATAACTTCCTAACAAAAAAATTTTTGGTTCCAAAATTGTGCTGATGTAAAGTAAACATGTGGGAAATGTTACTTATTAAGTTTTTTCTGTGATTTAAGGGCATAAAAATTCAAATTTGGAAAATTGCGAAATTTTCAAAATTTTCACCAAATTTCCTTTTTTTCACAAATAAACGCAAGTTATTTGAAAGAAATTTTACCACTAACATGAAGTACAATATGTCACAAGAAAACATTGTCAGAATCAGTAGGATCCATGGAAGCGTTTCAGAGTTATTACCTCATAAAGGGACAATGGTTAGAATTGTAAAAATTGGCCCGATCATGAACGTGCAAACAACTCTTGGGGGTAAAGGGGATAAAGATGCACTGAAAACACAGTTTCTAAGTGGGATATCATATGGAAAAAGCTACAATTTTTTTACAGATATTCGTTACATTTTTCATGTTCCCATTCAAGTGCATTAGCACTATATTGAAAATATTCAGTATAACATATTTTATTAATTGAAATCTCTTGTGTTTCTATACATATTAGTTTACTAGGCACTCTTACTTGCTCCTGCAGGTATCTTTGCATGCACAGTCTTACAGGGCAGACTGCCAATCACTAAATAGGACCATCCAGTGGGTTCACCCAGTACAAAAACTATGGATCTCAATTAATAAAATACAAGTTTTACTGAAACGTTTCTCACAAAAATACATGTCAATTTAATAATCTCCTCCAGCTCTATAATACCTATAATATCCTGCCTGCAGATCAGACATTTTCACCATGTCCTTTAAACTGGCTTTCACCTTCAATTTAAAAAATCACCTATATATCTATATATAAATCTATTTAAAAGAAATGTGTCAGTAGGATCAACTCTCCAAAGACATCTATATGGGCACGCAGGCCATAGAGAGTTGAATAAAATGATACCTTGATACCTGTGATCTGATGTCTTATTCCAGAGAAAACCATACTTTTGTTAATATTTAAATGACCTGTTAAGATCTATGGGCTGAACTTTAAATAAAAGAGATTGCTACCAGTGCATGATATGTAATGACTGACAGTCTGTTCTCATGATGCAGGTCTTACAATAATAACATCCCCTTAAACTTTAGAATAGCCCATGGAGCCAATAGATCTTAACAGCTCATTTACATATTAAGAAAAAAGTAGATTTCTGTGGAATAAGACATTGGATCCCAGACATCAAGGTATCATTGCCTATATACCCATACTGTATATGTTAGGGTTGGCAGAACACACTATATGAAATATAATAATAAAGTGCATTCTCAACTTGGGGCCCACCGTGCAGAGATGTAAACCTGCAGCTAATGTGAAAAATGGCGAACTAAAGGCAGCGAAGCAGGAATCTAAAAGCACAGTGATAACTGTCACACTGTGTAAACAGAAAACTAAGTAACAAGCTCTGTTACACCACAGAACAGTACTATGAGGCAAAGCAAAAAGGACTATACCTTGTTAGACTGCACAGGTGTATAGAAAAATACTAATTGGGGTCCCTGTTATGATGAGACACCGAAGGAGGAAAAAACAAAATACCAGCTAAGTCCAGAAAAACTAGAGAGGTTGGCAGCTATCGGATTGCAGACCCCTGAACCTATCCACAACAACTAGCAGTAGCCGTGGGGGGTTCCTACGGTGCCCTAGACCCCTCGATCACAGCCGGAGAACTATATAGCCTAAAGACAGAAAGGGGAAAACTAAACTGCCCCAGAGCAGACCCCAAAGCAATAGGCAGCCCCCAACATATAATGACCGTGAAGCAAGATGAAAACACTAACACAGATAGAAAGATAGGTTGAACAAATGATGGGGCCATAGCTAACTACATAGGACAGGATAGGAAAGCTGCTGTCTGCCATCCGCAAAAACCCTATAAAAATGAGCCAACCGACTCATAGGAAAAACAGGCCCTGAAGTCGCTAGGCTTCAAAAGACTATATCAGCACTCAGGTATATTCTGAAGACAGAGCAAAAGATCAACAGATCAGAGACAAAAATGGAATTCAGCTCACCCCCGGCCGGGGATGGCAGAACTCCCATAAAACAAGGCCAAACAAAAACAAAACTGAAGTGTACAAAGCAGAGCAGAAAAACTTAGCTTTGAGATGCAGGAATCAGACTGGTCTCCAAGAATCCAGCAGGAAAATCACCAGCCAGGAAGAAGGGCGTCGGCAGCCTTATATCCAGTCCTCAATTCCAGCCACCCAGTCATCATCTAGCTGCCCAGGTGTCTGATAATCAGCCTCACTACCTTCCTTCCCTAGAGGAGGGAGTTCATCAGACATCAATAGTGAAGGGAAAAATGAACTCACAACAGTACCTCCCCCTTGAGGAGGGGTCACCGAACCCTCATCCATGCCACCAGGGCGATCCGGGTGAGCCCGATGTAAGGCATGCACCAATCTTTCGGCATGAATATCAGAGGCAGAGACCCAGGAATTATCCTCCTGATCATAACCCTTCCACTTAACCAAATACTGGAGTCTCCATCTTGCCAGACGGGAATCCAGTATCTTCTCTACCTCATATTCCATGTTACCTTCAACCAATATAGGGTCAGGAGGTACCACCACAGGAACTACTGGTTCAACAAACCTCTTCAACAAGGACTTATGAAACACATTATGAATTTTAAATGTGACTGGAAGAGCCAACCGAAAAGAGACCGGATTAATAATCTCCAAAATCTTGTAAGGTCCAATAAATCTAGGCTTAAACTTAGGAGAAGCCACCTTCATAGCGATATTTTTTGATGACAACCAAACCAGATCACCCACCTTAAACTAGGGACCAACGGTCCTACGCCGGTTGGAAAACCGCTGGGCCTTTTCCTGGGAGAGAGACAACTTATCCACTACTTGGTCCCAGATCTGGTGCATTCTCTCCACCATAGTGTCAACACCTGGGCAGGCAGAAGGCTCCACCTGCCCTGAAGAAAATCGAGGGTGAAAACCAAAGTTACAAAAGAAAGTGACATCAAAGTGGCAGAACTAGCTCTATTATTTAAAGCAAATTCGGCCAAGAGCAAAAATGAAACCCAATCATCCTGATTGGCAGAAATAAAACATCTCAAATACAACTCCAAAGTCTGGTTTGTTCTCTCCGTCTGCCCATTGGTCTGAGGGTGAAACGCAGAGGAGAAGGACAACTGAATTCCCAGCTTGGAACAGAAAGTCCTCCAAAATCTAGACACAAACTGAACTCCTCTGTCAGATACAATGTTCTCAGGAATCCCGTGCAAGCGAACCACCTGTTGCAAAAACAAGGGCACCAACTCAGAGGAAGATGGCAACTTAGGGAGTGGTACAAGATGGACCATCTTAGAGAATCTGTCAAAAATCACCCAAATAACAGTCATTCTCTGAGAGACAGGCATATCAGAGATAAAATCCATTGAAATATGGGTCCATGGCCTCCTGGGCACCGGCAAAAGCATCAACAAGCCACTAGAGCGAGAACAAGGTTTAGACCGGGAGCAAGTCCCACAGGACTGCACAAAATTCCTGACATCATGAGACAAGGCGGGCCACCAAAAAGACCGACTCACCAGATCTCTAGTACCAAAAATACCTGGATGACCAGCCAATGCAGAGCAATGAACTTCAGACATCACTCTCTTCCTCCACTGGTCAGGAACATACAACTTTCCACTGGGACAACGCTCAGGTTTGTTCTCCTGAAACTCTTCCAGAGCACGTCTCAAATCGGGCGAGATGGCAGAAAGAACTACCCCCTCGCCTAAGATGGTAGCAGGCTTAGTCACAACAGGAGAATCAGCAAGGAAACTCCTAGAGAGGGCGTCTGCCTTGACATTCTTAGTGCCCGGAAGAAAAGAGACCACAAAATCAAAACGTGTGAAAAACAAGGCCCACCTAGCCTGTCTAGGATTCAAGCGCTTGGCCGACTCCAGGTAAATCAAATTCTTGTGGTCAGTAAGGACCACGACTTGGTGTTTGGCTCCCTCCAACCAATGTCTCCACTCCTCAAATGCCCATTTCATGGCCAACAGTTCCTGATTCCCCACATCATAGTTATGTTCGGATGGAGAGAACTTTCGGGAAAAGAAAGCACAAGGATTCATTTTAGATGTCACAGGATCTTTTTGGGACAACACCGCTCCTGCACCAATCTCAGAAGCGTCCACCTCCACCTGAAACGGGAGTGAGACATCAGGTTGCCGCAAAACCGGAGCAGAAGTGAATCTTTGCTTCAGCTCCTGAAAGGAAGAAACAGCCTCCGGAGACCAATTCAGCACATCAGCACCCTTCCTAGTCAAATCCGTCAATGGCTTGGCAATACCAGAAAAATTAGCTATAAATTTCCGATAAAAATTAGCAAAACCAAAAAACTTCTGGAGGGCCTTCAAAGAAGTGGGCTGAACCCAATCATAAATGGCCTGTACCTTGGCCGGGTCCATTTCAATAGTTGACGGAGACAAAATAAATCCCAAAAATGAAATCCTCTGTACCCCAAAAAGGCATTTCGATCCCTTGACATACAGGGAATTCTCCTTCAAAATCCGGAACACAGTCCGAACATGTTCCACATGAGTGTCCCAATACTGGGAGAAGATCAAAATATCATCCAGATAGATAATCAAAAATTTATCCACAAAGTCTCGGAATATATCGTTCATGAAGCACTGGAAGACAGAAGGGGCATTAGTGAGCCCAAAAGGCATCACCAGGTACTCAAAATGTCCCTCCAGAGTATTAAACGCCGTCTTCCATTCATCCCCCTGCTTAATGCGGATAAGATTATACGCCCCCCTGAGGTCAAGCTTGGTAAACCAGAAAGCAACTTTAACTCTGGAGAATAGATCAGAAATCAGGGGTAAAGGATACTGATATTTAACAGTAATTTTGTTGAGGGCACGATAGTCAATACAAGGCCTTAATGAACCATCCTTTTTAGCCACGAAAAAAAACCCAGCACCTAAGGGTGAAGAGGATGGTCTAATATGACCCTTCTCCAATGCCTCCTTAATATAGGATTGCATAGCCTCGTGCTCGGGTACAGATAAATTGAAAAGCCGACCCTTGGGGAATTTACACCCCGGGTTCAGCTCAATTGCACAGTCATAACTCCTATGAGGAGGCAAAGACGCAGACTCATTCTCACTAAATACATCATAAAAGTCAGCCAAATAGTCAGGAACATCATGCGACTGGGGAGAGGTGAAGAAAACAGGAGCATCACTAAGGGCACACCGACAGCCCCAACTCACCACAGACAAAGATTTCCAATCCAGAACTGGATTATGGATTTGCAACCAGGGAAACCCCAGAACAATGGTATCATGCAAATTATGCAACACCAAAAATCTGCAATTTTCTTGATGGTCTGTAGCGACCCGCATTACCACCTGGGTCCAAAACTGAGGTTTATTCTTTGCCAAAGGAGTAGCATCAATACCCCTCAAAGGGATAGGCGTCCGCAGAGGTGTCATAGGAAATCCACAACATTTAGCAAAATCCAAGTCCATCAGGTTAAGAGCTGCTCCTGAATCCACAAAAGCCTTGGCGGAAAATGTGGACAGGGAGCAGATCAGAGTAATTGCCAGAACAAACTTAGGTTGAACACCACCCACAGAAAACGTGTGTACACAACGTTTCTCTCGTTTAGGGCAGACAGAAATAATATGCGAGGCATCTCCGCAAAAAAATACAGCTTATTACGCCTTCTGAACTCCTGACGTTGCGCCCTAGACAAAACTCTATCACATTGCATAGGTTCAGACATTTGTTCAACAGGTGGCAACATCTCTCGTGTAGTTTTGCGTTCACGTAAACGCCGATCCACCTGAATGGCTAATGACATAGAATCGTCAAGACCAGTGGGAACAGGAAATCCCACCATAGTATCTTTTACAGTTTCTGACAAACCCTTCCGAAAGAGGGCTGTCAAGGCACCATCATTCCAGGTAGTAAGGACCGCCCACTTTCGGAATTTTTGACAGTACAACTCTGCCGAGTCCCGACCCTGGCTTAATGCCAACAGGGTCTTTTCAGCCTGATCAATAGCATTAGGTTCATCATACAACCCCAAGGCCTGAAAAAATGCTTTCACATTATTCAGAATAGGATCATCAGGTTTCAAAGAAAACGCCCAATCCTGGAGATCGCCGCGCAGCTAAGAGCTGACAATTTTAACCTGCTGCGCGGAGTTCCCCGACGAGTTAGGCTTCAGGGCAAAAAATAATTTACAATTATTCTTGAAATTCAAGAATTTAGACCGATCCCCAAAAAACACATCCGGAGTGGGAATCTTTGGTTCAGCGGCATGTGAATGAGCAAGATAGGCGGAAATTCATCGCACTTCAGCAGCAAGCTGCTCCACACGATCAGACAATTGCTTCATCTCCATTGAGAGAAAAAATTCCCCCTACGGCCTCAGAGATATAGAGGAAAAAATATGCACACAAAAAAAAAAATTCTGACACTTTTTTTTTTTTTTTACAATTCTCTCCTGCTATTGAGTACCCTAGGATCTGCAGTATGGCTGGTGATTCTGTTATGATGAGTCACCGAAGGAGGAAAAAACAAAATACCAGCTAAGTCCAGAAAAACCAGAGAGGTTGGCAGCTATCGGATTGCAGACCCCTGAACCTATCCACAACAACTAGCAGTAGCCGTGGGGGGTTCCTACGGTGCCCTAGACCCCTCGATCACAGCCGGAGAACTATATAGCCTAAAGACAGAAAGGGGAAAAACTAAACTGCCCCAGAGCAGACCCCAAAGCAATAGGCAGCCCCCAACATATAATGACGGTGAAGCAAGATGAAAACACTAACACAGATAGAAAGATAGGTTGAGCAAATGATGGGGCCCAAGCTAACTACATAGGACAGGATAGGAAAGCTGCTGTCTGCCATCCGCCAAAACGCTATAAAAATGAGCCAACCGACTCATAGGAAAAACAGGCCCTGAAGTCGCTAGGCTTCAAAAGACTATATCAGCACTCAGGTATATTCTGAAGACAGAGCAAAAGATCAACAGATCAGAGACAAAAATGGAATTCAGCTCACCCCCGGCCGGAGATGGCAAAACTCCCATAAAACAAGGCCAAACAAAAACAAAACTGAAGTGTACAAAGCAGAGCAGAAAAACTTAGCTTTGAGATGCAGGAATCAGACTGGTCTCCAAGAATCCAGCAGGAAAATCACCAGCCAGGAAGAAGGGCGTCAGCAGCCTTATATCCAGTCCTCAATTCCAGCCACCCAGTCATCATCTAGCTGCCCAGGTGTCTGATAATCAGCCTCACTACCTTCCTTCACCAGAGGAGGGAGTTCATCAGACCTCAATAGTGAAGGGAAAAATGAACTCACAACAGGTCCCTGTAACTTAACCCCCCTGGGAAGACTAAGCTGGTGTTTGACCCTGCTCTGACACACAGTGTGCCTGAGGACGCCCGGTGCAGATTCTAAGTTCAAGTGGGAGTTCCCACCTTACACTGCCTGTCTAGACCAACACTCGCAGTGCTATTAGTGGCATACGTGCACACAGTGTGTTAAAGTAGCCACCAACACAGTAAACACACATGATACTAGCACACAGGTGTGTGCCATTGAGTTCTTTTTATACCTTGCTCAAGTCCAGACAGACATGACCTTTCCTGCGGACCAATCTGAAGCTTCACATCACCAGAGCACCTGACGTCCGAGCACCAACGGGAAGGCACCATATCATGGACATGCTCGTAGGGTGAAATCTGGACTTATGCTCCATAGCACAGCACTGCACGTGTCAACTAGTAATCACCATAGGCTTAGCTGGAGGGCCAGTAGAAGCTACACGTGCAGCAAGAGCCTGGGCAAGGCGCTGGGACCAAAGTCTGTGCTGAGCAGTCATCCCAGCAGCCGAGCCTGAAAGGGAGACCACAGCACTAGACAAGACTTGAGATCCATCCCATGCAGCGGCAGGATTCTGGCACCTAACACATATAAACTTTTTATTAGGGTTGATCTTACTGATAGAATCCCTTTAAGTATTACTGGGTACACTTAATATGTTGGCATCATTGTAGCATAACATGGCCTACTGCTAAAATTCTGAGCAAAACACCTGGTCAGTTACACAATAATACAAATGTTGGTGGTTAATCATTGTAAAATAGAGCAAATATAAAAAAGTTATATTAGATAAGAGAGACTTTTCATTTGCTTCATAATTTCCATGATCAAATCACAGTGATTGCCATGATCATAGTGTAATTTTTTGCCAGTTTAGACTAATGACCTCTGTTTCATCCTAAGAAATGTTATAATTGAACTTATTTTTTACCACATATATACACATCTGCCTCTCTTAAGCGCTCTTAATAATATTATTTTTTGACTCAGCCAAATATGCATATTGGTGCTCAGTCAGACGTCTGATTTTCAAGTAAGTGTTCTATTTGTGCTTCTTAGGCCGGTATCACACTTGCGAGAAACTCGCACAAGTCTCGCATCCAGCTCTGATGCCGGCACTCGGGACCAGAGTGTGTGGCCGCATGTATTTCTATACAGCCCCACACTCTGGTCCCAAGTACCGACAGCAGTGCCAGATATTGAGATACGAGACTCTTGCGAGTTTCTTGCAAGTGCGATCCCGGCCTTATGGACACAACACATACCCATTATACTCAATGGAGCTGCTAACATGTCTGTGAATTTTTTTGTGCTGACTGCGTATATGCAAAATAATCAAGACGTGTACGTTTTTGATCTAAGACATAGATCAAAATTACTCATGCAAGTCTATGGGCCTGTGAAAAATCACTGACAGTACAGTATACATTTGTGTGTATGTGCAGTCTATTGTTAACAAGGAGAAGCTTTGTAATTTTTTTTCATACAATAAAATCACTAACGAATCACTGACTGTAAAAACTGAAGCACTGACCAAACACTAATGCAAACCTGAACCAAAGGTCTGAATGAGGCCTTATTGTAATAGTGTGGGGAATTAATTGGCTGTGAGATCTAGAGTTGATAAGTAGAAAACGATCAATGGATAGATGGATTTTGTGACAAAAAATTAATTTCTAGAACTCAGCACAGTATTGCTTCCAAACATATTCTATATATAAATATATTTGTGCAAGTTAGCTCAGTTTCCCTTAAGAAATTACACATCACTCTATGTCTGCAGTATCTGCAAATTGAGATTCTGGTTTGGCTTTTATCCTAAGTCATGTGACAAGACTCATTAAATGGTCGATATTGACTTTTAGGATTGCTACTTCCAAGAGGTGGCACTATTGATCTAGTCCTCTTCCTCTCTGAAAAGACAATTTGCATATTTCCCATCCCAGAGGAGCTTTAAAGGTCCTGTTACACTAAATGACGCACCAGCGACCCCGATAACGATACGACCTGGTCAGGATCGCTGGTGCATCGCTACATGATCGCTGGTGAGCTGTTAAACAGGCAGATCTCACCAGCAATCAGGACCAGCGAGGACGCTGGTATCCAGGGTAAATAGCACGTAACTAAGCACGTGCGTCGCTTAGTTACCCGCTGTGTACCTTGGATACCAGCATGCTTGCACTGGGAGCTGGTATCCAGGGTAAACAGTGGGTAACTAAGCGCTATTTACCCTGGATATCAGCTCCCAGCGTCTGCTTACAGCGATGGGAGCTCGCTGATCTTTGGTCTCCCGCTGCCACACGCAGCGATGTGTGCTGGCCAGCGGGAGACCAATGATCAAAAAATGGCCCAGGACATTCCTGCACGATCAGCGATACCCGGCAGGGGGCCGTCGCTGATGCGTGCCGCACACAGCAAGATCGCTGTTGCGTCACAAAATCGGTGATGCATCAGCAATCTCGCTAGCGATCTCGCTTAGTGTGAAGTACCCCTAAGTCTCCTCATCTGAGCATGCTTAACATGTCACTCTCCGTAAGGAGAAACGATACTTCTTGGATCCCCGTCAGATGCCTCTCACACAGCCAAACCATATCTCACACTTTGCACTGACAAGGGACAGTACCCCGAAACATAGTGTCTGCAAATTGAGATTCTGATTTGTCTTTTAGCCTAAGTCATGTGACAAGGCTCGTTAAAGGGTTAACAGTGACTGTTGGGATTGCTGCTTCCTATAGATGGCACTAGAGTTCTAGTCCTCTTCCTCTTTGAAGCATACCTTCATTTTCACAAAATATCGGTAATAGTGCAGGACTCTGCAGTATAATCATTTTTCTAAATAACTCTACAGTATCGATTTGTGCTCATAACCCACAAAACGGACGTCCTGAAGACTACTGCACACTACACTAAACATAACAGCGTCCTTCTGCTGCTAGGCTGCTGTTTTCAGTGAGGAAACGAGCATAGTTAAATTCTATGATGCTTGCTCCCGCACTGAAGATTGTAGTCTAGGAGGAGTCGATCACTGTTTAGTATAGTGAGTTCAGAGCACAGACTATGGGTAGTCTGTGTTGCGGGTCATTAGCAAACATTGTTAATAGAGCTAATTAGAAAATGATTTTACTGACCAGTGCCAGGGCCCTGGTTGAATGGGGGTGCCCATTCGTCCTTAGGGACACTGGCACTCTATGGGGCCCGTGAGTCGGGGAAGACCGGTGCCAGTGGTGGCACCGGCCTTCCTCAAATACTCGCCTCTCCCAATTCCCCACAGCTCTAGTACCTTCAGAGTTTTCTTGCTCTCTGTGATGTCTCAGGGCAGAGGACACGATGATGTCACTGTGCTGTATGCTATATGTAGCATTATTCCTGGACCCGTCCATTCCCTGACCATGAAACCACTAAAACACTAATGCACGCCCTTATCATCTCCCACCTTGACTACTGCAACCTCCTACTCTCTGTCCTCCCCTCTAGCACTCTGGCACCACTCCAATCCATCCTACACTCTACTGCCAGACTATTCCACCTATAGAGCTATTCCTGTTATGATTGAGTCACCGTAGGAGGCAAAAACAGAAATGCTAGCTAAGTCCAGAAAACCAGAGAAGTTGGCAGCTATCGGATTGCAGACCCCTGAACCTATCAACACAACTAGCAGTAGCCGTGGGGGGTTCCTGCGATGCCCTAGACCCCTCGATCACAGCCGGAGAATTAAATAGGCCTAAAGAAAGAAAGGGGAAATCTAAACTGCCCCAGAGCAGACCCCAAAGCAAAAGGCAGCCCCCAGCATATAATGACAGTGAAGCAAGATGAAAACACCAACACAGACAGAAAGATAGACTGAGCAAAGACGGGGCCCAAGCTAACTTAGATAGAAAAAGACAGGAAGGCTGCTGTCTGCAATCCATGAAAAACCCTATGAAAATAAGAGCCAACAGACTGACAGTGAAAAAGGCCCTGAAGACGCTAGGATTCAAAAAAGCTATGTCAGTACTCAGGAATATTCTGAAGACAGAGCTACAGGCTAAAGGAGATTCAGCTCACCCCAGAAGGGAATGGCAGAATACAGAAAAGCAAGGAAAACAAAACAAAAAAGCTAACAGGCAAAACAGAAAACTTAGCTTTAGAGCAGCAGGAATCAGACTGGTGTCCTAGAAGTCCACAGAGAAATCACCCGCAGGGCAGAAGGGCGTCGGCAGCCTTATATCCAGTCCGTGACTCCACTCAGCCAGTCATCCTCATAAGACTCAGGTGCCTGATAATCAGGCTCATTACCTTCCTTTACCAGAATAGGGAGTTCACCAGACCTCAGTGACGAAGGGGAAAATGAACTCACAACAGTACCTCCCCCTTGAGGAGGGGTCACCGAACCCTCAACCACGCCACCAGGGCGATCAAGGTGAGCCCGATGAAATGCACGCACCAATCTTTTGGCATGAATATCAGAGGCAGAGACCCAGGAATTATCCTCCTGACCATAACCCTTCCACTTAACCAAATAACTGGAGTCTCCGTCTAGCCAGACGGGAATCCAGTATTTTCTCTACCTCATATTCCATGTTACCTTCAACCAATACAGGGTCAGGAGGTGCCACCCCAGGAACAACTGGTTCAACAAACCTCTTCAACAAGGACTTATAGAGCACATTATGGATTTTAAATGTGACAGGAAGAGCCAAACGAAAAGAGACCGGATTAATAATCTCCAAAATCTTGTAAGGTCCAATAAATCTAGGCTTAAACTTAGGAGAAGCCACCTTCATAGCAATATTTTTTGATGATAACCACACCATATCACCAATCTTAAACTGGGGACCAACGGTCCTATGTCGATTGGAAAACCGCTGGGCCTTATCCTGGGAGAGAGATAACTTATCCACCACTTGGTCCCAGATCTGGTGCATTCTCTCCACCACAGTGTCAACACCTGGGCAGGCAGAAGGCTCCACCTGCCCTGAAGAAAATCGAGGATGAAACCCAAAGTTACAAAAAAAAGGTGACATCAAAGTGGCAGAACTAGCTCTATTATTTAAAGCAAATTAGGCCAAGGGCAAAAATGAAACCCAATCATCCTGATCAGCGGAAATAAAACATCGCAAATACGACTCCAAGGTCTGGTTTGTTCTCTCTGTCTGCCCATTGGTCTGAGGGTGAAAAGCAGAGGAGAAGGACAACTGAATTCCCAGCTTGGAACAGAAGGTCCTCCAAAATCTAGACACAAACTGAACTCCTCTGTCAGATACAATGTTCTCAGGAATCCCGTGCAAGCGAACCACCTGTTGCAAAAACAGGGGCACCAACTCAGAGGAAGATGGCAACTTAGGGAGTGGTACAAGATGAACCATCTTAGAGAACCTATCACAAATCACCCAAATAACAGTCATTCTTTGAGAGACCAGCATATCAGAGATGAAATCCATTGAAATATGTGTCCATGGCCTCCTGGGGACCGGCAAAAGCATCAACAACCCACTAGAGCGAGAACAAGATTTAGACCGGGAGCAAGTCCCACAGGACTGCACAAAATTCCTGACATCATGAGACAAGGTGGGCCACCAAAAAGAGCGACTCACCAGATCTCTAGTACCAAAAATACCTGGATGACCAGCCAATGCAGAGCAATGAACTTCAGACATCACTCTCTTCTTCCACTGGTCAGGAACATACAACTTTCCACTGGGACAACGCTCAGGTTTGTCCTCCTGGAGCTCTTGCAGAGCAAGTCTCAAATCGGGCAAGATGGCAGAAAGAACTACCCCTTCGCCTAAGATGGTAGCAGGCTTGGTCACCACAGGAGAATCAGCAAAGAAACTCCTAGAGAGGGCATCTGCCTTGACATTCTTAGTTCCAGGAAGAAAAGAGACCACAAAATCAAAACGTGTGAAAAACAAGGCCCACCTAGCCTGTCTAGGGTTCAAGCGTTTAGCCGACTCTAGGTAAATCAAATTCTTGTGGTCAGTGAGGACCACAAGTTGATGTTTAGCTCCCTCCAACCAATGTCTCCACTCCTCAAATGCCCATTTCATGGCCAACAGTTCACGATTCCCCACATCATAGTTACGTTCAGATGGAGAGAACTTTCGGGAAAAGAAAGCACAGGGATTCATTTTAGATGTTACAGGATCCTTTTGGGACAAAACAACTCCTGCACCAATCTCAGAAGCATCCACCTCTACCTGGAACGGGAGTGAGACATCAGGTTGCCGCAAAACCGGGGCGGAGGTAAATCTTCGCTTCAGCTCCTGAAAGAAAGCAACAGCCTCAGGAGACCAATTCAACACATCAGCACCCTTCTTAGTCAGATTAGTCAATGGCTTGGCAATACTAGAAAATTTTGCTATAAATTTCCGATAAAAATTAGCAAAACCAAAAAACTTCTGGAGGGCCTTCAAAGAAGTGGGCTGAACCCAATCATTAATGGCCTGTACCTTGGCCGGGTCCATTTCAATAGTTGACAGAGACAAAATAAATCCCAAAAATGAAATCCTCTGTACTCCAAAAAGGCATTTCGATCCTTTGACATACAGGGAATTCTCCCTCAAGATCCGGAACACAGTCCGAACATGTTCCACATGAGAATCCCAATCCTTGGAGAAGATCAAAATATCATCCAGATAGATAATCAAAAATTTATCGACAATGTCTCGGAAAATATCGTTCATGAAGCACTGGAAGACAGAAGGGGCATTAGTGAGCCCAAAAGGCATCACCAGGTACTCAAAATGTCCCTCCGGAGTATTAAACGCCGTCTTCCATTCATCCCCCTGCTTAATGCGGATAAGATTATACGCCCCCCTGAGGTCAAGCTTGGTAAACCAGCAAGCACCTCTAACTCTAGAGAATAGATCCGAAATCAGGGGTAACGGATACTGATATTTAATAGTAATTTTATTGAGGGCACGATAATCAATAAAAGGCCTTAAAGAACCATCCTTTTTGGCCACAAAAAAAAAAACGGCACCTAAGGGTGAAGAGGATGGTCTAATATGACCCTTCTCCAATGCCTCCTTAATATAGGACCGCATAGCTTTGTGCTCGGGTACAGATAAATTGAAGAGCCGACCCTTGGGAAATTTACACCCCGGGCTTAGTTCAATTGCACAGTCATAACTCCTATGAGGAGGCAAGGACGCAGACTCATTCTCACTAAATACATCATAAAAGTCCGCCAAATAGTCAGGAACATCATGCGACTGAGGAGAGGTGGAAAAAACCGGAGCCTCACTAAAGGCACACCGACAACCCCAACTCACCACAGACACAGATTTCCAATCCAAAACTGGATTATGAATTTGCAACCAGGGAAACCCCAGAACAACGGCATCATGCAGACCATGCAATACCAAAAATCTGCAATTTTCTTGATGGTTTGGGGCGACCCGCATGACCACCTGGGTCCAAAACTGAGGTTTATTTTTAGCCAAAGGAGTAGCATCAATACCCCTCAAAGGGATAGGCGTCTGCAGAGGTGTCATCGGAAATCCACAACGTTTAGCAAAATCCAAGTCCATTAGGTTTAGCGCTGCTCCCAAATCCACAAAAGCCTTGGCGGAAAATGTGGACAGGGAGCAGATCAGAGTAACTGCCAGAAGAATCTTAGGTTGAACACCACCAACAGAAAGCGTGTGTGCAAAGCGTTTCTCTCATTTAGGACAAACAGAAATAATATGCGAGGCATCTCCACAGAAAAAACACAGCTTATTACGCCTTCTGAACTCCTGACGTTGCACCTTAGACAAAACTCTATCACATTGCATAGGTTCAGACGTCTGTTCAACCGGTGGCAACATCTCTTGTGCAATCCTGCGTTCACGTAAACGCCGATCAACCTGAATGGCTAATGACATAGAATCGTCCAGACCAGAGGGAACAGGAAATCCCACCATAGTATCTTTTACGGCTTCTGACAAACCCTTCCGAAAGAGAGCAGCCAAGGCATTATCATTCCAGGTAGTAAGGACCGCCCACTTTCGGAACTTTTGACAGTACAACTCTGCAGAATCTCGACCCGTTTCAATGCCAACAGGGTCTTTTCAGCCTGATCAATAGCATTAGGTTCGTCATACAACAACCCCAAAGCTTGAAAGAATGCGTTCACATTAGTCAGAATAGGATCATCTGGTTTCAAAGAAAACGCCCAATCCTGGGGATCGCCACGCAGCAAAGAGATGACAATTTTAACCTGCTGCGCGGAGCTCCCTGACGAGTTAGGCTTCAAGGCAAAAAATAATTTACAATTATTATTGAAACTCAAAAATTTAGATCGATCCCCAAAAAATACATCAGGTGTAGGGATCTTTGGTTCAACAGCATGCGAACGAGCAAGGTAGGCGGAAATTCCCCGCACTTCCGCAGCGAGCTGCTCCACACGATCAGACAATTGCTTTATCTCCATTGAGAGAGGAAAAAAAAAATTCCCCCTACAGCCTCAGAGATATAGAGGAAATAATATACACACACCTTTTTTTTTTTTTTTTTTTTTTTTAAGCGGTGCCTATAATACTGTATGGAAGACTATGTGGTACCCATTATATCGTATGGAAGACTATGTGGTGCTCATAATACTGCAAAGAGGACTATGTAGTGCCCATAATACTGTATGGAGGACTATGTGGTGCCCATATGATTGTATGGAAGTCTATGAGGTGCCCATAGTACTGTATGGAAGACTAAGTGATGCCCATAATACTGTATGGAGGACTATGTGGTGCCCATAATACTGTATAGAAGACTATGTGATGCCCATAATATTGTATGGAGAATTATGTAGGTCCCATAATACTTTATGGAGGACTATGTGGTGCTCATAATACTGTATGGAGGACTATACTGTCTGGTCTAAAATGAAAAGTCTGTTGTCAGTCTGTGTGACTGGAGACTTTGAATCCCCCGAGTGCACACACTGTGCGCTGCGAGGATCCGTCAATTTGTGAGCTATTGTAGAATTTACAATAGATTTCATTCATGTAATGTAAGAAGTAAGTGAAATATTTGGCATTGCACTATACCTATCTTTCTTATCTGTCCGTCATGAATATGTGTTAAAGGGGCTCACTGATACACATTCACTCAGGGCCCACAAAAACCTGGAGCCTGCCCTGTCCTGCACTATTAGCATTTTCTTGTGAAGTCAGAGGTATGCTTTAACCATTTGATTAATAAAAATATCTTCAGCATATCTGAACTTTGATTTTTCCGTAATTTCTAATTCTTGGAATATTTAGCTACTATCATATATACATTATGTTTTGATTATACACCACAGACCAAAAGTTTGGACAAAACTTCTCATTCAAAGAGTTTTCTTAATTTTCATGACTATGAAAATTGTAGATTCACTCTGAAGGCATCAAAACTATGAATTAACACCTGTGGAATTATATAATTAACAAAAAAAGTGTGAAAGAACTGAAAATATGTCTTATATCCTAGGTTCTTCAAAGTAGCCACCTTTTGCTTTGATTACTGCTTTGCACACTCTTGGCATTCTCTTGATGAGCTTCAAGAGGTAGTCACCGGAAATGGTGTGCCCTGTCAGGTTTAATAAGTGGGATTTCTTGCCTTATAAATGGGGTTGGGACCATCAGTTGTGTTGTGCAGAAGTCTGATGGATACACAGCTGATAGTCCTATTGAATAGACTGTTAGAATTAGGCAAGAAAAAAGCAGCTAAGTAAAGAAAAATGAGTGGCCATCATTACTTTAAGAAATGAAGGTCAGTCAGTCCGAAAAATTGGGAAAACTTTGAAAGTGTCCCCAAGTGCAGTGGCAAAAACCATCATGCGCTACAAAGAAACTGGCTCACATGAGGACCGCCCCAGGAAAGGAAGACAAAAAGTCACCTCTGCTGTGGAGGGTAAGTTCATCCAAGTCACCAGCCTCAGAAATCGCAGGTTAACAGCAGCTCAGATTAGAGACCAGGTCAATGCCACACAGAGTTCTAGCAGCAGACACATCTCTACAACAACTGTTAAGAGGAGACTTTGTGCAGCAGGCTTTCATGGTAAAATAGCTGTTATGAAACCACTGCTAAGGACAAGCAACAAGCAGAAGAGACTTGTTTGGGCTAAAGAACACAAGAAATGGACATTGGACCAGTGGAAATCTGTGCTTTGGTCTGATGAGTCCAAATTTGAGATCTTTGGTTCCAACCACCGTGTCTTTGTGCAATGCAGAAAAGGTGAACGGATGGACTCCACATGCCTGGTTTCCACCGTGAAGCATGGAGGAGGAGGTGTGATGGTGTGGGTGTGCTTTGCTGGTGACACTGTTGGGGATTTATTAAAAAATTGAAGGCATACTGAACCAGCATGGCTACCACAGCATCTTGCAGTGGCATGCTATTCCATCCGGTTTGCGTTTAGTTGGAACATCATTTATTTTTCAACAGGACAATGACCCCAAACACACCTCCAGGCTGTGTAAGGGCTATTTGACCAAGAAGGAGAGTGATGGGGTGCTATGCCAGATGACCTGGCCTCCACAGTCACCAGACCTGAGCCCAATCGAGATGGTTTGGGGTGAGTTGGACCACAGAGTAAAGGCAAAAGGGCCAACAAGTGCTAAGCATCTCTGGGAACTCCTTAAGACTGTTGGAAGACCATTTCCAGTGACTACCTCATCAAGAGAATGCCAAGAGTGTACAAAGCAGTAATCAAAGCAAAAGGTGGCTACTTTGAAGAACCTAGAATATAAGATATATTTTCAGTTGTTTCACACTTTTTTGTTAATTATATAATTCCACATGTGTTAATGCATAGTTTTGATGCCTTCAGAGTGAATCTACAATTTTCATAGTCATGAAAATAAAGAAAATTCTTTGAATGAGAAGGTGTGTCCAAACTTTTGGTCTGTACTGTATATTATATAGTTAACACCATAGGCAGATTGGAACAAAAGGATGACCATTAAGAACATTTCACATACAGTATGTATTCTAATATTTTATATATTTGTTGAAGTCCCAACCGTGACAGATTCACATTATTGTACACCATCACTAGTAAAATTCAAATTATTAGGGGAAGGAAGATAGTTAAAAGAGTAAAAAAATGTAAATAAAATATAACTCTTAATAATAATTATTAAAAATATTGTGAGTGCTTTGTTAAAATGACATTAAATCATGAGAAATAGTTCAGGTAAAATTGCTTGAACTCAAGTGGGAGCTAAAAAATTACACAGCTAGTAACCTGAACTGTTAGAAGCAATTTTAGGCTTGTGGGAAATGACAGTGCTCCTAAGAATTAGCCAGAGAGAATTGTGGGACTGTGCTACCCTTAATTATTCTGTCTTTACATAGGTCAGGGCAAATCTATCCCGACGTGTGTTTCGCAAATGTAGTTTGCTTTTTCTAGAGGCCAACATTGCATTAGTGAAATTCTGATAATTTCAGCCAAATATTAAAATGAAGGGGAAATTAGTTACATTTCCATCAGGCTTAAAATTGCCTCTAGTAGGTCAGGGTTATAGCTGTGAAATTATTGAGCTCACAGTTGAGCTCAAGCAGTTTTTTTTAGGAATTAATAACATTTCATCAAAGCACTCACAATATAAAAAACATATTTTATTCACATTCAAATACTCTATTCAACTTCCCTAATAATATGAACATGTGCATTCTATCCATGTTTTTCATGGCTTGAATTACCCATTGTTATCTATGGAGATGTTCACGTTTGTCTTTTTTTTTGCAGACTCTGTGTCCACAAAATAAATCACAGAGACATTTCTAATTTTGATCTGCATTACCGAGCAAAATTACCCATACAAGTCTATCAAACCATGGAAATCACAAGTATCACACAAATTCCATGAGTGTGTTGTCCTTTTTTAACATTTTGATGGGTAAATGAAATTTTCCAATTTTTCTTAATTTTTTTGGCATACAAAAAATAACTGATGATAAAAATAGACACCTTTTATAAACACTGATGAAAATCTAATCCAGTACACTTATGATGATTAGTCCATTCATTAACTATCCGAAACAAAAATGTTCACCGGATAAGATCTTATAATATACAAACGGCAAACTATGAAAGCATCTAGCCTTAGAATGAAGACCATCAGTTTGGTTATAGAGCACAGCTCAATGCCATAGTCGCTACACTAGGGAGAATTAATACCAAAATGTGAAATTTTAAAATTACTTTTATGGGTCTCTTATGTTAATTCTATAGTTTTCTCTCCAAAGAATATATTTCTCCTGCGTCCAGTTTTGCCTGTGTGCGGTATGATCCCTTAAAACCAAACTCTTAACACATATGAAGCTCACAAAGTCCTAACAATTGTTCATTTTTGGTCCTACCTCTGCAAATAAGCTATATTTTCTACCACCTGCAGTTATCTGAGCAAGCAGTCTATAGTCTCCACCAAGGTGAGAGAAAAATAGTTGGGGAATCAGCTTCTAATTCAAGGTTTTAACACATCTATTAATTCTCAATTGCAGATAAAATCAGAGAAACAATGTTCAAGAGGATCTGCCACCAAATGTCACACTACAAACTGAAAATGTCATTTAATAGCTCTTTTGGACCTGATGAGGTTGATGTAAATACTTTGAAAATCCATTTCAGATAGATTGCAAGATTCTAAAATAAAAATGAGCATTTTACAAAGACCATCTAGAGATAGACTGAAAATGCCCATATTAGAGATACAAAGACTATGGAGCTGATTCAGTAAGATTGGAATTGCACATACTGTACCAGTCTTAATGAAAGGGCATGGTGGGGTTAGATGTCCCAAATTCATTAGCAAGAGAATGTCACTTAATCAATTCTGCATTTCTTCTGAGTGGCATGCGCCTTGACAGAAATGCTACTGAAGTCAGGAACTGGAGCAATATTTTTGGAGTAAGACATGCCACTAAAGTGGCAATTTCACCTTCCATGTTCAGGCCATGTTTCACCCACTTTGGCGGAGATGGTCGAGACCGGTGTGGCTATGTCAAATGTTGCAAAATTGTTGCACAACCATGCATTGCACTAAAATGTTAAGACTTTTCAAAGAGTAATTTGCTTTGTGAATGCTTTGATGAATCTTCAACTGTCTTTTTTTTGCATTTAAATAGTGGTCACTAATGTTTTATCCAGCGGATTACCTTCAACAAATATTCAATGAGCTAATAATTGTAAAGACAAATAGAAAACAAGCTCAAGAAGGGTAATAAAAAAATAAAAAATTCTGAAGATGAGTATTTCTTGTGTTTTTGATCTTGCAGATTTTCTGCAGCATTTGTGTACCTGTTAGCTAAATTAGGTTACTTACGTTTTTTCCTTGAGGTCTTTAGTATGTTTTTTACATGTGTTATCACGTTTTTCCTGCTTTGGTTCTTGTCTGTTTTTTATATGTGCTAATTTAAATAAAACTGCATGGCTTTGGATATTTCCTGTTACTTAGCTTTATTGAAAAATTTATTGACAAAGCTATGTGTGGAGTGCATAGAAGCACAAAAGAAAAAAGAGGGAAAGGAATTCCAACATAAAAAGTAACCAATTTTATTAGACACATAGTTTAAAACAACAACGTTTAAATATAGGTACAATGAAAATGACAAAGATGGGCAGTGTGGAACAAAGGTGCAAAATGCCTCTAAGTTATTACTACTAAGGTTGGGCTATGGTCATACATTTTGACTCTTGCGGCTTTAAATATTTGAGACACACTGTGATAGTACACTAAGGTTTGGTAGAGATGATATGAAGCACTGGCACTTTACATGAAATGCTGCTTTTTCCATTTGGGTTTCCATCCACTTAATATTTGTTACAAGTTTTATTAGACACATAGCTAAAACAACAACGTATAAACATAAGTGCAATGAAAATGACAAGGATGGGCAGTGTGGAACAAAGGTGCAAAAGCACACAGACTCACAAATATTAAGTGGATGGAAAACCAAATGGGAATAGCAGCATTTCATGCAAAGTGCCAGTGCTTCCTATCATACCTACCAAACCTTAGTGTACTATCTCAGTGTGTCTCAAATTTTTAAAGCTTCAACAGTCAAAATGTCTGACCATAACCCAACCTTAGCAGTAATAACTCAGAGGCCTTTTGCACCTTTGTTCCACACTGCCTTTGTCATTTTCATTATACCTATTTTATACGTTGTTGTTTTAAACTGTGTGTCTAATAAAATTGTCTACTTATTATTTTGGATTTCCTTTCTCTTTTTTCTTTTGTTCTTCTGTGATACATATATGAGAGTGTCCTAAGGTACCTAGACCCTCTGCATCACTTGCTATAGGGTCCTATTTATTATACTATATTTTCTGTTCTATGGATCTTTTTTTCATGTGTGGAGTGCATACATTTTTAGTGTGTCTCTGCTATGGAAACATACACGAAAAACGCATATAATGTTTTTACTTGCGGAATTTCCTCATCTCATTCAAGTCTAATCCTCAAATAAAATGCATATTTTCTGCAAGTAAAAATTACATTTTGTGAATTTCAAAATTGCAGGTCAGTTTACCCAGAGTGGAAAAGCACAGGGGGCATGAGATTTCTATAAATCCCCTTCCGTTGGCTGAAACTGCGTTTTCGTGCAGCGAAGATATGCAGCATCAAAAACTCATTAAATACTTATCATAGGAACTTAGCCTTATGGTAAATGTGTAGTGGCTTGGTTTGCCCATAATTAAAAAAATATGTATAACCTATAAGGAGACCTCACGTCAGCGTGCAGAAGGATTGTCAGCTGGCTAAGCACCTGAAAATACTGGAGCAGACAGTTCTGCTTATTGCTACCATATCGTACTTCATATTTCAATTACAACTAAGTCTAATACTTCTGTTGAAGTGATAGGTGTGTTGGCCCATTGTTCGACTTGGAGGAATGAGGATGGGTAGAGGTTAACCCAACAGAAAATTGTACCCAGAATATTTGTTAACATTATCATTTCTTAGTACAGTATGTGTTACAGAAAACTATTGCAAAGTCCATAAGTCATCCATATACTGCCAATACCACTGAAAATGATCAATTAGGTAACACTATGTTGCTTGTTGATATATGTATATATATATTTTGCTTTTATCTTTTCTTGCCTTTGTATATGATATTGCTAGCCCCAAGAAATGCTCCTTTCTTTTTGACTTTTCATGCTGCCCAACAAGACCAGGTTGTGTAGTTTGCCTGTATTCCACCTAATGGAGAACAATTTACATCCCATGATAGGGAAGAATAACATTCGCATTTTACCTGCTCTGGATCCTGGCTCTGCGGGCTGTTTAGAGAGTTGCTTAGCCCTGCTACTCCCATTGCTGGAGATCCTGCTGCAGCCTCTACATGTCCAGCTGTTTGGGCCGTTGTAAAGCCGTCTTCACCCTCAGGCAAGCTTTTCTCCTGGAGCATTTCCTTTTTAAACAGAGAAAATTTGTGTTATTCAATACCTTGAACACTGCAAGATGAAAGCAGAGGTGTAAAAAAAAGGTTAAAACTGAACACATTCCCAAAAGATTCGTACCCTTAAATGGAAAAGGCCAATATGAACTTGAACAAAACAGTTATAGTCAACTAAAAAGGGTCAGTGGGCTACAGGCACTGCCTTCAACACCCTCAAGAGCCATATAAGTAATTTTATGAGTGAAGCAAAACCAAACCACTATTAAGACAGTGTAATAAAAGATTAGACAGGCAAATACCTAAGCTGATCAATGCAAAGATTAGCTGTTTTTATCAAATCTCTTAAATTAATTATAGATTTAATATTTTGGGAAAGGTATGGGGATCAACATTTAAAACCGATCATTAAAGCATACATTATCATACCCATGGGTTCATTATTTCCATGAAATAGTATTCTCACACAAAGGGTACATAAGAAACATAGACTATTCCCTGGGTTCATGTCAAAAAGTAATTTCACCAATTCAAGACCATAATGCCATGGGTCATATCCATACACGTCCTAGTCTTCAACCCGAGCACTGCTTCTTTAAAAGTAGAGGCCAAAAAACGCCAATGGGGATAATAACAAGATATTTTTGAAGTTCAGTGAACTATTAGCTTGGAGGACAGGGGACCCACACTGTAATGTAAAGACTGGAGCTTACAAAACATTAACACTGCACCAAAAAGCAGCAGCTTTATGATACTACTCAATAACATTTTATCTATGGACATTGACATGCTATGTGCCCTTAAAAAGAAAAACAGAATAAATAAATGGCTATAATTGACTATGATAATGATTATATCCCATATATATGAGAATATAACCTTTGTGTCTCTAAATTTAGCGTATTCTGGTGCCCTACACTATTGAAATTACAAGAAAATAAGGTGACAGATATAAGTTAATAATAGTTGCCATATTAATTTTTTAAATACACATTGAATCTTTTATCTTCAAAAATCTACTAGTGAATAACAATGAAACGTGAATGCATTTTGTTATTACTGACAACCGGTAGTGTTCATGCCATTCAATGACTTATACCAAGTTACTATAGATAAAGGCAATGAGAACTTACTCTAATGAAAAAAATTATCTTTTACACATTCAGATGTAACATTGGCAAAAATATGCAAAATCATATTTTTTTTTCCCCCCGTGGAGCACTGGAGGAAGAATTTGACACTCATTCAGAGAGTCAAAGTCTGCTATCAAGTAAGGACATTAATGACAGTAGAGGATGGGAAGATGAAAAAGGTTTATATAGTGATAGATGAAAAAGATGGATGAACAAAGGTTTACATAACGATAGCAGTGTCAGGAGTAAATGACTGAAGCACTCCTCATCTCTGGATCATCCTTCCCCTCCCCTGTTATCAGCACCTCTCTTGGGGAAGAGAAGTGTGGAGGAAGAACCACAAATGCGGATACTGCCCAGAAATTCAGGAAAGACAGCAGCTGAGAGAAGGAAATAATCATTCTGAAGAATCCGGTTCTGACTTCTATCTTATACAATCATTCGCAAATGTATAAATTAGTTTAGTAGATTTACACTTTTTTTCTGTTTGGAAATAGAAAAGTTCTGTTATCTAATAACAGATAATGATTGCAATAGAGGAGTGCAGGTTGAGTAGTAACAATAATAGATACACACATAAAAAAAGAAAGAAAAACAGCCAACACTTATACTGTGCGCTTACAATCCATTAACTGTTCAGGTAAATTATTTCTTAAAAGTGTTCAACCTCATTAAATCAAATTATTCATATCATATCAAAAACTATGCTAATAAATGGTACATGTAGGATATATGTATTATACACAGTCTGAAGATACTTTTATAACTCTAAGACTAAATTATTTTTTAATTTATAATTAGGATATGGAAACAGAAAAAAATAATTAGCTAAGGTCATGACATAATACATATATATATATATATATATATATATATATATATATATATATATATATATATGTTCATATTTGTAATGTACAGTATACTATTAGTCAAAATTAAGAAAAGTTTTCCCAATGTTCCTATTTCATCATACATACCAATTACATAGTTAATTAAGCCAGCGTGTCTTCCTCTGGTGGGATGAGGGAAAATTGTTTATTCTATCAACTACCATGAATTGCATAATTAATACAGTCAATTTAAATAATACATGGTGAATTAGATTACATCTGGCTAGAACTGTCTTTTTTTTAATAAAGTAAGGGTTAAAACTGATCTCTTCATATTGTACTGTAGATCAAAGTAGCAAACAAGTTCATGTCAATGGCAGATGCACTTTAACTTCTTGAAGTTAAGAGCCTTATTAAAAGTTACGTTTACACAAGTAAATGAGAAGAATCTTTAATCTTTATTTTATTTACATATTTTGGAGAAGTACTCGAGCCAATGGCCTGTAGTGTTAGAAAACAGGGATTGTGTGTCCTGCCAGTCTAACATGCAAGGGGTATTACCATGCTCAACATGTGTAGTATTTCTTCTTTTATGAGACAGCTCCAGATTTTTTCCCTAGAACATTTTCCTAGCCGGATTTTAGTCAAGACAGACATAATTTAATTTTCTTGTAATGAAAGAAAACTGGTAAGGGGTCTTTTTTTTCAAAGCATTTTACACTCTGGCATCTCAATGTATAAAGAATGTATCCTTTGAAACTAATTGAAAAGCGTTTTATAGAATAATTGTAACCGTGAATTAGAAAAATATAATAAAAAAATAAGTATGAATTATATGAGGTGTTGTGATGATAACAGTGATGGTGTTGATAATGATGCTAGCAAAATGTTATGGGGTACCACAACTTGTGACCATGTTGCATTTTTGGGTGCATCTGTGCTGCAAAGAGGACTTTACGCTTGTTGTTAGCATTATTGACCATTTTCCTCAAGAGTTTATCAAGAATTCATTTAGCTGTAGTCTAGGATGACATTCAATATAAATATATTACAGTTTCTCATTTCTAAACCCAATAGTTTTGACTACAAAACAGCACTATGTAACATTACAGTTCATTTATTTCTTCAAAAACTCATGCTGTTTAATTTTTCTTATATAAAGTGTTTATGCATGTGTGTATGTTTATGTATCTGTGTGTGTATGGATATGTGAGTGCGTGTGTATGTATGTATGTCTGTGTCTATGTGTGTATGTATATGTATCTGTGTGTATACAGTATATGTCTGTCTGTGAATGTGTGTATGTATATGTGTCTGTGTGTATGTATATGTATCTATGTGTATGTATATGTGTGTGCGTGTGTATGTATGTATGTCTGTGTGTATGTGTGTATGTATATGTATCTGTGTGTGTATGTATATGTGTCTGTGTGTATGTATGTATATGTGTCTGTGTGTGCATGTGTGTATGTATATGTGTCTGTGTGTATGTATATGTGTATGTGTGTATGTATATGAATCTGTGTGTGTATGTATATGTGTGTGTGCGTGTGTATGTATGTATGTCTGTGAGCATGTGTGTATGTGTCTGTGTGTATGTGTGTATGTATATGTATCTGTGTGTATGTTGTGTATCTGTGTGTGTATGTATAAGTGTGTGCGTGTGTATGTATGTATGTCTGAGTATGTGTGTATGTATATGTATCTGTGTGTATGTGTGTCTGTGTGTGAATGTGTGTATGTATATGTGTCTGTGTGTATGCATATGTTTTTGTGTGTGTATGTATATGTGTGTGCGTGTGTATGTATGTCTGTGAGTATGTGTGCATGTGTCTGTGTGTATGTATATGTATCTGTGTGTATATATATATGTCTGTGTGTATTTATGTATATGTGTCTGTGTGTGCTTATGTATATGTGTCTGTGTGTATGTGTATGTATATCTGTCTGTGTGTATGTATATGTATCTGTGCGTGTATGTATATGTGTCTGTCTGTGTGTGTATGTGTTTGTCTATGTATCTTGTGTTTATGTATATGTGTCTGTGTGTATGTTTATGTGTCTGTGTGTGCGTGTGTGTATGCATATGTGTCTGTGTGTGTATGTATATGTGTGTATGTATAAGTGTGTTTTATATTTCTTGATACATACATTTTTTTTTATTTTACTCAGCCTTTATAGAAGGTCTAATGTTTTTTATTTATCATGTGAACATAACAACATGTGCTTGTGTGTAGTGCGCATATTGGCATATAGAGTAGCATGTGAATAAATTCTTTCTTGTCCTGTTTTTTTACTTTACCATAGTGCCTGTCTGTTAATAATGCATAGTATATATCTTAAGTATAGTTCTGTCATATATATTTATAAATATATATACACATATATATATAGTACATATATTTGTGCCTGTGTGTTAGCCAGAGGATACAATTAATAGAATATTAATAAGAATATATGCACGTGTAAGGTAAAAAGGATCTCTACTAAGATTGGTCAGAGACTGGGGAGCACAATAAGGATCTGGCATTGCAGCAGCACAGTTCAATCTGATGCTCATCAGCCTTGACTTTTGCTATGGGTTCATGTTTTCCATCTTAGAATCATCTCTAAAGCTCTGCTTAGGGAAGGAAACAATAGAAAAAGTTCCATTTAGATTTCTAACATGTGGCTTTATAGATACCTTAGCTCGGAAATATTCTCAATTTAGGCCTGGCAGCTGCATAGTTCAGTCAGGCTAGCAGATTCTTCACATAATCCATATAATTGGAGCAACATGGGATTTGTACCTCAATGTAATGGTTTCCTGGGTGAACTGTCTGTTCCAGCAGGAAAAAGTCTATTTCACGTAGCAGTAACAGCCATTTAATGATAGAGGAAACAGCATCCCGCCACCATTTTAATGCACACAGAAGCTTACTAAGAGACCCCTTCTCTTAAATAGTTTTCAAATTTCAGGAGGAAATTGGATGTTTTATGAAACCCTAAAATATTTCGATAGTCCTGTTTTCATTTTAACCTTTATTCAATATAGATTCTTTTAGCAATTCGTTATTCTTTCTAACCCTAAATGAAGTATATTATTTTTTAACATAGCCTAAGTTGCTAAATCAAACTTAACAATTCTTTTGAATACTTTTAAGTTCAACATTTACTTTGTGTAATGGTGATAGTATTTAATTACGTTTGTGTTTTTTGGCAGCTGGAATTTTTTTTAGATTTTTCATTTACTATTTCACATGTGAACAACTTCTGTAAATGAAATATTTAATTTTAGGTTCATATTTGCAGTTTATGTGATTTAACTTTCACATCAGCATCTTCTGCTCATCCATAGAATAATATAGAAAATGTATTCAGGATTGTAGGTCTTTTTGCAGTGATTTTGTTTTTTATTTTGTTTTTTTTTTTCATAAAATCACTGTAATTTAGTTATCATTTGTGTTTATTGTTCAATTTATTATATAGTGGTACAATGTAAGGGTGAAAATATATTGTCATTCACACCATAATGCAGTTAAGTGGATACTCAAAACTGGATTTTTCTAAATCGGAGGCGGAGTTTGTGGTGCTTGCAAGATTTATCTGCAATTCAATAAAAAACATTAATAAAGCTGGTTGCTAAATTTTCAGCTATTCCCAAGAAGTATTTTATCTTACCCTGTTCTTATGCAGTCCAAGCATGTGTGTTACATATGAAAAATAGCTGAATAATAGTAGACTTCAACAGTAAATAGCCAATAGATTTTTCATGATACCTTTCGTAGAGCACAGGTGTGTCAATCAAAATGACTGATCTACCTTCACAGTCATTAGCTGAAGCAGCAATTTCAACGCTCCATGTTATGGGCCCACAAGGACTGAAGAATATGGCTCTCTAATGGCAGCCAAGAAACTTTGAGAAAACAAATTTGACTTTTATTTGAGAGAGGTTATTCACAATTGCTGCTATTTACTATTACACCACATAAAATTGCAGCTTAATGCCCTGGACAATATTACCATTGGGTCATTATTATTCAATTTAAGTTCCCATATAGCTAACCTAGATGCCTACTTGTACACCCTAAAGTTAACATTCGTGAAGGGTAATACATCAATATAGCAACTTTACCAAAAAAATATATTTTACCGACTATGCTCCTCTTCTAATTTCAAGAGAGCTAGAGAAACGGGTAAATCTTTGAATATTTTTAATGATTATTTCTTTTATCTCAATAAACTAAATCTTTAAAGAATAACATGTAATTGAAAGCAGTGAAATAAAAGTTTTAATTTTATGCATTTTATTGATATCATTGATCAATTACAGTTAACTAAACTATTGAGGATATTCATAGTTAAGAAATATCAAAGTATTAATAATTTATCATTCTGTGTAGCTTTTGCTTAGTTAAGTATTCGTGTGGTAAAGAAAGGTGTCATAATTATAGATGGTAGGGTTATTGCTGGGGAGGATGTCTATATTTTATTTTTGGTTCTAGTGTAGAAACTAGAACAATTCTTCAACCAAAGATAAACTAATATATCACTAAGGATAATATCACAGTGGCCTGATGGCCTTTTGCCATAGATTATTTTGATAAACTCTCAGACTGGTGTTTGTTTTCTCACAAATGTGCATTTGGGATAGTTGCATATAGGCAAATACATCTATCCAAATTTCCTATCTGCAAATTTTTTTTAAACAGATATTTTTATGGTGGCAGAATTTTCACAGTACAACTTTAATCATTTTTATGTATATAAAAGTAATGCAAAAACATAAAATGCGAATCATAGCATTGTTTTTAGCATTTGCCTTTCTAGACTATTGAAGTCCCACTGGCTAAGTACTTAGACATTGAAAAATAGAGTGTAATATGTGAAAGCTGTTAGTACAGATGTCTTATACAGTAAGTAATAGAGCATTAAATTAATGCCTTGTGTAAGTGAGATGAATGAGGTTCCACCTGGAGAAAAACACTATTGTTTAAATATTGGGTTAAACTGAAGACTGATCTTTTCTAATTGTATATTAAAGCACCGATCAAGACCACGATATCGGTTTTAACATTTTAATAAATAGTAACATTTAGACAGCAAGAATAAGTGTTTTGCCTAGTGTATATGTGTAACTTTATGTTCTGACAAGCGGGAGGTTCCAGTTTATATAATTCATGCAGCATTTTTTTCAACAGTAAATTAGTTTAATGCTTCTTTTACATCTGCATATTTTTTGTATATGTATGTGTGTATGTATGTGTGCGTCTTTTTATTTTATATTTTTTTCTTACATATATTGGTAAACCTGTCTCTTCAGAATTTTTTTTATTACTATCTACTAAATTAAATTCACGATATGAATTAATGTATCCATTTCCTGGTTTGTGTGAATACAATAACATTTACATTTTTACTGCCGGTTAATAAATTGTTCTGAAATTTGACTTGTCTTGAATATTTGCTATGTATATCATGTATACTTTATCTAAATTAGAAAAAAAAATGTCTTCTATAGGCAGATCAATGTTAGTAAAGAGCAACTGGCCACAAGAACCTTGAGTGGTGTATATTTATATAGCGCAACTAAGAAAAATAAATTCTAGAGTGCGATACAAATATGGTTATAGCTATATGTTACATTTTGTTTTTTTCATACGTTTATGTATAAAATGTGACTAAATCATCTGTGTTGTCACATATCACGTTTGAAAGAACAGCTTCCATGTAGAAATTTTATGTCAATAGTATTTCTAATTGGAACTCCTCTCTGTCAAATATCAAGCTTAGATAATGTACAGTATATATATATATATGTATATATACCCACATATAACAATTATATTACTATATATAGTTAGGTGTATATATACAGTAATAACAGTAATATATAAATATATACATATATACATACAGATATTTATTTATTTAACTATGTATATGTGTATATAAATATATATATATTTGTATATCTCATATATGACGGTATGCAAACAATATACTATGTCTAAATTACAGTTAGCAACATACATTTTTCTTGATGAAAAAAATCTGACCAGGAACGTGAGATCGCATATCGGTGTAAGTGTGCAAAGACTAGGATTAAAGGAGACTTCTCTTAAACTTGGACAGAGACTGGAGAAAAAACAATAAAGATAAGGTATGACAGCAGCACTGTAGGACCTGGTGCTCATCAACCTAGACTTTTACTGGAGAAAGGCAGTTTTCATTCTTAACCAGACAGGAATGAGAGATGTGTGTGTCAAGCAGAGTGCAGCCAACATCCAGCAAAAGTCATTGCTAGAGATTCAATGTCATGCAGTTTTACAGGTGACTTGTATCACCTCCTTTGGGGTAAGCATTTTCTCTTATTGCTTGACAACGCAAAATATTTTATCTAGAAGGAATAGAAAGTCCCAACTGACAGTCGCAATTTTATATAAAGCAAGGTATTTTTTTTTTTATTTTACAGAATTGCCTTTAATGGAGAACATTGAGTCAAAGATATCACAATATTGTGGTAGTGCGGTGATGCCGCCAAACCTACTAAATCTCCTGTGACATATTTTTATTCTTTTTTTAACATGTTATTCATCAAAGGTCTACTTCAATAATTTTAGATTTTTTTTCATGCCGATGAATATTTTTAATTATTAAAATATCTATTGATTAATATAAATTAACAGCTATATAGAAAATGTGGTTTAGTTAGAAATGGAAATGTTGTGATAGTTACTCATTGTGTTATTTTTTTTTGATTGTGATAAACTTATCTACAGTAAAATATATTGTAATAAAAAATTAGATATTTTGGTTTCATATTATAGATAACTTAGTTATACGTTATCAAAAAACTACATTGAAAAACAAGATGTTGAAAAAAAAAACATGCATAAATCACAAGCATATTAAGTTGATAAGATGTAGAAAGAATATTTAAGTTTGGAGCTCAATTAATATTTGGTATTAAAAAAAATCTATAAATGAGTGATTAGATACTAAAATTGCTGAGGCAAATTGATAATAATGCAATTTTGCAGCACAGTAAAAATATTTACTACACTGTTTTAGTTGTAATATTTTTCTGCATAGTTTTATGGAAGTAGATAGATAGCGAGATGGATAGATAGATAGATAGATAGATAGATAGATAGAGAGATAGATAGATGTTTATTAAAAGGTACCCAAAACTTTATAAGGAAAGCTACTTGAAAAATTGTAGAAATACATTAAAATAAATGCTGAATAAAGGTCAAGGTTACGACCAGTATTACGCTATCAAGTATTCTAATTGCTGAATCAACTTAATTCGCAAATAAATCAGCACACTACACATATGCTAGATAAAGCAATATTGAAAATCAGTTTTCTGAATATACTATCATCATTCTTAGGTATTAGTAGCGTAAACTGAAATAACAGGTTGCAAGTGATTATTGTGTACCAGACACGCAAGATTCCTATTCTACGGCGTTTGTTCAGACCCTAAAGTGGTGGTAAACATAGAATATTTTCCAGGTTTTTCTTTATCTAGCGTATATTTCTGTAATATAAAACACTTCTAGGCCTATGTCGAATGGAAAATCTGCTAGTAGTTCTGCAGCGACCGCTTCTAGGATAACCAGGCCCAACCAGGAGCCATAGGACAAAGATTTTGTAGTGAAAGGATGTGGCAGTCAAAGGAGGAGGAGAAGGGGGCTGGGGATTGCAAGACAAAATTTGCAGTCTGTTGTACCTGCAGAAGGTACCATAAGGATCATTTACGGCAGTGTTTACTCTGCTGCGATGGGCCTCTGAAACCGTTATCATGCCAGTGACTCTTAAAGACTTTAAAGTTAAGATTGTTTGTCAGATAATTTCAATTCTAATGGTGCTTGATGCTGCATGGAAGATTTCAGAGCGTGCTTTATTTGATTTTCCTGACCATTCATCACAACAGACAAGGTATAATGTATTACACACAAACATCTCACAATGCCAGTGATGAACGACATGCAGCCGTATATACTCCTCTTATCTCTCTAACATATTCACATACAGGATTTACAGGCAAAAGCAAAAGACACAAAAGTAAAGAGATGTTGAACACTTACACTGGTTGTACAATGTCCAAAGTCTGACACTTCACTTCTATGTAAATTGCATCCAGATAAAGAGAAGGAACATGCCCTGAGACAAGTAGCTAAAAGCACAAGGTCTTGGGTCCTGTCTTTGTGCAGGGAAGAAGCTGGGCCAGACGCAGGTTGGTTCTGAGTAGGACCGAAGATAATACGGAAGCTGTAAGCTGAGAGATGAGGGTTTTGACAGGAGGTTTAGAAACAGCTGGTGGTACCGGTGAACGGATTCCTGTCCAGTGGAAGCATCCTGATCACTGATCACACACAGCAGAGAGGAGACATTCCCAGATCCCACAGAAACTTTTCCTTGATCTTCTCTAAAAAATGTTTCTCAGAGATAGAATTTTTGGCCTTCTTTCTCCCTCCCCTTTGAGTCTCCCCCTCCTGCTGACGTTGCTGCTGTCAATCAGTCCCAGTAGAACTCTGTTCCAGCAATATTATGCACACAAAACTTAACTATTTTAGTCCTTCATATATTACTATGCTACTGCTTTATGAAAGCAGCTCATAATCTAATTCCATTGACCATTTCAATTCATAACTTACACCTATCCTTCTAAACTCCCTTGTGCCCTGGAAGTAAAACAGGACTTGCTATGTGAATAGCGTGACTCAGAATTATGAGTAATTTACAGACTCCTGGCTATTATGTGCAACTAAAAGAAATACTTGGTTAATTATTTAATGTAAAAAATGTAATTAATTCCATGCTAAGAAAAACTGAACTACAATAAAGTAAGTATACGCGTTTTTACCAGAAAAGTATTTTATTAGAATATAAAAAATACTAAAATATTAAACCTTTTAACTACAACTGCTTATCACATCTTTCAATGAACGAGTACTACATACTAAATGGTTCTACAATCCATATAAATACTGTGTGTGTATATATATGTATATATATTTTTTTCCACATGCATATATATATATATTATTCTCAGAAACCATACCAATAGAATGATAGCATAATTTTAGCAATTACTACCTATAGAAATCAATGAAGAATCAGTAGAAGCATATAGTAATGATTGAAAAAGAAATAAAATAATAGCTTGTAGGAAGGCCTCAGCTTCGGCATAGTTTCTCTTTCATCTGGCGGGCAAACAAAGACGAATTGTCCACATGTGAAATTTGATTTTTTTCAGTCGCTATGCACATCTTTATGTCTCCTTCATACATATTTTAATATTCTTAGCATATTATATAAGACCATCCTATGTTAGAACTTACATATGTAGGTTACATATTCTAGCCAAATCCCAGTTGTTACAAGTGAGGTTATAAATTACGAGCCGGTGAATTTACAGAAATTATTGTCAAACAGAACATATAGCAAATAACGAACCCATGATAACTGACAATATTTTTGTTATCTATACAAAACTGTTATCAGAAATTGAGATTAAATAGAAATATTGCGTGTGAAATTTTACGACCATGGCTAACGAATATTCGGCATCCAATTAACAGCTTTGCGTGGGATGAAGACTGATGATGAGTTTTTAATTTAAGGTCATGAAGGTTGGTGCCCAGAGATGGAAATATGTTTTTTTTTTCTTTTTTTTGTGAAATATGAACAATGGCAATTCTTCAGCAAACAGTTGGCTATATATCATTTAACAAAGCTAACTATTCATTTAGTGCCAGCCGCTATTAAAGAGCCAAACATCGAGACAGTAATAAATAAATATTTTGGAAAGGCTGTACAATGTCAAACTAATGCATTTTACTTCACTTCTAAGGCCATGCTTAACGGTATAGTGTGGGACTTGTATTCAGCAGAAATTGTCACAAACACACAGCAGCGTTCAGGACCACATAGCTATGTACTGCGGGTGGATTATTTTCCCCATTTCCTTCCATACCTGACAATTGACTGCGATTGGTATAAATGGTCTATATCTTAACTAGTGTCTGTTTGTGAAATATCTGAGAGAGGTCTGGTCTTTTTACAAACTGCTCCATTTACTACTTATTTAAGTGCTCACATACTGTTATGCTGTCATGTCATAATTACCCGTAGATGTATTGTGTCTTACTATATACATTTAGAAATAGAAAAATTCTGAACAGATAAATAAATTATCCACATACATACAAATAACGCTGTTATTGCATGGTTTGTCCACAGGAATCTATATAAATGAGTAGATGGAAAGATAATAGAAATTGATAGATCGATAGATAATACAGGCGGATAAAAATAGATAGATTAATAATAGATAGGTGTAAATACTGTAAGTAGATAGGTAATAAGTAAATGATAGATGCAGATATCAATACAATAGATATGTAGATAGATATGGGATAGATAGATATGATATAGATAGATATGGGATAGATAGATAGATAGATAGATAGATAGATATGGGGTAGATAAATATGGAATAGATAGATAGATAGATAGATATGGGATAGATAGATAGATAGATAGATAGATAGATAGATAGATATGGGATAGATAGATAGATAGATATGGGATAGATAGATAGATAGATAGATAGATAGATAGATATGAGATAGATAGATAGATAGATACATATGGGATAGATAGATATGGGCTAGATAGATAGATAGATAGATAGATAGATATGGGATAGGTAGATAGATAGATAGATAGATAGATAGATAAAAAGGGCAGCACTACCAAAATTATACAATTGGTGCAAAACATATTCAGCAGTGTCCAAACAACCGAGTAAATAAAATAAAAAACATAAAAAATAGGCAGCATTCCAAATTAAATGTGAAAAAAGTGGATACTTTACTGATCCTCAGGTGGCGGCGTTTCAACGGTGACCCATCTTGAAACGTCGCCACCTGAGGATCAGTAAAGTATCCACTTTTTTCACACTTAATTTGGAGTGCTGCCTATTTTTTTTATTTCAGATAGATAGATAGATATAGGATAGATAGATAGATAGATAGATATGGGATAGATAGATATGGGATAGATAGATAGATAGATAGATAGATAGATAGATAGATAGATAGATAGATAGATAGATAGGAGATAGATAAATAGATATGGGATAGATAGATAGATAGATATGAGATAGATAGATAGATAGATAGATACATATGGGATAGATAGATATGGGCTAGATAGATATGAGATAGATAGATAGATAGATAGATAGATATGGGATAGATAGATAGATAGATAGATAGATATGGGATAGATAGATAGATAGATAGATAGATAGATAGATAGATAGATAAATAAATAAAAAGGGCAGCACTACCAAAATTATACAATTGGTGCAAAACATATTCAGCAGTGTCCAAACAACCAAGTAAATAAAATAAAAAAAATAAAAAAATAGGCAGCACTCCAAATTAAATGTGAAAAAAGTGGATACTTTACTGATCCTCAGGTGGCGGCGTTTCAACGGTGACCCATCTTGAAACGTCGCCACCTGAGGATCAGTAAAGTATCCACTTTTTTCACACTTAATTTGGAGTGCTGCCTATTTTTTTTATTTTAGATAGATAGATAGATATAGGATAGATAGATAGATAGATAGATATGGGATAGATAGATATGGGATAGATAGATAGATAGATAGAAGATAGATAGATAAATAGATATGGGATAGATAGATAGATAGATAGATAGATAGATAGATAGATAGATATGAGATAGATAGATAGATACATATGGGATAGATAGATATGGGCTAGATAGATATGAGATAGATAGATAGATAGATAGATATGGGATAGATAGATAGATAGATAGATAGATAGATAGATAGATATGGGATAGATAGATAGATAGATAGATAGATAGATAGATAAATAAATAAAAAGGGCAGCACTACCAAAATTATACAATTGGTGCAAAACATATTCAGCAGTGTCCAAACAACCAAGTAAATAAAATAAAAAAAATAAAAAAATAGGCAGCATTCCAAATTAAATGTGAAAAAAGTGGATACTTTACTGATCCTCAGGTGGCGGCGTTTCAACGGTGACCCATCTTGAAACGTCGCCACCTGAGGATCAGTAAAGTATCCACTTTTTTCACACTTAATTTGGAGTGCTGCCTATTTTTTTTATTTTAGATAGATAGATAGATATAGGATAGATAGATAGATAGATAGATAGAAAGATAAATAGATATGGGATAGATAGATATGGGATAGATAGATATGGGATAGATATGAGATAGATAGATAGATAGATAGATAATAGATAGATATGGGATAGATAGATAGATAGATAGATAGATAAATAGATAGATGAAATATCCTAGACAGTTAATAGTGATATAAAACATTAATGAAACATATCTATATATGGATTTCCATATAAGAAAAAATAGAAATGTAAATTACAGTTCCAAATACTTTATTGATTTAAGGTGCCATATTGATTAAGTGAAGTATGATTTATCCCACTTAGTATAGTCAGTGAAATAGACTGGTTTAAAAATCCTGACTGAACCTTCAATCTATTATACCAACTTCAAAAAAGTATACCAACGTGACCATGTATAGATGTATTGCATTAATTTATGCTTATTTACACCTAGTGTAATATGCTATTAACTGTGTAATTTATGGTAGCAAATGTCATAACATTGGAGTTTTAGTAGAATAGTGTTCTATAGGGAAATTCTATTAATAATCTTAAACAAGAATATATATTACTTTATATTGTGCTAAAATAAGCCCACCTTCCTTCCTTCACCCTCGATCATCGGTAAAAATGTATTCAGAGATATACTCTTACCAGTTCGGTGAATGCTGATCCTCTCAATGAGATGCACAAAGACCTTTATTTTTCCACAACCTCAAATTTACAAAGGCAACTAATTCTCCAGCATACCGATAGTATAAGAAAGACAATGCTATAAAACTACTGGTTCTTTATGGGCAAGATTTTATCAGATTTTCTTGAAAGTAAATTTAAACCAAACTCACTCCCACAGTCACGTGGTCTAGAAATTGGGAACAGAAGCAGGATAAAGTATACTGGGGTCAACCTTTTAATGAACCATTTTCCCACTCTCAAAAAAAAATGGTCAAAGGAAAGATACAAAGATGTTTTGCTAAAAGCATGAAGAAATTGCTGCTGCCCGGTAAGAGTTACAGATGATTTTCCTAATAGTTGTAGCTTTAGGTATAATAACTATACATTATACATTTGGTAAAGGTAAAAAATGCTTTTTTGCATGCAGAGAGCAATGTGCTCCTATGTTGTTGAGCCATGAGGAATTTGATTCAATTAAGTAAATGCCCTTCATTAGTACAGTCATCCATTTACCTTGCAGGAGCCACCCCCTATTGCTTACCCGTAGAAATGTAACCATGCTAATTATGCTCATAACTTGAAATGTCTTGTCATGTTAGAACTTCAAGATGGTTTCCATAATAATTTTTAATCATTCTAGGAAGTGGACACATTAATAAATAAGTCGCTCTTCAAAATCAAATGTCGTGTTTATTTCTGGGACGTGTTGCAGATCTATTAGACGAAGATCAAACATGGACATACGTGAGAGCGATTGATTCAGTTCAGCTGTAGTTTGTGCCTTTTTTTAAATTTTCTACTTATGTTGGTTTTTGGCATTGAGCGTTCTATCCATATACCACCTGTATTCGTTATTAGCACGCAAATAACACATAGAAGTGGAAATAGTCATGTCATGCAAAACAAGAAATTAGTATCTCTTCCAGAACATGTTTTAATTAATAATTCATTTAGACATTGTGAAATAACGTATTTATGCAGGATTTATCAGTGTCATCATTAATATTATTATTATGTCTTAAAAATGTGATATAATAAAACCGGAGTGCAAAAATTCATGAATAATTAAATTATTTTGTAATATTTTGCATATTGGAAACATTTCTTTGAAGCATATGAACACAAGTACTTATACATAGCAATCATAGGTAGAAATACCATTATATATCACTATGAATTACATTATGCAGTATTTGATATTAATGACGTGTAAAACATGAGGATTTTGTATTTTTGTATTTCTTTCTTGAGGTTTTCTCTACTAAGACGATCTTCAAGGTGTGATCTGTCTCTGAGATCTAGGTGGGGGCCCAAGGTCTGTGTCAAGTTTACGCTTTAGAACTTTATATCTCCTTGCCGATTAAGAGTGATCTCTGCAAATGGAACCTTGAACTTTAAAGAAATTACAGCACTGTGTAAGCCAATTTTTCGCCAGCAGTGAGACACGACAAATATGCCTTGAAAAGGCGACTTGTCTACAGACATATATATTGGTAAAATCCAGCTTAAGAGATATATTGCTTGCAGTATATGGCTTTGTTACATTTACACTTGCTTGTATGGCTCTCACATATCCACAGAGGTTGTCCTCACATGATTATATAAGCTGTGATGTTGCATTTTATACATGTCTGTGTTTAAACAATCATTGCATTTCTGAACAACTAAATATATGATTGGCCATTGGAGCAAATTGTTTGATCACGGTAGATCTTCATACTAATAATCTCCTTCACTAACAGTCTAACCTTTATTATGCATATGTTCAGATATTGATAAATTCTTTGCACGTGTTTTGTGGTCCACAGTTATTGACGAGGGTCCAAGTAAGTAAAAAAAAACAAAAAAACAACACGGTTGTGTTAAACAATGACTGTAGAAGGGAGTGAGAAGTTCTCGTTTCAGGACATTCCATCAACACACCTAGTAATCTGTGTGATGTGAAGATAATGGTCATCATGAAGCCTCAGTGTCTGCACCCTTAAATAAGAACTACTAAAGGATTGGCATTTTATGACCTAGGGATTTACCTTATCTGATATGTCGGTCAGGTTAAAAGACATGCTTTTAGTGTAAATTCAAGAATTTTGGACTGAATTTTGAATGAAGAATAAAGACTATAATTTATAGATTCTGCAAAGGTTTTGAAGGAGATTCGGCTTCATTATGTGACCCAATGTGGTTTTAATTTTGTGAAAAACACTTGAGCATCTAATATATATACATATTTATATTTATATATATAGTTACGCTTCACTACGTGGTGTTGAGCTCTCTTTCTTTCTAGCCCTACAATGGGTAATCTAAATTTTACATGAGTTTTGCACATCCCATTTTTACTCAATGCCAGGAGTCACCCAATGGCAGTGGGTTTTAGTGGCAGAGAAAAGCAAGTTAGCAGTGATACATGGTAGGGCAGCACTAGAAGATGCAGAAAACCCCTTGGCTAAGTAATAGATGTCAGTGACTCACAGTTCATGCACATAACCATTTCCTTTGCAGTGGGGCTTTTAATGACTGCAATCTCATCCAAACTAATGAAATTGGGCAGTAATTTACCAGTAGAAATAAATAGGAGCCATCAATTAATCAGTTGTTTTCACAAAAGCATACTGGTAATGTCCTACATTTTTATAATAGATGTCACATAATGCATTTTTTATGCTTAATTTTGTAGTTATATATTATCATCATTAACAGTTTTACATACAGACCAGCTCGACCAATAATTAAGATGTATGAATAGAGTGAAGTTGCTCAGCTTTATTTGGTTAACAGGCTTCAATTCATTGTATAACTCAGGGGTATTAATAAATGTAGTAGATGAAGTGTACAGTGCAAATTCCAATAGCTAGAAGACACCCTAAACATGATGCCTTCCTAAACATGATGCTTTCCTAAACATGATGCTTTCTCTTAATGACCTGTGTCTAAATGAAGTAGAAACCACGTTCTTGTATCATTTAGTATTTCCTCCTACTCAATGACTTTTAATTGAAGTGTGCCTACGAGGCTCAAAATGATTTACGTTGCCCTTAGTAATTAACCAGTAAAGAATGCAATATATCCAGGAGATTTAAATAGAAAGACGTAAAAACTATGGTGGATATTAAATCCCCCCCTTTTTTTTAAATCATATGATACTTTTCTCTTCTTGAGTAAGGCACGTGTGGTTTATAGGGGGGGCTACAGTAATCCATGAAAATATCTTTATCATATTCAATTATAAAACTCAAAGTTCAAACATGGTTAAAAGATATTTTAAAAATAACGTGTCTACATTAGGCTACGCTGTATATGTTTGATGTAAAAGAATATACAAGTCATAATGGTCAAGTTGTCAAATTTGTTGACTAAAACTAATGTTGTCAGGCAAAGGCACAAGTATTTTGACTACCTTTTTAACTGGTATTTTGGAAAAAGGTAACTATTTGTAAGAATTAAATACAAATTAATCAATTAATTAATGGACATTTCAAATTCATGAAAAATTACATTAGTTTTTATCAATTAATCTTAAATGTGGTGGATAACAGGAATGGAAAAACTTGGCACAGCTTTGTCCACACTGGAGTTTAGTTGATGTTTAGGTGTTTTTTTTATTGGCCTTAAAAAGAAAACTGAAAAAATGCATTAGTCAAAAGATGGAAAAATGCATGTCCACATTTGCTATTTTTCGTAAAAATAAAACACCATAAACAGTTGAAAAGCCATAAAAGTATCATAATTTACCAGTGGTTTAATCACCATGTTATGGTCTAACACACATACGCATCTCTCTAGTATATATATATTTATATATATATATATATATATATACAGTTGTGGCCAAAAGTATTGACACCCCTGCAATTCTGTCAGATAATACTAAGTTTCTTCCTGAAAATGATTGCAAACACAAATTCTTTGGTATTATTATCTTCATTTAATTTGTCTTAAATGAAAAAACACACAAGAGAATGAAGCAAAAAGCAAAACATTGCTCATTTCACACAAAACTCCAAAAATGGGCCAGACAAAAGTATTGGCACCCTCAGCCTAATACTTGGTTGCACAACCTTTAGCCAAAATAACTGCGACCAACCACTTCCAGTAACCATCAATGAGTTTCTTACAATGCTCTGCTGGAATTTTAGACCATTCTTCTTTGGCAAACTGCTCCATGTCCCTGATATTTGAAGGGTGCCTTCTCCAAACTGCCATTTTTAGATCTCTCCACAGGTGTTCTATGGGATTCAGGTCTGGACTCATTGCTGGCCACCTTAGAAGTCTCCAGTGCTTTCTCTCAAACCATTTTCTAGTGCTTTTTGAAGTGTGTTTTGGGTCATTGTCCTGCTGGAAGACCCATGACCTCTGAGGGAGACCCAGCTTTCTCACACTGGGCCCTACATTATGCTGAAAAATTTGTTGGTAGTCTTCAGACTTCATAATACCATGCACACGGTCAAGCAGTCCAGTGCCAGAGGCAGCAAAGCAACCCCAAAACATCAGGGAACCTCCGCCATGTTTGACTGTAGGGACCGTGTTCTTTTCTTTGAATGCCTCTTTTTTTCTCCTGTAAACTCTATGTTGATGCCTTTGCCCAAAAAGCTCTACTTTTGTCTCATCTGACCAGAGAACAATCTTCCAAAACGTTTTAGGCTTTTTCAGGTATGTTTTGGCAAACTCCAGCCTGGCTTTTTTATGTCTCGGGGTAAGAAGTGGGGTCTTCCTGGGTCTCCTACCATACAGTCCCTTTTCATTCAGATGCCGACAGATAGTACGGGTTGACACTGTTGTACCCTCGGACTGCAGGGCAGCTTGAACTTGTTTGGATGTTAGTCCAGGTTCTTTATCCAACATCCGCACAATCTTGCGTTGAAATCTCTTGTCAATTTTTCTTTTCCGTCCACATCTAGGGAGGTTAGCCACAGTGCCATGGGCTTTAAACTTCTTGATGACACTTCGCACGGTAGACACAGGAACATTCAGGTCTCTGGAGATGGACTTGTAGCCTTGAGATTGCTCATGCTTCCTCACAATTTGGTTTCTCAAGTCCTCAGACAGTTCTTTGGTCTTTTTTCTTTTCTCCATGCTCAATGTGGTACACACAAGGACACAGGACAGAGGTTGAGTCAACTTTAATCCATGTCAACTGGTTGCAAGTGTGATTTAGTTATTGCCAACACCTGTTAGGTGCCACAGGTAAGTTACAGGTGCTGTTAATTACACAAATTAGAGAAGCATCACATGATTTTTCAAACAGTGCCAATACTTTTGTCCACCCTCTTTTTTATGTTTGGTGTGGAATTATATCCAATTTGGCTTTAGGACAATTCTTTTTGTGTTTTTTCATTTAAGACAAATTAAATGAAGATAATTATACCAAAGAATTTGTGTTTGCAATCAATTTCAGGAAGAAACTGAGTATTATCTGACAGAATTGCAGGGGTGTCAATACTTTTGGCCACAACTGTGTATATATATATATATATATATATATATTTATATATATATATAATATTATGGACAGTATTAATTTCCAAGGTTACTAAGCTTCTGTGATCTGGTAGAGTGCAATTGCCATTTTGACATACCCCAAGAAAACTTTTTTCCCATAGCCTAAGAAAACTTTTTTTAAGTATTATAACAAGTTTAAAGCACGTATGATATGTAAACAGACCAAGTGACTGCATACAAAAGCTGTCAAATCTCCCTTCTTTGAACCTTCTATTTTAAATTCCTATATAAGGATTGAGAAATAAACCAAAAATCTTCTTGATCCTAAAGCCAAAAATATTTAACTGCATCAATCTGCTCTTTACTACTGGTAAATACTACCGGTTGCACATTATTTGTCATAGAATGGGACAGAATGTTTACGTACATGAAGAAAATGAATTTACAAGAATAATCTTGTTTAAATAGTTAGCATATCACAAAGGGTCAGTTGTTCATTCATTGTGATCATTTGGGAACTTTTATTTGTTTAACCTTGTCAGGACGTGGAATATCAACTCGGTCAATTTTTAAGGTAGTGTAATGTATATGCGTTGCTCCTAATAGACCATTCATCCTCGTTAAGATGCTAAAATCCCAAGAAGAGGAAAAAAAAGGAATATAGTCAGCTTAGATATATAGTAAAAATACAAATCAGATAACTTTCAAAAATTAGAAAACAAAATATTAATGATGGCCATTTTTTTAACATTAGTGGAAAATACTATTTTTTTTTCCTTTTCTGGTATTATGATTTCTTTATTAAGATTTTTTTACCTTTTTTAGTGAAACTCAAGTTGTAAAAACAAAAAAGTATATTTTTATTCCATTTACATTTTAATTTTTTTTAAATTCAAAGGAATAGTGGAAGCATTATTGGTGATGATCTAATTATTGTTAAAAAAGAGTAAATGGATTAAAATGTGTCAGTGCTGGAGGATTGTTGAAAAGTGTTATGACCTGTGAGAAGTAAAATGCTTGTGAGTATTTTTTGGGACAAGGTAATAAAAAAATAAATCAGTAGATAACTCGTAGATGCCTGGAGGAGTAGAGTGAGGACAGTGTTCACCGTATGGAATCTTCCATGGTGTGAAGAGATGATTTGTTTGTTTTTCAAAGGCTGTGAAGAATGACTAACGTAGATTGTCAGCGCTTTCACGATAGATTGTTACGTACATTGAAAATGCATTGATCTGTTTTTTCACTTTGGCAATGATTTGCTTAAGAAAGATCAGCAAGAGTGATTCTTATCTACCCATTGCTCCACTTTTTCTGTAAAAAAAGGATGAAAGTGTACAAGATATTCTATGAATCAATTACCCTGATTTACGTGAATGTCGAAGAATATCATTTTTTGTCCCTTATTTGATATTGTATTTATTTCTGATTACTTTTTAATATATTGCTATATATTTTTTATTTTCCCCCCAAAAAAGTGCAAATTGTGTATAATTGTCATAAATTAAAATCTGCAATGTTTTTTACTTTATAAAAAATAAAAAATAGAAAAAATACACTGGCTTGTCTCAGTCTTGGAAAAGAATGATTTGTGTGTGGTTAGATAAATGCCATTGGTTGTTACATATATGTTTTGCAGATTTTCTTCGGATTGAGGTGCATGATACTAAGTATGGTTTGAGGTACAGCAAAAGTGTAAGGACAGCCTTAAACCCCTTGTCAGCATCTGGTCGCAAAACAGCAGTTAATACAATATTAGATTTGCAGGATTTATCAGTGGTCTGGAAGTCCAGCATGGGTGGATAGCACTGGGCAAATCTAAATCCTTAATACAAAGACCTCAACAGCCTATTAGAGGCACTTGACTTCCATTTGGAAATGTTAACTTAATTTTACCCATTTTCGGTTACTGACCCTGGTATCCACATCAGAAAAAAAAAATCTTGGCAAAAGATCAGAGATTCATTAATTCAGTATTATGTATTTGTGTATAAATTAATGAGTGAATTATGTGTATCATAAATAAAACAGACATGGCAGTGGATGCAGTGAATTTTAATGTGCGTTTGAACTTTTGAGTGACTCAAATATTAAAAGTTATTTCACAGACTTAGATAAAGAAAATGTGGTTTATATTTTTACAATGAACGAAACATCAATAATTTAGGACAACATTTGTTTACAATTAAGATTATGATTTTTTACATAGCTTTGATGGCTATTTCATCATATCACTACTCAGAGATCAACACGTACCACGTTTACTAGGTGTTTTAGCTTAAAGAATGATTACACAGGGATTTTTGGGGAGGGGGCAAAATGATTTCCTTTTATGGGACATTTCATAAGTTTTAAAGGGCTAAAGGGGTCTAGTTAAAATATTTTTCCCACAAAAAAAGCAATGACAACGAGTAGAAAATTGGTAATAACTGAATGTGCATTTCATTGAATTAGGTGTTTAATAAGGAGTAAGAGAGGAAATGTGCAACAATGCTTACATTTAGGCTTGAACTTAATAATACAATATTTAGATATATAAATCTTTCATTAATGTTTCATATATATATATATATACACCCACAAATGTATGTTTTATGTTTGCTAGACTTATGTAATGCAAAATACATTGTTTTAGGAAACAATAACATTTATTGATTTTGATTCGTTTTAGCCATTAATAGTACATGTAAATCAGAATGTCTGCAAATTTTATGGAACACTTGTGTTTATAGACTTTATTAATGTAGGTACTTTAAATGTTTTGCCATTTTTATCAATCCTAGAAAAAGAAAATCAAAATTGATTCAGGATAACATTTTAATTCAAACATATATGTAAAGTTAGTCAGAGACAATGACTGAGCAATTATATTCTAATCATGAACATAGCATGGCCGAAGCATAATAATCTTTCCATCTACCTAGATGAATAGGTTATGTTCTTTAGAAGAAAATGTTTTTTTGACCAAGATCTTTAAATAAGCTGGATTGCAGTAGATATTACACTGGGTCACAAGGTCCAGTAACAGCTCATTAGTGCTACTGAAATCAGCAAGTTTTACACAATAGGGTACAAAAGTCAAGTAATGATACCTGAGATGACGCACACATAGAGCAGAACAACAGGCTGTCGCCTTAATCCACTGTCTGAAATGATTGATCCTGGACACTGGTTTGCGTAATCTTGAAACAATGCATTCTAGTCGTAGAGGTCTGAAAAGCAGCTAGAACGTTCTATAATAAACACATGGTTTGATTATTGATACATATTTTGCATACTCATATGGTTTATATAATGTATGAAGATATAGACAGGTAGGTCACATAAAGATGAATTGATATTTGATAGATATATAATCTAAGCAGATAGATAGATGGTGTTAAAAAGATATATAGATAGATAGACAAACAGATAGATAGAAAGTTCTAGATAGATAGATAATAAATAGATACTTTCAAAAAAAGGAAAAAAGGCCTTTTACTAGATATTTTGCTGAAACCTCATCTTGTAAGGGAAAATAAAAACATAATATCTTTTTTTTCATAGACAATTTTAATTCTGCATTGCGGTCCAGGAGGTCAATGACATAACGGCTTGCACTCACATGATTTGCCATTGTGGTTTTCATATTTTTCTTTGTTTTAGATAGATAGATGTTAGATAGATAGATAGATATTTATATAGATAGATATTAGATAGATATATATGAGATAGATATAGAATGATTGATAAATTATTTGAAGATATCTGTAAAAGTGATGTGCTGCTCACTATCAATGTGACCTCATTTGAGGGAATCAACCCTGAAATCAAGATTTTAAATAAAAAATGTTATTATTTTGTAGACTGCAAAATCCTTTAGCTACTTTTCACAATAGTCATATAGACGATAATTTAAGCATTCCCATTAAACATATATAAAAATGATCAAGGAATATTAACCAACTGGTATGGGAAATATCAGAAGGGGTACACTAACATATTTTGCATAGTTATTTTAAAATTCTAAGAATTTACAAAAAAACTTTTCCAGTACTATGCGCAGAGTATATTCTCTTGGACAGATTTCTGTTCCTACTATGGTTCAAAATCTAAACTCTCTATTTTGTATCTTGGTATACATGAATCTACTTAATTCACTTAAATCTTAATGAACACAGTTGCAATAAAGATCTGTATCGGATACCACAGAATTATAAAGGTACTTCCATTTCTCTGGATTTTTTTGCAGCTGCACCTAAAGCTTACTTTTCTAATGGATTCCACATATAATTATATAATTACATATCATTCATAGAAACACTAAATAGAGGAGCATACCGTGCCATAAGAAGCACCTAGAGGTCTGTAATGAAGACCTTTAGAGATCCGTGTGTCTCTCTTCATGGTTATGTGCCCAATGCTGCAAGGCATCAGTGCTAACCACTGAGCCACCAAAGCATTTACAACACTATTTTGCTATACATGGAAATATTATATATACTTTTATTTATTTTTATGGGACTAAAGCAATCAGTTCAGCAGATAAAATTTATTTCTACAAGTTATAAATGGCTAAGCTTTAATACTAAAGACTATTCTTGAAGGATCAATTCACATACTACATGAAAACATACTGTATATTTGCAGCAAATCATATCATAAAATCTACAAATAATATTGCTGATATGTGTGTACTATGATGGCCAAAATTCTATAAGTAAAAATATCACAGCAGTGGTCACATTGATTGATATGTGTATGAACAAATTCAGAAATACTATTTTTATTTTTTTGTAAGTATGGGCTAGTAAGGCTAGTTTCACACTAGCGTATTTTACATGCATTGCACGGTGCCACTAAGCCCCCCCTGCCCGCTCCATGCCCGCCCCGTCCGGTCATCTCCTACTATCGCACACGGCCGCATGCGATCTGCGCACCTATCTTTAGCATAGGGTGCGCAGACCATGCGCTAGTAGGATTTTTGCGTGCACTGCGCACTTTTGAAGGTGCGCCAAGCATGCCAAAATGCAACATGGTGCGTTCGGCGCACACCGGCACACCTACAAAAGTGCGCAGCGCATGCAAAAATCCTACTAGCGCGTGGCCAGCGCACGGTCTGCGCACCCTATGCTAAAGATAGGGTGCGCAGATCGCATGCGGCCGAGTGCGATAGTAGGAGGAGATGACCAGACGGGGCGGGCATGGAGCGGGCAGGGGGCGGGGCTTAGCGGCGCCGTGCGCTGCATGTAAAATACGCTAGTGTGAAACTAGCCTAAGTGGTGCATGTCCTCAAGCCATATTTTTAAGGTCACAATTATGGTTTAAAAATGGACTTACCCTAAATATACATATATCAATGCAACCATTTTGTGACTCACACATTTCTTTCACAGTCTTACTAATGAAAGAACCTGTAGGCATGAAGTCACTTTCCCTCCTTGTTCTTCATCACTGCAAGTTTTCCAAAATATAAAAAAAAATATGTTCCATGGAACATATTTGTGCCCCTGATGATTTTTTGTAAAACATTGAAATTTGGTTAAAAAATATTAAATTCAGAAGCAATCCATAATTTTGAAACAACAGTGTTGGGTATTGGTCAGCACACCACACACCACCAAAACCACACCACATTGGACCTATACCTTCCCCCTGATGATGCTATAATTGTGGTGAAACATTTCATTTTGTGATCTACTGCATAAATCTAGCGCTGAGAATGCAGAGTTTTCCTTCCATACAGAATGTGAATAAAAATGTGCTTACTGACCTTATTTAATTACAAATATATTAATAATATACAAGCATTCATTTCAAAATAAAGTTGACAAAAGACTTAGGTGCAGGGATGCTAAAGTTATCGTGGTAGAACATGAAATGAGACATAGTTGTTAGTCATTTCTAAAAGCATCTATAATATTTTATTCAGTATTTAAGAGGATATGAAACAGCTTACTTAGAAAATTCTTATAAAGTAAGTGTGAAGTGATAGCAATCCATACAAAGCTGATTTATAAAACTATAGATAACAAGTTTTATAATCTTCATAACTCCCTTGCCCTTTGATACCAATCATTCTGGTTGCACCTATGGGAAATGTAACTTTGCTGTATCACCTAATATGAGAAGCGAGCTGATGGATTCAAATCTTTTAAGGTGACTAGTGATGAGCGAATATACTTGCTACTCGAGATTTCCCGAGTATGCTCGGGATGATCTCCAAGTATTTGGATTTACTCGGAGATATAATTTCTGCCACCATAGCTGCATGATTTGTGGCTGCTAGCCAGCCTGAATACATGTGGGAATTGCCAGTTTGTTAGGAAATCCCCACATGTATTCAGGCTGTCTAGCAGTTGCAAATCATGCAACTACGTTGACAGAAATGAAATCTCCAAGCACATCCAAATACTCAGAGATCACCCGAGCATGCTCGTGAAATCTCAAGTAACGAGTATACTCGCTCATCACTAAAGGTGACCATATCCTGAAGAGGTATCATCTCCTAATTTGTATAGAGCTTCCAATCTCCCATTGATTGATCTAAAAGGATTAGGAAATCAGCTGTGTGTGTTTTCAGGCCCCCTGACAAAACCAGAGGTGTGCAGAAGTATGCAAGTCAACAGCTGTCCTATTTCATATATTTATTGTCACTTTAGCTTCTCGAAGTACAACCAGAACAAAAGAATTTAGCATTGATAAATTTAAGAATTTCCCTATTACTACAGACCCTCTCATCTCTTGGTATCACAGACTTGGCCCTATCTTGGATCGCATCATATCTAACAGACCGGACATTCAGCGTCTCCCACTCACACACCACCTCCTCACCCCGCCTTCTATCTGTCAGAGTCCCGGAAGGTTCAGTCCTAGGGCCCCTGCTCTTCTCCATTTACACCTTTGGCCTCAGACAGCTCATAGAATATCACGGCTTTCAGTATCACCTCTATGCTGATGACACACAGGTCTACATCTCTGGACCAGATATCCCCTCCCTACTAACCAGAATCCCTCAATATCTGTCCGCTATTTCATCCTTCTTCTCCGCTAGATTTCTAAAACTTAATATGGACAAAACAGAATTCATCATCTTTCCTCCATCTCACACAACCCCCCCAACAGACCTATCCATTAAAGTAAATGGCTGCCCACTCTCCCCAGTCCCTCAAGCTCGCTGCCTCGGGGGTATCCTTGACACTGATCTCTCTTTCAAGCCACATATACAAGCCCTTTCCACTTCCTGCCGACTTCAACTCAAAAATATTTCACGGATCCATACATTCCTCAACCAAGAATCTGCAAAAACCCTAGTCCATGCCATCATCATCTCCCGCCTTGACTACTGCAACCTCTTGCTCTGTGGCTTCCTCTCTAACACTCACGCACCCCTCCAATCTATTCTAAACTCTGTGCTGCTCGACTAATCCACTTGTCCCCTCAGTATTCCCCGGCCTCTCCCCTCTGTCAATCCCTGGCATTGGCTCCCCATTACCCAAAGACTCCAATTCAAAACCCTAACCATGATATACAAGGCCATCCACAACCTGTGTCCTCCGTACATCTGTGACCTCGTCTCCTGGTACTTACCTGCATGCAACCTCCGATCCTCACAAGATCTCCTTCTCTACTCCCCTCTTATCTCCTGTTCCCACAATCGCATAAAAGATTTCTCCTGTGCATCCCCCCTACTCTGGAACTCTCTACCACAACATATCAGACTCTCACCTACCATGAAAACCTTCAAAAAGAACCTGAAGACCTACCTCTTCTGACAAGCCTACAACCTGCAGTAACCACAGATCCACCAAACCGCTGCATGACCAGCTCTACCCTCACCTACTGTTTCCTATTGTATCCTCATCCATCCCTTGTAGATTGTGAGCCCTCACGGGCAGGGTCATCTCTCCTCCTGCACCAGTCGTGACTTGTATTGTTAAGATTACTGTACTTGTATTTATTATGTATACCCCTCCTCACATGTAAAGCGCCATGGAATAAATGGCGCTATAATAATAAATAATAATAACAACAGTGTAAAGACACTAGAAATAACATTAGGGGAGATTCAAGCAGTGGGCAGATTCCTTTATACGACTAAAAAAGTTTACATATGATGCCATCAACTTTGGAAGGAACTAATTAGTTGGCACAGAGGAACATTAATTTATAGCATGTATATTTAAGCTAAGGATACTATACAATGAGCTGTAATACGGACAGGGACTGATATGAGTGACAATAATGACTGTAGGATATGATGACATCATATGAGAAATAGAAAAAATATAAATACATAAAATAATAATTAAACTGTATATATTACATTTTATTTTTCGATCAAAATTTTGGAAGACCATTTAGTGGCTGCAAATGCATACATTTCATATCTATTAATAATTCTCTATAAATATTAGTATCCTCACTTAATGCAGTTTTAACATCTCATGTGCGGTAGATTTTTGTGTTACATTAGGATCTAATTATTAAACATATGAAAAGATTAATTGGATTTGTAACATATGATTATTTCTTTTACTTATTTAGACTAGTTTAATGTATGCTACAGAGTCAGCTTCGTGCTGATTGTGAGCTGTAAGCACCCTAATAGTCAATACCTTCATTTTACAAGCAAGTCAACTTCTACAATGCCTTCATCATGCTCAATGGAGTGGTCTCCTGTTACAGAATAGCTCTGTGCTCCTAGGGTGCATTAATGGTCTTCATAAAACAATTCAGCATCACTTCATTACATGGTAATGCTATTTTTCCTTAGCATCACGGTCAGTAGAGCAGGTACTCAACAAGAACGGGTCAGGAAATAGTATAGAGGCCGGCCCTGAAACAAGGGCCCACACTGAGCAGCTTTGCACGTTCATGGCCTCTGTAAGGAAACACAACTAATGTGATAATGAGAACAACAGTGTTATAATACATAGGAGAGAAGAATGGTTAAATGACGGAGGCATTGCAGCCTATACATATGGATGTCTGATCACAATCATGTATACATAGGAACAACAACATAATATTGATAGTCTTGCTAAGCAGTTTATGCAAAAGTACAATCTGTGGCAATTTACAAGTAGAGCATTTGTAATTATTTGTCACATAGTTTGTTTCTTTAATCTTTCTAATTGTATTGTTTGTATTAGGCCGGTTTCACATTAGCGCATTTTCAGCGCGCGCACGGCCGGGGGTAGCTCCGCCCCCGATCCGGCTCTCTGCCCGGCGTGCCCGCCCCTTGCTTGTAGCGCCGCCTACTAGCGGACAGCGGCGCCTGCGATCGGCGCACCCTATCTTTAGCATAGGGTGCGCAGATCGTGCGCAGGCCGTGCGCTAGTTGCGCTTTGACCTGTGCTGCGCACTTTTGACGGTGCGCCGTGCGCGCCAAAATCCGAAAAGTTTGATTTTGGCGCGCACGGCGCACCGTCAAAAGTGCGCAGCACAGGTCAAAGCGCAACTAGCGCACGGCCTGCGCACGATCTGCGCACCCTATGCTAAAGATAGGGTGCGCCGATCGCAGGCGCCGCTGTCCGCTAGTAGGCGGCGCTACAAGCAAGGGGCGGGCACGCCGGGCAGAGAGCCGGCTCGGGGGCGGAGCTACCCCCGGCCGTGTGCGCGCTGAAAATGCGCTAATGTGAAACCGGCCTTATAGGTACTCGAGAACATGCACAAACGTAATATTGTTTTACAATCAAGTCATATCATTAAAGCACAAAAAAAAAGGAAAACGCATGAAAAGCCCCAATGTTGTACTATGGGGGGATGTCAGGGTCTATATCTCACAGAGAACATTTTAATATAAACAGGCACTGTGTGATGCTTGATTTCCAGTATAGTCACACTATAAGGTATTCAAACACTTACTTTTAGATAACGTTACAAAAGGGAAAGTTTGTAGTCGGATTATCCTCAAGAGATCCAATAATTAGTGATTGCCCGAAGTAAACTGCGTTAAGCTGACTTCCATGGCTCATTGTACAGTCTAGTCTACTAATCCAAAAATGATGCAATCCTTACAAAGAATTTTACTGGCAAAAATAGTACAATGAGCTGAGAAAACTGCATTGTAGGTCAGATTGTATGCTTTCCCTATAAAATGTTATTCCTATCTTGTACATTTATTTCATAGTCATAGTAAACGCTATAAATGTATAATAGATGTGCACCCCACAAATGGAACCTGCATCTATCTTGAGATTGGGGAGCTTGTTGAAGGCATGACATAGCTTATGACCTTGAGAATTCCTGTACAAATGATCAAGAATTCTGATCGCCTCTTCTCTTAGTGGAGCATGTCACAGTTCCATTTTTCAAACAAATTTAGATCCTATAAATGGGACCCGCATCTACTATATATTTATGACATATGATGTGGATGTGCCATGATGTGGATGCCTTTATGAAAGAAAGTAATTGAAGACTAAATGCAGTCAAGCAGTCTTACAATAAGATATAGTTCTGTAATATCCACAAAGTATGCCATGGATGCAGCACTCAATTGAGTGATCATTCCTAAAGGATGAAAAACAATAAAAAGAACTGATAATTCACATCTGAATATATACAATTTCCAAGTTTTGCTATCTGTTTTGCATTTAAAAAGGATATATCCTATTCACCACTACGTGTCCCATGCAGACAAGCCCGGATTGGGCATCTGCCAAGGTGGGCAGATGCCTGGTGGGCTGGCAGGTCTCCACTACTAAGTGGGCCGTGGGCACTTTAAATCTTCTGTGTGAAGGCCCTTTGTGTGTGTGCTGTCTAGTTGAATGCGCTGACAAGGGCTGCGGCCGCAGCCATGCTCTCGCACTGACGCGGGCCACCGCTGTACTTGTCAGCATGTGCAACGAGACAACGCACGCACACAGGGCCTTCATCCAGAAGATGTAAAGGGCCGGTGACCCACTTTTTGGTGGAGACCTGCGTCAGTGCTTGAGCACGGCTGCGGCCACAGCCCTTGTTCGTGCGTGCACACGGCTGCTGCCATTGTCAGCATGGGCAAGCAGGAGACCGAGTGCGCACACAAAGCCAAGCTAGAAATTTGAAAAGGCCACCACTGCGGTGCACATAGAGCACCTCCATCTGTATCTGATGCTGTCCTGCCTGTACCAGAGAACACTCACCAATTCCAGCAGGATCCTCTCCTCTTCACTGCCGACGCTGCACAGTGGACCCACCTCAGGTTTCTATCCTCCCCATCACAGGGATTTGGGTGAGTCATAAGATGAATACTTTCTTTATGTATATACAGCAGTTGCAGTTTCACCTATATAATGTATATAGACTGCTGTATATGCAATATATAAGTGATACTGCTGTATATAATCACGGTATTACAAAAAGGAAATCCAGCAAGAACTCAGCAAACCAGGGTTGGAGTAAAATGATGCTTCTCTTTATTTCTTCAACAAGGTATAAAAATGACCCAAACCTGAGGTTTGGACCGTGAAGAAGGCGGATTAGGCTGTCGAAACGCGTAGTCCCATTTGCACTTATTTCTGCCATGTACTCTGGTTTCTGATTCTTGTGGGTCGTTTTTATACCTTGTTGAAGAAATAAAGAAAAGCATCATTTTACTCCAACCCTGGTTTGCTGAGTTCCTGCTGGATTTCCTTTTTTTTCTCCTATTGAATGATCTACTCCTAATCCAGTCCGTGCAGGTACTTGATTACCAGGTGGGAAAGACCCATGAGTCTCATTGCTGCAGCTGGACACTGATACACACAATCACGGTATTACATATAATGTATGACAGCAATCTATATACATTATATAGGCAATACTGCTACTGATGTGTATATACATGATATAGGTGACACTGCTGTGTGTATGTGTGTGTGTGTGTATATATATATATATATATATACACACACCGCAGTGTCACCTATATCACATATATACACATCAGTAGCAGTATTGCCTATATAATGCATATAGATTGCTGTAGATACAATATATAAGTAATATTGCTGTATATAATTACAGTATCACCTATATAATGTAATATAATGTATATACAGCAGTCTATATATTGTATAGACAATACTGCTACTGATATATACTTGCTATACATAGGTGATACTGCTGTGTGTATATACAGTATGTGTGCATAATATATATATATATATAATACACACACCGCAGTGTCACCTAAAGTCATATGTTAAAGTTTGGGCACCCCTATTAATGTTAACCTTTTTTCTTTATAACATTTTTGGTTTTTGCAACAGCTATTTCAGTTTCATATATCTAATAACTGATGGACTCAGTTATATTTCTGGATTCAAATGAGGTTTATTGTACTAACAGAAAATGTGCAATCTGCATTTAAACAAAATTTGACCGGTGCAAAAGTATGGGCACCCTTATCATTTTCTTGATTTGAACACTCCCAACTACTTTTTACTGACTTCCTGAAGCTCTAAATTGGTTTTGTAACCTCATTGAGCTTTGAACTTCATAGCCAGGTGTATCAAATCATGAGAAAAGGTATTTAAGGTGGCCACTTGCAAGTAGTTCTCCTATTTGATTCTCCTATGAAAAGTGGCATCATGGGCTCCTCAAAACAACTCTCAAATGATCAGAAAACAAAGATTATTCAACATAGATTTCAGGGGAAGGATACAAAAAGTTGTCTCAGAGATTTAACCTGTCAGTTTCCACTGTGAGGAACATAGTAAGGAAATGGAAGAACGCAGGTACAGTTCTTGTTAAGCCCAGAAGTGGCAGGCCAAGAAAAAATATCAGAAAGGCAGAGAAGAAGAATGGTGAGAACAGTCAAGAACAATCCACAGACCACCTCCAAAGACCTGCAGCATCATCTTGCTGCAGACGGTGTCACTGTGCATCGGTCAACAATACAGCGCACTTTGCACAAGGAGAAGCTGTATGGGAGAGTGATGCGAAAGAAGCCATTTCTGCAAGCACACCACAAACAGAGTCGCCTGAGGTATGCAAAAGCACATTTGTACAAGCCAGTTACATTTTGGAAGAAGGTCCTGTGGACTGATGAAACAAAGATTGAGTTGTTTGGTCATACCAAAAGGCGTTATGCATGGAGGCTAAAAAACACAGCATTCCAAGAAAAACACTTGCTACCCACAGTAAAATTTGGTGTAGGTTCCATCATGCTTTGGGGCTGTGTGGCCAATGCTGGCACCGGGAATCTTGTTAAAGTTGAGGGTCACATGGATTCAACTCAGTATCAGCAGATTCTTGACAATAATGTGCAAGAATCACTGACGAAGTTGAAGTTACGCAGGGGATGGATATTTCAGCAAGACAATGATCCAAAACACAGCTCCAAATCTACTCAGGCATTCATGCAGAGGAACAATTACAATGTTCTGGAATGGCCATCCCAGTCCCCAGACCTGAATATCATTGAACATCTGTGGGATGATTTGAAGCGGGCTGTCCATGCTCGGCGACCATCAAACTTAACTGAACTGGAATTGTTTTGCAAACAGGAATGATCACAAATACCTTCATCCAGGATCCAGGAACTCATTAATAGCTACAGGAAGCGACTAGAGGCTGTTATTTTTGCAAAAGGAGGATCTACAAAATATTAATGTCACTTTTATGTTGAGGTGCTCATACTTTTGCACCGGTCAAATTTTGTTTAAATGCAGATTGCACATTTTCTGTTAGTACAATAAACCTCATTTGAATCCAGAAATATAACTGAGTCCATCAGTTATTAGATATATGAAACTGAAATAGCTGTTGCAAAAACCAAAATTGTTATAAAGAAAAAAGGTTAACATTAATAGGGGTGCCCAAACTTTAACATATGACTGTATATAACATATACACACATCAGTAGCAGTATCACCTATATAATGCATATAGACTTCTGTATATACAATATATAAAGGATACGTGCTGCGACTGCTCTATTTAATCACAATATCAGCTATATAATGTAGATACAACAGTCTATAATAATAATAATAAATTTTATTTCTATAGCGCCAACATATTCCGCAGCACTTTACATTTCAGAGGGGACTTGTACAGACAATAGACATTACAGCATAACAATAATCACATAGATCATAACAGATACCAAGAGGAATGAGGGCCCTGCTCGCAAGCTTACAGTCTATGAGGAAAGAGGTAGACACGAAAGGTGGGTGGTAACAGTTGCCCTGATTGTATGGACCAGCCATAATGTTAAGTGTGTAACAGTACAGACACAGAGGGCTAATGGATGCATAAAGCATGTGGGAACATGATGCGGGGAACCTGGTTATGGTAAAACTTTTGGCTGTGCCACACAGGGATAGATTAGGTTAATGTGTTGAGGCGATAGGCCAGTCTGAATAAATGCGTTTTCAGGGCACGCTTAAAATTGTGGGGATTGGGGACTAATCGTATTGACCTGGGAAGTGCATTCCAAAGAATTGGCGCAGCACGTGTAAAGTCTTGGAGACGGGAGTGGGAGGTTCTGATTATTGAGGATGCTAACCTCAGGTCATCAGCAGAACGGAGGGCGTGGGTAGGGTGGTATACTGAAACAAGGGAGGAGATGTAGGGTGGTGCTGAGCCATGGAGGGCTTTGTGGGTGAGGGTAATATCTATATATTCTATATATACTGTATCTATATATAGTCTATATATTTTATATATGCAAAAGTGCTACTGATGTGTACATACGTTATATATAGGTGATACTGCTATGTATATATATATTTATGTACACACAGCATTTGCAGTATCACCTATATAATGTATAGACTACTGTATATACATTATATAGGTGATACTGCTGTGTATAGTCTCTGTATACACACACACAATAGTGTAGAGATGTTTAGAGATGTTTATATAGTATGGCACTGTGTATATACAGTGGGGCAAAAAAGTATTTAGTCAGTCAGCAATAGTGCAAGTTCCACCACTTAAAAAGATGAGAGGCGTCTGTAATTTACATCATAGGTAGACCTCAACTATGGGAGACAAACTGAGAAAAAAAAATCCAGAAAATCACATTGTCTGTTTTTTTTTCATTTTATTTGCATATTATGGTGGAAAATAAGTATTTGGTCAGAAACAAGCAAACAAGATTTCTGGCTCTCACAGACCTGTAACTTCTTCTTTAAGAGTCTCCTCTTTCCTCCACTCATTACCTGTAGTAATGGCACCTGTTTAAACTTGTTATCAGTATAAAAAGACACCTGTGCACACCCTCAAACAGTCTGACTCCAAACTCCACTATGGTGAAGACCAAAGAGCTGTCAAAGGACACCAGAAACAAAATTGTAGCCCTGCACCAGGCTGGGAAGACTGAATCTGCAATAGCCAACCAGCTTGGAGTGAAGAAATCAACTGTGGGAGCAATAATTAGAAAATGGAAGACATACAAGACCACTGATAATCTCCCTCGATCTGGTGCTCCACGCAAAATCCCACCCCGTGGGGTCAGAATGATCACAAGAACGGTGAGCAAAAATCCCAGAACCACGCGGGGGGACCTAGTGAATGAACTGCAGAGAGCTGGGACCAATGTAACAAGGCCTACCATAAGTAACACACTACGCCACCATGGACTCAGATCCTGCAGTGCCAGACGTGTCCCACTGCTTAAGCCTGTACATGTCCGGGCCCGTCTGAAGTTTTCTAGAGAGCATTTGGATGATCCAGAGGAGTTTTGGGAGAATGTCCTATGGTCTGATGAAACCAAACTGGAACTGTTTGGTAGAAACACAACTTGTCGTGTTTGGAGGAAAAAGAATACTGAGTTGCATCCATCAAACACCATACCTACTGTAAAGCATGGTGGTGGAAACATCATGCTTTGGGGCTGTTTCTCTGCAAAGGGGCCAGGACGACTGATCCGGGTACATGAAAGAATGAATGGGGCCATGTATCGTGAGATTTTGAGTGCAAACCTCCTTCCATCAGCAAGGGCATTGCAGATGAAACGTGGCTGGGTCTTTCAACATGACAATGATCCAAAGCACACCACCAGGGCAACGAAGGAGTGGCTTCGTAAGAAGCATTTCAAGGTCCTGGAGTGGCCTAGCCAGTCTCCAGATCTCAACCCTATAGAAAACCTTTGGAGGGAGTTGAAAGTCCGTGTTGCCAAGCGAAAAGCCAAAAACATCACTGCTCTAGAGGAGATCTGCATGGAGGAATGAGCCAACATACCAACAACAGTGTGTGGCAACCTTGTGAAGACTTACAGAAAATGTTTGACCTCTGTCATTGCCAACAAAGGATATATCACAAAGTATTGAGATGAAATTTTGTTTCTGACCAAATACTTATTTTCCACCATAATATGCAAATAAAATGAAAAAAAAACAGACAATGTGATTTTCTGTATTTTTTTTTCTCAGTTTGTTTCCCATAGTTGAGGTCTACCTATGATGTAAATTACAGACGCCTCTCATCTTTTTAAGTGGTGGAACTTGCACTATTGCTGACTGACTAAATACTTTTTTGCCCCACTGTAGTGTGGATTTAATACTATATACACTGCCACATCTCTACACTATATAGTATATACAGCGCTCTAAATTACCATGGTATATAATATGGAGCTATATATATAATTGATTCTAGCATATATTGTGGAGCTGTGTATACTTCTGTCCTGTATAAATGGTGTAATTCTCAGTATCTAGTCTTATTATGTATGTGCATTCAGTATATACTGTGTATATATATATATATATATATCACCCCAATTAATTGCGAAAAATATGGTGGACTCTTTATTGGCCCATGTGGCAACATTTCGGATCCATAACAGAACATTTCTCTGATATGGAAGTGAAATAAAGAGTATGAAAAAAAATCGGTTCCATTTTCATCCAAGGTTGTATGATTTTCTTCTCACTTGCTATCCGTGTGCAGTCGTTTTTTTCTCAGCAATTGTTGCAGTCCGATACACGGCAAGTCAGACCATTGAGGAGATGGAGAAATGAATTTCTCCGTCTCCTCCACACCTGTGCTGCAATTCTCTGTTGCGAGAGCATCGGAGCATAGAGCACTGTCACTCTGTCAGCAGAGCAAGAGCCGATTACCATTAGCATATCACATCCGATTCCATATGCTAGTGTGATTACACGCGTATTCTGCGTACTTGTATTAAGGACACATTCACACAGTCAGTGTTTTAATCAGTATTTGTAGGCAAAACCAGGAGGAGAACAATCAGAGGAAAAGTATAAAAGAAACCCATCACTACTTCTGTATTTATCACCCACTCCTGGTTTTGGCTTATAAAGACTGATGTGAAATACTGACCAAATACTGAACATGTCAGTGTGGTCTGATTCTGTATATATACACTGAACAGTACCACTTCTGTCCTGTTTACTGGGTGGAGTTCTCTGTCGCTGTATTATTCTGCATTTCTACACTGCATAGTTTCACTTCCTCTGTCCTGTATATACACTGCACGGTACCACCCCTTTAGTCCTGTACATACACTGCACAGTACCACTCCTCCTGCCCTGTATATATACACTGCACAGTACCACTTCTCCTGTCCTGTATATACACTGCACAGTATCACTAATCCTGTCCTGTATATACACACTGCACAGTACCACTTCTCCTGTCCTGTATATAACTGCACAGTACCACTCCTCCTGCCCTGTATATATACACTGCACAGTACCACTTCTCCTGTCCTGTATATACACTGCACAGTACCACTCCTCCTGCCCTGTATATATACACTGCACAGTACCACTTCTCCTGTCCTGTATATACACTGCACAGTATCACTAATCCTGTCCTGTATATACACACTGCACAGTACCACTTCTCCTGTCCTGTATATAACTGTACAGTACCACTCCTCCTGCCCTGTATATATACACTGCACAGTACCACTTCTCCTGTCCTGTATATAACTGCACAGTACCACTCCTCCTGTCCTGTACATATGCTGCACAGTACCACTCCTCCTGTCCTGTATATGTACACTGCACTGTGCCACTTCTCCTGTCCTGTCCCTCAAAACACATTTGTTCAGAGCGGCTTATCACGTTCACTAATCAAAGTCATTCTATGTGTGCGTGTATAGCCCATTCACTATCTCCATCCATCCTTCACTCCCTCAAAATGGCTGGACCTTCATTGTAAATATACAATTGTAAATACACACCTGTACTTTGTATCTCCCTCACCTCATTGTAGATTGTAAGCTCTCACAAGCAGAGTCGTCTTATTTAGTCTTATTTTGCTTTAATTATTGTATTGTTAATGTTGTTACTTATGACTTGTGTTTTGAAACTGTTAAACTGTAACCGTTGATTACAGTGGGAGATGACACAGTGGCGGTGACCCGGTCCGTGGCCTCAGGCGGTCAATGTAAAAGGGGTAGAGTGATGGGGATAAAGTCATTGAGAAGATTTGTGACGCCACCTGTGGTTTCTGGTCAGTTTGACCAGCGCTGCAGGGTTGCTTCTCTGGGACAGATGGTGTGGTGCAGCAATGATGTTGTAGCCCTCCACAGGTAGGGCTATAGTCCCAGGGCAGAGTAGATAAGGTTGGCAAATGAGGAGATAGTGAGGAGAAGTAGATGGTGCAGTGTTAGGCACAGAGATGTAGCAGTGCTGAGTGGGTTGGCGCAGGAAGAAGGCAATGAGACAGGTGAATGCAGTTCCAGTTCTTTTACTCACGTTCTTGGCACAGACAGGTGCCCACTTCAATGCTGCGGTCTCCAGATCAGGGGCCCAGCCAACTCCCAGGCAGATGGAATTAACCTTTTCAGCTCTCCCTTTTGTGTGCCTGTTCTGAACGTCTCCTCACTAGTGCTTAAACTGAAGTACTTGTAGTTGTGTGTTAAACCCAAGTTCCTCCTCTCAGATGTTCCTTGGAACGCTACTCGCATGACAAGTGTCTGTAGCCTGCTTCGGGGTCTCCATCCATCATGTCCCGGCTCACACATAGGTTGCCACCGTGTCTTCGAGTTCTTTTGTGGGAATAGAGTGGTCACAGCTCCTATTCCTTCGGTGTCTGCTGCTGGAACATTAGTTTCACAAACAGCCTCGGGGACCGGACCCCGGCCATGCGCTTCAAACTTCAGGAAGTGTTCTGCTTTGACCCTAGTCCTCTTCTCCTTACGTTCCGCACTAAACTATCTTCCTTCTGAAGAATCAGGCTTTCTATGGCCCCTTCCTGTGCCAGCAGCTCCAAGTCACTGAAGTCTGCTGCAGCACCTCCTTCACTCCATCCCTCTCTGGGGATCTTCTCTCACAGACTGACCTAGTCCTAATATTCTCCTGCTCTCTTGTGCAGTCTAAGCTCCACCCACCTCCCAGCACTCTTCGTGTTCCAAGCAGGGACCCATGAAGGTTGCTCTGTTACACTACTGTGTTTGTGTGAGATGCAGGTGTTGGATGCTGGTCAGGTGTTACCATCTTACCTGGGGAGTGGGATGCTACACCTCAGGAGGAGGTACAGTACATCTGTGGTGACTGAACCCTCAGGGGCGCCACAGTACCACTTTGCCTGTCCTGTATATATGCACTGCACAGTACCACTCCTCCTGTCCTGTATATACACTGCACAGTACCACTTCTCCTGTCCTGTATATACACTGCACCGTACCACTCCTCCTTTCCTGTATATATACACTCCTCCTGTCCTGTATATACACTGCACAGTACCACTCCTCCTGTCCTGTATATATACACTGCACAGTACCACTCCTCCTGTCCTGTTCTTGGAGAGGTGACATTGGACTTTGGGAAGGTCAATACTGGTTTATTCTTTTCAGTATTCTTATGGGAAAATAAAAAATAATTATTGGAAAACCCATTTAAATGGATTATCCCAAGTAATCCCCTAACCTGAGAACTTTCCAGTCGCTGGGACTCCCATGGTTCTGCTGAAAAGAGCACCATGTAAATGGACCTATGTCTAAGGGTGCCTTTGCGCACCAGAAATGCGTCAGGTGTTTTTTTTTACATTTTTAACATGGCATGATAGCCTAATAAAGTTTTTTCATTTATGTTTGGTGTTCCGAACAATTTTCCTTTTTGTTGTGGATATCTGCTGTGCTCACCAGCGAATTCGTGCACCCACCTGTGCATTGACCTGTGCCCAAGGTGGTTCTTATTCAGATGCAATGCAAGCTCCCAGTCCTCCCTCTCCTGAATGGACCTGTGGTCGATCATGCGCACTGTGGCGCCATTCACATGTGGCTCTTCAAATAATGCCTTTAAAAGGATTGTTGAGGGGCACGACAAAGTATAGTAAAATCCACTGATCGGGTGTGGGGAGAGTTATAGTATGTAGGTTGGTGGAGTTTGTGTGGCAGGGCAGCTTTTTTGTCCTAGTTCAGCCCTGCATGCAGACTTGATTGAACCCTCCACTCATTTGTAAAAACTGTAAACAATCCAAAGATCCAAGGGACCTGGTAGTATCCTTCAAAAAAGTTTTATTGACACCAGTGTACACAAAAAAAAACTGATAAGTGACATTTCGGCCACACTGGACCTTTTTCAAGCCAAAAAAGATGTGTACACTATTTGAAGGATACTACCCCTTGCCTTGGATCTTTGGATTGTTTATCTCTTGCTTTTACAACATATTCTCCCAGTGTCACTCAACAGCCTCACTTTTTCACAGTTTGTTGCCACTTATCAGACATTTAGTCTCTTTTGGTGATATCTTAGGTAATCTGACAGTCTATCTGCACAATACACCACTATCATGGATACTCTATGTGTTCTGGAACCTTTCTATCATAGCCAGCATTAACTTTTCTTCAGTAATTTGTGTTATAGTAGCTCATCTGTGAGATAAGGTCAGACAAGCTAGCTATTTCTCTCCATGTGCATCAATGAACTTTGGGTGTCTATAACCCTGTCACCAGTTACCTAAATGTCGTTACTTGGACTACTTTTTGATGTTGACCAAAGTCACTCAACTCTTTGTTCTTGTCCACTTTTCATACTTCAAACACAACAAAAAATTTAAAAACTCAGTGTTCTTGAAGTTAATACTTAACATAATCTAACACTTAGTATTTTACATTATAATAAAATAATCAGCATTATTAATTTTGGCTGTCAGTAATTTCAATGTATTGGCAGTTCAGTACATAATACTTATACAGGTCTCTTATAGCATATCTATAGGACAAGAACACTTTTTTTAAGTCTTTTGTGTGCTGGTGGTGTCCATCATGTTTACTTAAATTAAGTAAGGGTGCGCAGTCACGTGAAACGCGTTGATGCCGCATATCATGTAACATACATCGCTGATGCTGTTTTATCCTCTGCTGAACACTTTCAGTGAATAAAGACAGAAGTTTGTTCACAAGTTCGTTGAGCTGGATTTTCTCCTGTTTTGTAGGAAAATTTATACTGGGCATGACTGAAGCATGGAACAGTTTGTAATAGAAGCTGTGATACGCCATTATGTTCCACAGCAGTCCTGGGCATCAAGATTTCTGCTTCCTTCCCCTGGGATTGCTGCACTTTGTTGCTCTCCACATCAGGTTTGGCAAGTTGCCAGTAGTGGATCATTGACATAATCTCCAAAGATTTATATAAAGGGAATCTGTCACCACATTGACCTATCTAAATTATTAATACGGTCATACATGTTATAGAATGCTTAAAAAAGTCCTACAGGTGTGTCTTATATCAGATGCCTTGTTGAAAAATCATATTTTATCACTTTACTCCCCCTTTTATTTAAAATTATCTCTGGGGGCAGAGTTATCTCCCAGGCACCATCCTGCCCTAAGCCTGGAAGAGGGCATTTATATAAAGTGATAAAAGATGATTGCTCAACAACAAGGCATTTGATATGAGGCATACAGGTAAAACTTTTTTCAGCAATCTATAACCTGTATGTCTATATTAATAGGTTAGATAGGTCAAATGTGATGACAAATTCCCTTTAAAGCCCCCGTCACACATAGCTGAGTCACAAGTCTTGTGACCCAACAGCGATCTCACCAGCGAGATCGCTGTGTGTGACACTGACCAGCGACCGGCCCCCCTGCCAGTTATCGCTGATTGTCCTGAAATGGCCAGGACATTTTTTGATCGCTGGTCTCCCGCTGGTCAGTACGCATCGCTGTGTGTGACAGGCGGGAGACCAGCGATCAGCGGGCTGGAAACTAAGGTAAACGCAGGGTTTCTAAGCAGCGCGCAGTGCTTAGAAACCCTCTGTGTACCTTAGTTACCAAAGCGCTGATGCAGGGAGCTGGTAACCAAGGTACACATCGGGTTTCTAAGTGACGCGCACTGCTTAGAAACCCGATGTGTACCTTAGTTACCAGCTCCCTGCATCAGCGCACTGGTAACTAACGTACACAGCAATGCACCTGCTTGGCGTTGCTGGTGCTGATCGTTGGTGAAGCTGCCTGTTTGACAGTTCACCAGCGATCATGTGGTGACACACCAGCGATCCTGACAAGTTGATATCATTGTCGGGATTGCTGGTGAGTCGCTATGTGTGACGGGGCCCTAAGGCCCATTAACACACACCTGTGTCTTGGGATTATATGCTCCACCATCTGTTCTGTTTATGTTTGATGTTTGTGCTTCCATTCATCCCTCCTGGGTTCCACTTCATCTGTCCTGCTGATCCTGAGATTCCTGGTGAGCCTTTAACACATTAAAAGAGAAAATATTAGGCTACAGGGAAAAAAAGCAACTGATGGCCGATTTTCAGTAATCATGTTATTATTACCACTAGCAGAAATATAAAGATAACACATGATACACTTTTTACAATAGGTGATGGATACGTCTCACCTCCTCTCTTCTCTGGACAATGATATCTACACATTCATAGCGAATATCTAGACAACCTTCCTAGGCAGCTCAGGCACACCATCTTTTTCAAGATGGCTGCCCTCACAATTGTTTGAAAATAAAATACAACATTGTACCATCAGAAAATAAAAACAGATTCAAAATTAATATATTTAATCTGGTTTTATTTATTAAAAAATATTTTATTAAGGCAAAGTGGGCATGTACTTATACCAACTGTATGATGTTGCCCTGTCATAAGCTGATACAAGGGTTTGTAATGCTAAACCCACTGACTGCCATTACTAGTTTAGTAATTTCTTCTCTACTAACAGCACTGTCTAATTATGCACAAGGTAACTGAGAAGCAAGCATAAAAGTTTTATCTGCTCTGCCACCACTTTTATATTGTTTTTCCAGTTAAAGAAGCACATCCATCAAAATTTTACTCTTCTTAATATATTGCAGTCAACATATTACATAACATTGTATGCTTACAATTGCTAATTTTACCTTTCTACACACTTAATTCTTCTCTTTTCCATTAGGTCTATGACATCACGTGATTACAAACAGACTTGCTCAATCCTTCTAAGCTTTATGTAAAGTCAATTTTCACTGGGTGACTCATCAGTCACAGTAAAAGTCAATGGCAGGGTGAGAGGAGGAGCAGCTGGGTCAGGAGTTGAAGATCGAAATGATTTCTGCAGGGACAAGATATTTCCTGTTTCTATATACAGCAGAAAAAAAGAGAATTAGCTGAGCAAAAAGTACAATGAGCAATTGTAAGTACACAGTGCTATATGATATGATGATTGCAATTAAGAGGTTAAAAACTTTGCTAGCAGTGCTTCTTTAAATGTGAAAAATTTGGTAAAAGGTCCGTTTTAAATAGTGCAATCAAGATAGTAGGCTAATTTGTTGCTGATCGGTTGCAATGGCAATGAAGCACTGCAGAAAGCCCATGTCACTGCCAATTTTATGCTCCTTTGAATCCCAGCGTGAGGAGATTGACGTTTTGATTAGAGTTGAGCGACTTTTGGTTTTTTAGGGTCGCGTTTCGTTTCGTGAAACCCGACTTTTCCAAAAGTCGGGTCGAGCAAGATCGTCCGATTATAGGGAAAAGTCGGGGTCGTCCCGAAACACGAAACCCAATGTAAGTCAATGGGGAATAAAAGTCGGCAGTGAGAGGAGGACAGGAAACACACCAACAGTGCCCATTTGAATGCCAAAAGCATCAATTCTTCTTACTTAAGCTTGTCAACCTTAATTAACTTCATAATATAAGTTACGCACTGAAAAATGGGTGTTATTTGGCTAAAGTTGTGGGGGGGGGCTGGCTGCAGGTTTTCATGTACCCTGGGCAAAAGAGCGCCCCTTTAACACATACCACAACTCATCATGCTCCGATACGGCAGATAAATAGCGGTATAGTACAATGAAAAATACCTCACTTTTTACATCTCATGATGAGGCCCATCTATTTCTCCATACAGAATCATTGGTCCCATATAATGTTTGAAACAGTATATGATGAGCTCCACATAATGCTACAGTATATGTTGGTCCCCATGGATGAAGCTCCACTGTCTTATGGGCCCAAATAATGCTCCAAACATAATGGGCCCCATTTCTAATGCTCTAGTGTATAATGGGCCCTGTAAATGCTGCTCCAGTGTCTGATGTCCACCTTTGGAATGTTCTAGTGTATGGTGGGCCCCATCTATCATTCTCCAGAGTATAGTGCTCCCCAAAAATTGCTGTCCCAACATTGAAAACAATCAAATAAGTCTCCTCGCTAGGGAATCCCTGTACTTGTCTGGACAGGTGCTGTAGCTTGCTTAACAGCTCGCCAGCCGTTCTCACGCCCAGTATGGATTGCACGTGATTGCACAAAGGTTAGAAAGGGTACTGTATCCCTGGATAACATGTATGGATAGCGTACACATTCAAAATATATGTCTATACAGCATGAGGCAGGCTCAGACGGTGTTAGGCCCAGTATGGATTGCACGTCATTGCACAAAGGTTAGAAAGGGTACCGTATCCCCGGATAACATGTATGGATAGCGTACACATTCAAAATATATGTCTATACAGCATGAGGCAGGCTCAGACGGTGTTAGGCCCAGTATGGATTGCACGTCATTGCACAAAGGTTAGAAAGGGTACCGTATCCCTGGATAACATGTATGGATAGCGTACACATTCAAAATATATGTCTATACAGCATGAGGCAGGCTCAGACGGTGTTAGGCCCAGTATGGATTGCACGTCATTGCACAAAGGTTAGAAAGGGTACCGTATCCCTGGATAACATGTATGGATAGCGTACACATTCAAAATATATGTCTATACAGCATGAGGCAGGCTCAGATGGTATTAGGCCCAGTATGGATTGCACGTCATTGTACAAAGGTTAGAAAGGGTACCGTATCCCCGGATAACATGTATGGATAGCGTACACATTCAAAATATATGTCTATACAGCATGAGGCAGGCTCAGACGGTGTTAGGCCCAGTATGGATTGCACGTCATTGCACAAAGGTTAGAAAGGGTACCGTATCCCCGGATAACATGTATGGATAGCGTACACATTCAAAATATATGTCTATACAGCATGAGGCAGGCTCAGACGGTGTTAGGCCCAGTATGGATTGCACGTCATTGCACAAAGGTTAGAAAGGGTACTGTATCCCCGGATAACATGTATGGATAGCGTACACATTCAAAATATATGTCTATACAGCATGAGGCAGGCTCAGACGGTGTTAGGCCCAGTATGGATTGCACGTCATTGCACAAAGGTTAGAAAGGGTACCGTATCCCCGGATAACATGTATGGATAGCGTACACATTCAAAATATATGTCTATACAGCATGAGGCAGGCTCAGACGGTGTTAGGCCCAGTATGGATTGCACGTCATTGCACAAAGGTTAGAAAGGGTACCGTATCCCTGGATAACATGTATGGATAGCGTACACATTCAAAATATATGTCTATACAGCATGAGGCAGGCTCAGACGGTGTTAGGCCCAGTATGGATTGCACGTCATTACACAAAGGTTAGAAAGGGTACCGTATCCCCGGATAACATGTATGGATAGCGTACACATTCAAAATATATGTCTATACAGCATGAGGCAGGCTCAGACGGTGTTAGGCCCAGTATGGATTGCACGTCATTGCACAAAGGTTAGAAAGGGTACCGCATCCCCGGATAACATGTATGGATAGCGTACACATTCAAAATATATGTCTATACAGCATGAGGCAGGCTCAGACGGTGTTAGGCCCAGTATGGATTGCACGTCATTGCACAAAGGTTAGAAAGGGTACCGTATCCCCGGATAACATGTATGGATAGCGTACACATTCAAAATATATGTCTATACAGCATGAGGCAGGCTCAGACGGTGTTAGGCCCAGTATGGATTGCACGTCATTGCACAAAGGTTAGAAAGGGTACCGTATCCCCGGATAACATGTATGGATAGCGTACACATTCAAAATATATGTCTATACAGCATGAGGCAGGCTCAGACGGTGTTAGGCCCAGTATGGATTGCACGTCATTGCACAAAGGTTAGAAAGGGTACCGTATCCCCGGATAACATGTATGGATAGCGTACACATTCAAAATATATGTCTATACAGCATGAGGCAGGCTCAGATGGTGTTAGGCCCAGTATGGATTGCACGTCATTGCACAAAGGTTAGAAAGGGTACCGTATCCCCGGATAACATGTATGGATAGCGTACACATTCAAAATATATGTCTATACAGCATGAGGCAGGCTCAGACGGTGTTAGGCCCAGTATGGATTGCACGTCATTGCACAAAGGTTAGAAAGGGTACCGTATCCCCGGATAACATGTATGGATAGCGTACACATTCAAAATATATGTCTATACAGCATGAGGCAGGCTCAGACGGTGTTAGGCCCAGTATGGATTGCACGTCATTGCACAAAGGTTAGAAAGGGAACCGTATCCCAGGATAACATGTATGGATAGCATACACATTCAAAATATATGTCTATACAGCATGAGGCAGGCTCAGACGGTGTTAGGCCCAGTATGGATTGCACGTCATTGCACAAAGGTTAGAAAGGGTACCGTATCCCTGGATAACATGTATGGATAGCGTACATATTCAAAATATATGTCTATACAGCATGAGGCAGGCTCAGACGGTGTTAGGCCCAGTATGGATTGCACGTCATTGCACAAAGGTTAGAAAGGGTACCGTATCCCTGGATAACATGTATGGATAGCGTACACATTCAAAATATATGTCTATACAGCATGAGGCAGGCTCAGACGGTGTTAGGCCCAGTATGGATTGCACGTCATTGCACAAAGGTTAGAAAGGGTACCGTATCCCCGGATAACATGTATGGATAGCGTGCACATTCAAAATATATGTCTATACAGCATGAGGCAGGCTCAGACGGTGTTAGGCCCAGTATGGATTGCACGTGATTGCACAAAGGTTAGAAAGGGTACCGTATCCCCGGATAACATTTATGGATAGCGTACACATTCAAAATATATGTCTATACAGCATGAGGCAGGCTCAGACGGTGTTAGGCCCAGTATGGATTGCACGTCATTGCACAAAGGTTAGAAAGGGTACCGTATCCCTGGATAACATGTATGGATAGCGTACACATTCAAAATATATGTCTCAGGAGGCAGGCTCAGACGGTGTCAGGCACAGTATGGATTTGACGGCCCAGATTACACAGCGGAGGAGCAGGGAGAGGTAAAGATTGCAAATGCTGGGGCCCTGCCCAAGCAAGGGGGGCCCTCTCTTGGGCGTCGGTACTGGCACTGGGCCCCTCATAGTACAGCGGTGTGTCTGACGGCGGGTGTGCACCACCACCATCAGAGACACTTGATTGCACTATGAGGGACCCTGTGCCAGTGCCCGCGCCCAAGAGTCGGCCTACCCACCTGTCCAGGGCAACGGCACTCGCACGGTGTCGTGCGCTAGGTGGTTACCCCGGCCATGGGGGGGGAGGCAGCACAGTTAGGGAGTTTTAGAAAGTGGCATATGTTGATGTTGGACATTCAGCTGATGCAAAAGGCGAAATAGGTGAAGTACCAGGAAGAGGTGGACCAAAGCAAGCCATGTGTCATCAGGGGAAGGTGGGACAAAATCCTTGGAAACCCATGCGTGGTTCATTTTAATGAAGGTTAGATCATCCACATTTTGGGTTGACAGACGGGTCCTTTTTTCTGTCAGGATTGATCCAGCTGCACTGAAGACTCTTTCCGATAGCACACTTGCAGCTGGGCAAGCGAGCTCCTGTAAGGCATATTGGGCCAATTCAGGCCCGGTGTCCAGTTTAGCGGCCCAATAGTCAAAGGGGAATTGTGTGGGAGAACATCGATATGGGAGGAAAAGTAGTTTGTAACCATAGTTGACAACTGCTGTCTCCTGTCACTTTCCATCGATGCAGTATTACCAGTTGTGTGAGCGGTATTTGAAAAATCAGTCCACAACATTGTCATGAAACCCCTGTCTCCAACGCCACTTCTGCTGTGTGCACCACGAACACCTCTGCCAAGCTGCCCCCGGCCCGTACGGCTCGTGTGAGAACCATCACCGCTGCTGTGTGCTGGGAATGCCTCAAGCAACCGATTTACCAGAGTTGCTTGTTTATTAGCCAATATTAGGTCAAGGTTCTCCTGCGGCATGATGTTTTGTAATTTGCCTTTATAGCGTGGATCCAGGATGCTGGCCAACCAGTAGTCGTCATCGTTCATCATTTTGGCAATGCGGGGGGTCCCTTTTTAGGATCCGCAAGGCATAATCTGACATGTGGGCCAATGTTCCCGGTGTCAATGATGCACTGCGAGTGCTGGGTGGAGGAGCACTTTCTGGCAAATCCACATCCCTCCAGTCACGCACAAACCCTGTACCAGACCTTGCCACGCCAACATTTTCACTTGCCCCACGAGATGCATCCTCCTCCCCTAAGTAATCATCCCCATCATCCTCCTCCTCCTCCTCCTCTTCTTCCTCCACCTCGTCCAGCAGAGGTCCCTGAGCAGACAATGGCTGAATGTCATCAAGGATTCCCTCCTCCTCTTCCTCCTCATCAACATTGGCTGCAGACGCCTGCTCCTTAAGGTGCGTCAAAGTTTGCATGAGCAGACGCATAAGTGGGATGCTCATGCTTAGGATGGCGTCGTCTGCGCTTACCAGCCGTGTGCATTCCTCAAAACACTGAAGGACTTTACAAAGGTCTTTCAGCTTCGACCACTGCACGCCTGTCAACTCCATGTCTGCTCTCAAAGTGCCTGGCCGTGTATCCTCCCACAAATGCATTATGGCCTGCCTCTGCTCGCACAGCCGCTCCACCATGTGCAGGGTGGAGTTCCACCTTGTTGCAATGTCGATAATGAGGCGGTGGTTGGGAAGGTGGAGCAATCGCTGCAGCTTCTGCATACGAATGGAGTGTACAGGCGACCGGCGGATGTGCGCGCACAGTCTTCGCACCTTCTGGAGCAGGGCTGTTAACTCCGGATAATTTTTGAGGAAGCACTGCACCACCAGGTTCAAGGTGTGAGCCAAGCAAGGTATGTGGCTGAGTTTTGAAAGGGCTATGGCTGCCACAAAATTACGGCCGTTATCACTAACTACCTTGCCTGCCTCAAGATGTACACTGCCCAGCCATGACTCAGTTTGTCGCTTCAAGTACTCGGCCAGCACCTCGGCGGTGTGTCTGTCGCCCAAACACATCATCTGCAACACAGCCTGCTGACGCTTTCCACTAGCTGCTCGATAGGGGGACACATCGTGTGCAACAGTGGCAGCTGCAGATGGAGTGCTCGTACGACTGCGCTCTGTGGACGAGCTTTCGCTTCTGGAGGAGGAGGAGGAGGAGGAGGAGGAGGAGGGTCGAACGCCTACAGCCAACTCTTTCCTATACCGTGGGCTAGGCAGCACTGTCCCACCACCGCTGTCCCCTGTGGACCCTGCATCCACCACATTAACCCAGTGCGCAGTGATGGACACGTAACGGCCCTGGCCATGCCGACTGGACCATGCATCAGTTGTGAGGTGCACCTTTCCGCTCACTGACTGCTTGAGTGCATGGACAATGCGGTCTTTCACATGATGGTGGAGGGCTGGGATGGCTTTGCGAGAGAAGAAGTGGCGACTGGGTAGGTCATAGCGTGGTACTGCATAGGCCATGAGTTCACGGAAAGCTGTGCTTTCCACCAACCAAAAGGGCATCATCTCAAACGAGATTAGTTTGGCAATGTGGGCGTTCAAACCCAGTGTACGCGGATGAGAGACTGAGTACTTTCTTGACCTACTCATAGTGTCTGGGAGGGTGAGCTGGACTTGAGAGCTGCATATGGTGGAAGTAGCGGTGGACAGGGCGGACTGAGAGAGGGTTGATGATGGTGATGGAGTTGGTGTTCTTTCTGATGGCCTAGAATCAGTCTTTCGTTGATATAACAGTGGGATTCCCTGACTGCTGTGGCCTTGCAACGACACCTCAACATTTGCTGCTGTGCTAACCGGTGGGCTTACAGTGGGGGAAACAATGTAGCGTTGCTGACTACCTTCGTTGTGATCAGTTGCACATGTGGCACTTGAGGTTTGGTGTTGTGTCCACGCTTGCAAGTGCATGCTGGTTAAATGTCTAAGCATGCAACTGGTATTCAAATTTTTCAGATTTTTCCCTCGGCTAAAGGTCTTTGCGCACTTCTAACAGATAACCTTGGCCTGATCATGAGGATTTTGTTCAAAAAAGTGCCACACTGCACTCTTCCTACTTTGGCAGACATTTTGCGGCCTAGCACGCTGTGATCTTTTGACCCTCTGGACAAGCTCTCCAGCAACTCTTTTGATGTTTGGAACCTGTCTTTGGAGTGCTCCGGGCCTGCCAGATAACAGCTGTTGCGATGTCGATGTCTGCTGTGGATGCTCCTCATCTGAGCTATTGGAAGCAGCACCCTCTTCCCCCAATGGATGCCAATCTGGGTCAACAACTGGGTCATCCATCACCTCCTCTTCTATGTCATGTGCACCTTTCTCTGTGTCACCGTGTATGGTGGTATAGTGTGCGGGAAGGGGCACCTGAGTCTCATCAGGGTCAAAATCTGGCTCTGTACACTGCGAGGACAATGTAGTGCTCTGAGTGAATGTACCAGCAGAATCATCCATCAGCGGCTGTGCATCAGTGCACTCCATGTCAGATTCATCTTGGCCTGGGTAATTCACCATTTGACTTGATAATCCAGGCATGGTTTGTGAAAACAGCTCCATGGAGTAATCAGTAGTATGGCCTGCGTCATCCTTCAATCTTGGTTGGGGTGAAGGACACAAGGAAAGGTGTGGTTCATGAACATGAGCCTCCAATGACGACTCAGTGCTTTTACTTTTTACAACTGAAGAAGAGGAGGCGATAGAGCTGGAGGCTGAGTCAGCAATGTAAGACAAAACTTTTTCCTGATGCTCTGCCTTTAAAAGCGGTTTGCCAACTCCTAGAAAACTAAGCGTTCGAGGCCTTATGTAGCCAGACGATGACGCAGGGTCAGCACCTCCTGCATTCGGTCCTATTTTGCTCTTGCCACTACCATCAGATCCACCACCAACACCATCATTACCAGCTGCCAACCCCCGCCCAATTCCACGGCCTCTTCCACCAGCCTTCCTCATTTTTGGTAGAAATGTAGACAAAATCCAACAAACTATATAGTAATGTAAAACAAGGTACAAGGTGTCTATAGGACAGGGGAGATTTAGAATTTCTGCACACACTTGTGGACAGTGGACACTTTTGAATTGTGTGAGGCCCACTGATATCTGAGCGCTATGTGACACACTCGATGGCACAGCTGCCTGTGACCAAAGTGACTAGAGGATAATGGAGATTTTGAATCTCTGCGTACACTTTTGGACACTGGACACTTGTGGATTGTGTGAGGCCCACTGATATCTGAGCGCTATGTGACACGCTCGATGGCACAGCTGCCTGTGACCAAAGTGACGAGAGGATAATGGAGATTTTGAATCTCTGTGTACACTTTTGGACACTGGACACTTGTAGATTGTGTGAGGCCCATTGATATCTGAGCGCTATGTGACACGCTCGATGGCACAGCTGCCTGTGACCAAAGTGACGAGAGGATAATGGAGATTTTGAATCTCTGCGTACACTTTTGGACACTGGACACTTGTGGATTGTGTGAGGCCCACTGATATCTGAGCGCAATGTGACACGCTCGATGGCACAGCTGCCTGTGACCAAAGTGACGAGAGGATAATGGAGATTTTGAATCTCTGCGTACACTTTTGGACACTGGACACTTGTGGATTGTGTGAGGCCCACTGATATCTGAGCGCTATGTGACACGCTCGATGGCACAGCTGCCTGTGACCAAAGTGACGAGAGGATAATGGAGATTTTGAATCTCTGCGTACACTTTTGGACACTGGACACTTGTGGATTGTGTGAGGCCCACTGATATCTGAGCGCAATGTGACACGCTCGATGGCACAGCTGCCTGTGACCAAAGTGACGAGAGGATAATGGAGATTTTGAATCTCTGCGTACACTTTTGGACACTGGACACTTGTGGATTGTGTGAGGCCCACTGATATCTGAGCGCTATGTGACACGCTCGATGGCACAGCTGCCTGTGACCAAAGTGACGAGAGGATAATGGAGATTTTGAATCTCTGCGTACACTTTTGGACACTGGACACTTGTGGATTGTGTGAGGCCCACTGATATCTGAGCGCTATGTGACACGCTCGATGGCACAGCTGCCTGTGACCAAAGTGACGAGAGGATAATGGAGATTTTGAATCTCTGCGTACACTTTTGGACACTGGACACTTGTAGATTGTGTGAGGCCCACTGATATCTGAGCGCTATGTGACACGCTCGATGGCACAGCTGCCTGTGACCAAAGTGACGAGAGGATAATGGAGATTTTGAATCTCTGCGTACACTTTTGGACACTGGACACTTGTGGATTGTGTGAGGCCCACTGATATCTGAGCGCTATGTGACACGCTCGATGGCACAGCTGCCTGTGACCAAAGTGACGAGAGGATAATGGAGATTTTGAATCTCTGCGTACACTTTTGGACACTGGACACTTGTAGATTGTGTGAGGCCCACTGATATCTGAGCGCTATGTGACACGCTCGATGGCACAGCTGCCTGTGACCAAAGTGACGAGAGGATAATGGAGATTTTGAATCTCTGCGTACACTTTTGGACACTGGACACTTGTGGATTGTGTGAGGCCCACTGATATCTGAGCGCTATGTGACACGCTCGATGGCACAGCTGCCTGTGACCAAAGTGACGAGAGGATAATGGAGATTTTGAATCTCTGCGTACACTTTTGGACACTGGACACTTGTGGATTGTGTGAGGCCCACTGATATCTGAGCGCTATGTGACACGCTCGATGGCACAGCTGTGACAAAAGTGACTAGAGGATAAGGGAGATTGGATTGCTTTTAAAAAAGCAGTTTGCGGAGCAGTGGGTAAACAGCAATGCCAGCGTGTCAGGAAGCCTTAAAAGGCAGCCCAACAACCAACACCACTGATACACCACAATATAGCCTCCCCTTGCACTGCACACACAGTGACTTGTGTGTTGTGCAGGCCAAATCGCTAGCAGCAGAAGCAGTTTTTTTGTCTTCTTCCCTGCCTAACGCTCTCCCTACAGAATCAGCAGCAACCTCTCCCTATACTAAGATCGGCAGAAGTAAGATGGCGGTCGCGTGCACGCCCTTTTATACCCCCTGTGACGCCCACCAAAGCAAGCCAATCACTTGCATGCCCTTCTGAAAGATGGTGGTGACCCGTGCCTAGGTCATCACGTTGCCCACAGTGTCCGTGGATCCTGATTGGCTGAAAAAGAGCGCAAAACAAACTTTTGAAACGCGACTTTGGCGCGTAAGTCGCCGACCTCGTGGCCGACCTCATCCTAGGGTCGGGTTTCGTTTCATGAAACCCGACTTTGCCAAAAGTCGGCGACTTTTGAATTTTTTCGACCCGTTTCGCTCAACTCTAGTTTTGATCATATATTTAAATATTTTATTGAAGTATACAGCGGGTGATATAGATATTGAACACGTCACCAATATTCAAAGTAAATATATTTCTAGAGATACTATTGACTTGAAATGAAAAGCCAAACTATGGCTGTCCACATATTAAGTTTTATGTAATAAGGAGAAATTACACAGGTAAAAGTGTTAAACATGTTTACACTGACATTTAATTAATACTTCATATAAGGCGGGGGTCAGACTTGCGAGAAACTTTTACTAGATCTCACACCTCAATGCCTGGGCACTGCCACTTGCACTCAGGATTGGAGTGTGTGGCTGCATGTATTTCTATGGAGCTGCACACTCCGGTCCCAAGTGCCGACGGCAGTGCCGGATACTGAGGTGCGAGACTCGTGCGAGTTTCTCGCAAGTGTGATCCCGGCATAAAAGCCATTGTTGGTGATGACAGCTTCAAGATGCTTCCTCTATGGAGAAACTGGTGGCATACATTGCTTATTTCTGATTTGGTCCATTCTTTTACATAAACACTCCTCAAATCTTAAAAGTTCCATGGGCTACTTCTGTGAACTCTGAGGTTTAGTACCTTTCATAAATTTACTATTGGATTCAGGTCAGGTAATTGGTTGTGCTATTCCAACAGCTTTTTTTTCTTTCTCTGAGGCCAGTTTTACACGTCCTGATAATTCTGGTATCGGAAAAACCGGTACCGGAGATATCCGTGTCTGTGTGTCCGTGTGTGTACTACGTGCGGCACACGTGTGGTAACCGTGTGCCACCCGTGTGCCGCATCAGTACCACACAGACAGCCGCCTGGGAAGAAGCGCTACTGTAAGCACTGTTCCCCGGCAGCAGGTGCTGAACGCGGCTTTCATCCATACTCCCCTGCTCTGCCGCGATCAGCGTCAACAGAGGAGAATGAATGAATCAATGAAAAATCGACCTGCTGTGACCTCAGGACCGTGGGAGAATGCTGCAAGTGATGAGGTCACGGTAGTTCAAGCTCTCTCATATTGACCTCATCACTTGCATTCTCCCACGGTCCTGAGGTCACAGGAGTTCATGCTAGCAGTGAGCACAGACTCAGTGACATCACCGCTAGTTACTGAGCCTGCGCCCGCTGCTTCTCATTCATTCCCCAGTAGTTTACAGCCAGTCGCATTAGCACCGCTCCTGTTGTAAACTGTACATTCCCCAGATATGGATTACGCTGTGGGACTGAACACCGGACAGGTATGGTATATTGTTGGTTTTTGATTTTAATTTTTATGCAGAAGAGCGAGGGCGTCGCTTGGATTAGCAGTATAATAAAGATGGCAAAACTATGTGGTGTATGATTTCATTAAAATACTTTATTCTTATTGTGTCGTGTTTATTTAACCTTTCATCAACTATACGATTAGTAATGGAGAGGTGTCTTATTGACAACTCTCCATTAGTAAGCTGTGGGCTTGATGTCACCTTACAATAGGAAGGTGACATTAACCCCACAAACATTAACCCCACTTGCCACTGCCACCGCTACAGGGCAAGTGGGAAGAGCCAGGCAAAGCTCCAGAATTGGCACATCCAATAGATGCACCTTTTCTGGGCAGCTGTGAGTTGCTGTTTTTAGGCCGGGTGGTCCCATATCCATGGCCCCTTACCAATCTGAGAATAGTAGCCCGCAACTGTGAGTTTAGCCGGGTTGGTTTAAAAACATAGGGGAAACCCACGTCGGGTTTTTCATTCATTCATTCATTCATTCTCCTCTGCTCGCCGGCAGAGCAGGGAAGAATAATGACAGCCGCATTCAGCACCTGCCACCGGGGAACAGCGGCTTACAGTAGCGCTACCTCCCCGGTGGCTGTCCGTGCACATGAATGACAATGTGCACTGTTCTCCGTGTGCACGTGTGCGGCACGTTTTGCCGCTCATGTGTCCAGGTAAAAATGAACATGTCTGCATGTTTTGCACATGGACACACGGTCTCTGAAAACACGCTGACATGTACATAGACCGATTCATTTGAATGGGTCTACGCGTGTCAGTGTCTCAGATACGTGAGAAAACTGTCACCGCACGTGTCGGAGACACTGACGTGTGAAACCTGCCTGAAACCGATCGACAGTTTCTTTGTCTGTGTGTTTGGGATCATTGTCTTGCTGAAATGTATACCCTCATTTCTTCTTCATCATCCTGGTATATGGCAGCAGATTTTTTTCAAGAATGTCTCTTTCCATTTTTTTTTTGGGGGGGGTGATATGCAGTGCCTTTTGGGATTCGAACATGGTGTGTTACGACATACAAGTAGTTCAATTTTAATCTCATCTGACCAGACTATATTATCCCAGTATTTCACATGCTTGTCTAAATGTTTTTGAGCAAACTTTAACCCCTTTACCTCAAGAGTGGTTTGCATGTTAATGACCAGGCCAATTTTTACAATTCTGACCAACGTCCTTTTATGAGGTAATAACTCTGGAACGCTTCCATGGATCCTGGTGATTATGACACTCTTTTCTCATAACATATTGTACTTCATGATAGTGGTAAAATTTCTTTGATACGACTTGCGTTAATTTGGTGAAAATTTTGAAAATTTTGCAATTTTACAAATTTGAATTTTTATGCCCTTAAATCACAGAGATATATCACATAAATACTTAATTAGTAACATTTCCAACATGTCTACTTTACATCTGCACAATTTTGGAACCAGCACTTTTTTGTTAGGAAGTTATAAGGGTTAAAGTTAAACAGCGATTTCTCATTTTTACAACACCATTTTTGTAGGGACCACATCACATTTGAAGTCACTTTGAAGGGTCTATATGATAAAAAAAATACTCAAAAGTGACACCATTATAAAACCTGCACCCTTGAAGGTGCTCAAAACCACATTCAATAAGCTTTTTAACCCTTCAGGTGCTTCACAGGAATTTTTGGAATGTTTACAAAAATGAACATTTAACTTTTTTCACAAAAAGTTTATTTCAGATCCATTTTTTTTATTTTACCAAGGGTAACAGGAGAACTTGGACCCCAAAAGTTGTTGTGTAATTTGTCATGAGTACGATGATACTCCAAATGTGGGGGTAAACCACTGTTTAGGCGTATGGAAGAGCTTGGAAGGGAAGGAGCACCGTCTGACTTTTCAATGCAAAATTGACTGGAATTGAGATTGGACACCATGTCGCATTTTGAGAGCCCCTGATGTGCCTAAACAGTGGAAACCTCCTACAAGTGACACTATTTTGGAAAGTAGACCTCCTAAGAAGTTATCTAGATGAGTGGTGAGCTCTTTGAACCCCCAAGTGCTTCACAGAAGTTTTTAGCGTAATGTAGAGCCGTTAAGATATAAAGTCATATTTTTTTCGCAAAAATGAGTTTTCGCCCCCAATTTTTTATTTTCACAAGGGTAACAGGAGAAATTGGACCCCAAAATTTGTTGTGCAATTTGTCTTGTGTATGCTGATACCCCATATGGGGGTAAACCACTGTTTGGGTGTATGACAGAGCTCAGAAGGGAAGGAGCGCCATTTTACTTTTTCAACACAAAATTGGCTGGAATTAAGATCGGTCTCCATGGCTCGTTTGGAGAGCTCCGATGTGCCTAAACAGTGGAAACCCCCACAAGTGACAGCATTTTGGAAACTAGACACCCTAAGGAACTTATCTAGATGTGTAGTGTGCATTTTGAACCCCCACGTGCTTCACAGAAGTTTATAACGTAAAGCCGTAAAAATAAAAAAATCATTTTTTCCACAAGAACTATCTTTTGCCCCCAATTTTTTATTTTCCCAAGGGTAACAGAAGCAATTGGACCCCAAAAGTTATTTTTCAAATTGTCCTGAGTATGTTGATACCCATATATGAGGGTAAATCCCTGTTTGGGCGCATGGAAAAGCTCAGAAGGAAAGAAGCGCCAGATTTTACTGTTATGGTTTGCAGGTGCCCCACTGGGAGAGCCCATGAGGTGCCAAAACAGCAGAACCCCCCATAAGTGACCCCATTTTATGAACTACACCTCTCAATAAATTCATCTAGGGGTGCAGTGATCATATTGACACCATTGGAGTGTCACAGAATTTTATACCATTGGGCAGTGAGGACAAAATAACTACATTTTTACCACCAAAATTTTGCTTTAGCCAAAGATTTTACATTTTCACACAAGAAGTGGGTAAAAATGGTAACAAAATTTGTCCCACAATTTCTACTGAACATGGTAATACCCCATATGTGGCTGTACAGTACTACTTAGCCTATTCAAGTGAATGAGTCTGTGCACTTGTCAGTGTGTTTCCATGGACCATGTGTTCGTAGGCAAAACACGCTGACATGTCCAGTTTTTAATGTCAGCATGGGCCATAAAACATCCCACACACGTGCATACACATAACACACATTGATGTCATCCATGTGACACACATCGGCGCCGGGTAAGAAGCGTTACAGTAAGCGCTGCTTCCTGATGCAGTGCTGAACATGGCTCTCATTATTCTCCCCTGCTCTGACGGCGATCGGCGGGAGCAGAGAAGAGTGATGAGAGTTACATTTAAGTGATAAAAGAGACATCAGGTCATGGCTGATGGGACTATTACTCCCATCAGCCTCTCCCTGCTGCTGCTAATAACAGTGACAGCGGGAGCGGCAGATGGGAGTATTCATCTGCGGCTCCTGTAAATAAATATGGTAATGTAAAAAAAACAGCGTGGGTTCCCCCCTATTTTTGATAACCAGCCAGACAAAACTTACGGCTGGGGGCTGCAACCCTCAGCTGTCAGCTTCAGCAAGGCTAGTTATCAAGAATAGAGGGGTCCTCACACTATTTTTTTATTATTTAAATAAATAATTTAAAAAAAAATGACCTGGAGTACTCCCTATTTTTAACAACCAGCCTTGCTAAAGCAGACAACTGGGGGCTGGTATTCTCAGACTGGTAAGGGGCCATGGATATTGACCACCCCAGCCTAAAAATAGCAGCCCGCAGCTGCCCAGAAAAGGCACATCTATTAGATGCACCAATTCTGGTGCTTTTCCCGGCTCTTCCAACTTGCCCTGTAGCGGTGGCAAGTGGAGTAATATTTGTGGAGTTGATGTCACCTTTATATTGTCAGGTGACATCAAGCTCATGGCTTAGTAATGGTGAGGTCTATAAGCCCCCCCATTACTAATCCTATAGTTGTATTGTAAATAAACACACCCAGATTAAGGTCTTTTGTTTGAAAAAAATGACAGACAACTTTATTAATCTCAAATAATCCATACTTATAACCACACCTAATCCAAGAGAAGCCCTCGATCTCTGTAATAAAAATAAAATAAAAAAGCAACAATATACCATACCCGTCCAGTGTTGTGTCCCACGCCATAATCCATGTCTCGGGGATATACAGTTTTCAACATGGACGGTGCCTTGATGTGACTGTGCAGGCTGAAAACCACTGGTGAATGAGATGCTAAAGAATTCAATGTCAGTAACCGAGGTGATGTCATAGAGGTTACCTTGGGTCACTGAGCTCCTTTCCCAGTCAGGCTGAGCTGCAATCAGATCCCCGCTAGTACAGTGAGCGCTCATGGCTCACAGTACTAGCAGGGATCTCACCGAAGTCACCTCAGTTCAGCTGGCAGGGAACGCAGAGTCAGTAACCGAGGGTGAAGTCATAGAGATTATCTTCGGTCACTGAGCTCCATTCCCCACAGTGCTGAGCTGCGGTGACTTCGGTGAGATCCCTGCTAGCATCATGAGCACTCATTGTGCTAGCAGGGATCTGATTGAAGGTCAGCTCGGCTGGGAAAGGAGCTCAGTGACCAGAGTTAACCTCTATGAATGTCACCTCTGGTTACCGACACTGCATTCCCCAGAATCTCATTCACCAGTGGTTTTCAGCTGGGATGGTCGCATCATGGCACCGTCCAGGTTGAAAACGGTATATCCCCCAGATATGGGTTATGGTATGGGACACAACGACAGATAGGTATATTATATTGTTGCTTTTTTATTTTATTTTTATTACAGGAGATCAAGGGCTTTGCTTGGATTAGGCATGGCTGTAAGTATGGTTTAATTGAGATTATAAAGGAGTCTGTGTCTTTTTTTCAAATAAAGGACTTTATTCTGGGTGTCTGTGTTTATTTACAATACAACTATAGGATTAGTAATGGATGGGTGTCTTATAGACCTCACCATTACTAAGCCATGGGCTTGATGTCACCTGAAAGGTGGCTTCAACCCCACAGATATTACCCCACTTGCCACCGCTACAGGGCAAGTTGGAAGAGTCAGGCAAAGCACCAGAATTGGTGCATCTAAGAGATGCGGGCTGCTATTTTTAGGCTGGGGGGTCAATATCCATGGCCCCTTACCAGCCCGAGAATACCAGCCCCCAGTTGTCTGTTTTAGCAAGGCTGGTTGTCAAAAATAGGGGGACCCCACGTCATTTTTTAAAATTATTTATTTAAATAATTTAAAAACAGCGTGGGGACCCTCTATTCTTGATAACCAGTCTTGCTGAAGCTGACAGCTGAGGGTTGCATCCCCCAGCTGTGAGTTTTGTCTGGCTGGTTATTAAAAATAGGGGAAACCCACACCATTTTTTGTTACCACATTTATTTAGAGCGCAGGAGCGGCAGATGAATACTCCCATCCGCCGCTCCTGCTGTCATTGTTATTAGCAGAAGCAGGTGTAGGCTGATGGGAGTAATAGTCCCATCAGCCGCCGCCTGCTGTCTCTTTTATTATTTAAATGTAACTCTCATCATTCAACCCTGCTTGTGCCAATCGCCGGTAGATCAGGGGAGAATGATGAGAGCCGTGTTCAGCACCCAGTGCCGGGGAACAGCACTTACTGTAACGCTTCATCCCCCGGAATCTGTCCTCATGGTACTGAAGCGGCACATGCATACCACACGTGTGCCACAAGTATTACACACATGGACACTGACATCCCCGCTACTGGAAACATCAGGACGTGTGAAAGAGGCCTTATAGCGAGTTTTTATGTTTGGCTGCTGTCACACGCTAAAAGATGCTTTTTATTGGAAAAAATAGTTTTTGCATCACCACATTTGAGAGCTATAATTTTTCCATATTTTGGCCCACAGTCATGTGGGTCTAGTTTTTTGTGGGAGGAGCTGACATTTTTATTGGTACCATTTTTGTGCACATGACATTTTTTGATCACTTTTTATTCCGATTTTTGGGAGACAGAGTGAGCAAAAACCAGCAATTCATGAATTTCTTTTTTGGGGGGCATTTATACCATTCTCAGTGTGGTAAAATTGATAAGGCAGCTTTATTATTTGGGTCAGTACGATTACAGTGATACCTCATTTTTTTTATGTTTTGGTGCTTTTATATAATAAAAACTATTTTATAGAAAAAATAATTATTTTTGCATCACTTTATTCTGAGAGCAATAACTTTTTATTCTTGTTCTGCCAAAAAGGGGTTAAATAAGTAAATAGAGAAAGGCACCGCACTCACAGGACGATTCAAAGATAATAACGTAAAAGTGAAAGTGAAAGACTTTTTATTCTTCCACTGACGGAGCTGTATGGAGGATCGTTTTTTGTGGGACAAGATGACGTTTTCAGCCATACCATGTTTATTTATATCCATCTTTTTGATCGCGTGTTATTCCACTTTTTGTTTGGCGGTATGATGATAAAGCATTGTTTTTTGCCTTGTTTTTTTTTTAATGGTGTTCACTAAATGGGTTAACTACTGGGACAGTTTATTTATAAAGGTACATTTTTTTAAAATAATTGTAAAAATATTTTTAAAAAATTAAAAATAATAATAAAAAATCAATATATTCTATCACTAAATAAATATTTGAATGAAAAAAAAAACCAAAGCAATAAAAATACACATATTTAGCAGCGATACCAAATATGTGTACTTTTATTGCTTAGATTTTTTTTCATTCAACTATTTATTTAGTGGTAGAATATATATTGATTTTTTATTATTATTTTTGATTTTTTTAAAATGTTTTTACAATTATTTAATTTTTTTTTTTTGCTTTTTCCTAACTTTTACACTTTGTCCCACAATGGGACAATCATTTTTTTGCATGCTGATAGTATGCAGATGGGGCAGCATCTTCATACCATAGAAGCTGTCAGCTCTGCACTGACACAGTGAGACTTGCTGATCATGCACTGCGTATGATCAACAAATTTCCCAACTTTCCTAGGTCTGGTGAGCCTGAAGTTGTCATGACGACATCCACTCACCATGGCAATGATCGGAACCCCACGTCACGCTGTGGGGTCTTCGATTAAAAGCCAGAGAGGCTGTCAGTCCTGCGCCGACTCCTGGAATGCAGTGATCTTCTTTGATCGCAACATTTTGGGGGTTAAATTGCCAGAACAGTCTGTGACTGCTCCTGCCACGTAGTGCCGGGTGCCTGCTGTGAAAATCAGCTGACACCCGGCCTCGATCATCCACGCACCCCCAGAGAGCGCGGCCGATTGCGATGACGTACTATTCTGTCCATGGTCAAATTGTGCCGGGTCACATGGACGGAATAGTATGTCAGATGGCTGAAAGGGGTTAAACAAGCTTGAATATGATTTTTGTTCAGCAATGTAGTCTTGTGTGCACATGAAAGCAGGTTGCGGGATGCAGTGGCAGACAGGAGGCAGAGCAAGGGTTAAAAAATTCAACAGTTTAATTAAACAGGGTATCAACTCCTCGCAGGGAGATAAACAGTTAAGGGATAGAAAGAAGAACCAACAAGTGTAAAATAATGGCAGTCCAGTTATTAAACCTATTGTGTACTGTACTTTATGCTCCTCTACCGCAGATGATCCCGCAAGGATTAGAGCAACGACGGGTACCTTCCGCTGAGCCCCTAGTCCATGAACTTGTGCGTCCAAAGCAATCCAGGCCGCAGCACTCTCGGGGTAATACGTGGGCTGACGTCCAGCAAAAGGCAGGGAAGGCGGCAAACGAGTGTCTGGTACTCGGCCTTCTCTCTTGCGCGCGTGTTCAGTACTCACAGTCTCTAGGTGCGCAACACCTATCTATCTTTTGGCCCTGATGGTCGCGACTGGCACCGACAACCGCAACCTGTCACAACGCCGGTACTCACGAGGCAGAGCATGCTCCTCACCTTGCTGCACGCTGCTTGTTCGCGCCCAAACCTCTGCTACTGCACGCAATTTTCTTTTATATCGCCCCTCCTATTCGGGGCATGGGGTTGGTCCGATCCTTTTTCCCTTCCCCGAGGCAACGTGGCAGGCATCCTCAACAGTTCTGGACCCGGCTTGGTACAGGTACCCGCAGCCCGGTCTTCCTCCTTACACACACATCATGAAGGTTGAGTGCATTACTTTGAAACAATTGTACGTGCTAATTCCAGGTCTTTCTGTAGCTCTCCACAGGTGGCCCTTGGCTCTTGGACATCTCTCCTGATACTTTTTTTCACTCCTCTGTCTGAAATCTTGCAAGGAGCACCTGATGGTGGCCAGTTTAGGGTGTAATAACATTATTTCCACTTCTGGATTATGGCCCCAATAGTACTCACTGGAACCTTGAGTAGCTTAGAAATTCTTCTGTAACCAATGCCATCAGTATCTTTTCCAGCAATAAGGTTACATAGCTCTTGAGACAGCTCTCTGGTTTTACCCATCTAAAGATGTTTCTAGTGTGGCACTTTGGTAATGAGACACCTTTTATAGGCCATCAGTTGAACCAGCTATTATTTTAAGTAAATGGCAGGCTTGCTTTCTAATTACTGATAGATTTCAGATAGTATTAGGACTTTCCATGGCTTTTTGCACCTCTCTTTTTTCATGTGTTCAATACTTTTTCCCTGTGTCATAACTCACTATTACTAGGGATAGGCAGACTCCTGGATGTTTGGGTCTGGCCGGTTTGGCCGAACAGTTTTAAAAAGTTCTGATTCGGGTACCAGAACAGTACCTGGACCCCATTCCCTAGAATGGGGGGCCCTGACATCCAGTGTTTGCCACGCTGTCATGTGAATGATAGCACAGCAAACACTGCTCCTGATAGGCGGTAAAATCATTGTCTGGGGATAAACAGCTTTCATCTTGGACTGTGGCATGATGCTACCATCCAGACTGAGAACCACCGATGAATGAGTTGCTGCTAGTGCAGCATCAGTGAGCAGCAGTGACATCATCGAGGTTACCACAGGTCACTGTGGCTGTTTTCCCAGCCGGGTCCCTGAACTGTGGTGCCCTTGGTGAGATCCCCACTACACAGTAAGAATAGCCTCCCGGTGCAGAGGTGAGGTCATCGCTGTTCACGAGGAGAAATTTCTGAAAGTGAACTACGGTGAACTCTCTGAGCTCAGCGCTGCACAATAAGACTTTCTCACTGTGCTAGCGGGGTTCTCACCGAGAGCCCCAGCTGGGAATGCAGCCTCAGTGACCAGAGGTAACCTTGATGACATCATCATAAGTCACTGATACTGCGCACATAACAGCACGACAAACACCCGGTGTTCAGGTGGCCGAACCCGAACAGTAACAAGGACTTCACTAGGGCTTAGGTACGGACGCCAAACTTTACTTTTCGGTTTTGCCCATGTCTAATTATTACCCATAACTTAATTTATGAACATCAATGGTTTGATTTTTTTGTCTGTCTGGTTTGGATGGGTTGTTAGCGACATCTGGTGAGAATTTCATGTCAATAGCACCTTTAGAAATATATTTACTTTGAAAATTGGTGACGTGTTCAATACTTATTTCACTCGCTGTATAGAACAAGAATTCAAATGGTCACAGGTTCGAATCCAATAGGGGGACTCAAAAAAAGAAAAGTAGAAAGTAAAACAAAAAGGTTTTAAAAATTATAAAAAATAAAATAAACATTTGAATCATTTTCCACTTCCTTTACAAAAAAAATAAATACAAAATACTGTACATATGCCTGGAAAAGTCTAACCTATCAAAATATAAACTTCTACAACAAGTATGGAAAAGCCATAAAGAAAAAAAATTGAAATACCATATTTACTGTGTTTTGTTCACTTCACCACCCCCGAAAAATAGAATTAGAAATAATCAAAATTTCATGCACCTCAAAATGGTATCAATAGAAACACTGATATATATATAATTAGAACTAGTAATAAGTTTGGTATTAAACTAATAATCTGACGTGAAGAATCTTGCTGCCAGATCACTTTTGCGACACACTGCATGAAGCGATATCCAAAAAAAATGTCAGACTTGCATTTATTCACCATTTCACTATTTATTTCCTTATTTTTCAATATGGTATATGGTAAAATGAATTGTACCATCCAAAATTACAACTGCCCTCATATGGCTACGTAGACAGAAAAATAAAAAAAAGTTATGGCTCTTGATAGAACTAAACTAAAATTCAAAAATGGAAATTGGTGTTAGCAGGAAAGGGTTAAGGACATAACCATTAATTGATTCTCTCAATCACAGGCTATTTTGCTTAGGACTTATTACCAAACTCCAAAGCAAATAATTCTAGGTTTATATATCAATATCCACATTTGGATAGATATTTAGAAATATGCAAATTAAAGTGAAAAGAAAAGTATCAGATTACTGCCAAAGCTCTTATCTAAGTTTAAGAACAGGAGTTATTTATTGCAGTAATGGCAGATCAATTTAGACTACATGGGGCACAGCACAGGGTAATTCAGTCTAGCAGCACATAATAATGTCATTAGATGTAACATATATTATAATAGATATTTATAAAGTAGTAGTTTTGTTATTTTCTTTGAAGTACTGGAGCAAAGCATATTTGGCACACAGCAAGAAAAAATGCCAAGAGGCACTCGCCATGTTCCAGTATATTTTAATAAAGAAAGCGCTAACATTTATATAAATTGAATCAAACAGTTAAACAACTGGTTTTAATTTTGTAGACTAAGTGTCAGGGGAGTACAGAGAAATAATAGAGCCCCATAGCAAAAATTGAGATTGGCCCCGGCCCTCTCTACCTCCCCCCCAAAAAAAATATTCAGTGGAGAAGGCTGGGTAATATCTCCCAACTTTTATAACCATGAGGAAGAACACGTATTGCGGCAAGTACACAGAACTTATGTTCCTCTTGAAGCCCCTTAGTGTTCTTATCCACAATGCCCCTTTCATGAACATTATAGAGTATGATGCTCCCATAAATGTCTCCACCCACACAGACAACATATGTTATCGCCATAGTAAATTTTTGCCAACAATTTCACTCCACAGCCCCCTACACAGTACCCGCTTTCCATTTTTTCTTTCCCTTCCCTCTCCCTCCTCTTGTTTTTGGTATATTCATAAGGATATTGTTATGAATGAGTCACCGGAGGAGGAGAAAACAAAAATACAAGCTAAGTCCAGAAAACCGGAGATGTTGGTAGTTATCGGATTGCAGACCCCTGATCCTATTCACCACAACTAACAGTAGCCATGGGGGGTTCCTACGGTGCCCTAGACCCCTCGTCACAGCCAGAGAACTACATAAGCCTAAAGAAAGAAAGGGGAAATCTAAACTGCCCCAGAGCAGACCCCAAAGCAATAGACAGCCCCCAAAATGTATTGTCAGTGAAAAACAGATGAAAATACAAACACAGACAGAAAGACAGGCAGAGCAAATGATGGGGCCCAACTAACTAGATAGGACAGGACAGAAAAGATGCTGGCTGCAATCCGCAAAAAACCCTACAAAAATGTCCCAACCGTCTGATAGGAAAAAAGGCCCTGAAGTCGCTAGACTTCAAAAATCACTATATCAGCACTCAGGTATATTCTGAAAACAGAGCAAAGAGATCAACTGATCAGAGACAAAAATGGAATTCAGCCAGTCCCAACCAGGACTGGCTGAATACAAACACTAAGGAAACCAGACAAAATCTCATGGAATAATAGCAGGGCAAAAACTTAGCTTTTAGTAGACAGGAACTAAAACTGGATGCCAGAGCTCAGAGCAGAAAGGATCACCAGCAAACCCTGCAGGGCGTCAGCTGCCTTATATCCACTCAGAATTTCCAGATGTCCAATCACACTCCGCCTGTTCAGATGACAGGTTCTTCCCATCCCAATCAATTTCACTACCTCTCTTCACCAGCAGAGGGAGTTCATCAGCAGATGGAGTTCATCAGACATCAAAGGTAAAGGGGAAAATGAACTCACAACAGATATAAAGTCAATCTCAAATCTTCATTCTGAATTTTATGTAATGTTGAATAGTATTTAGACAGCCTTGTGGACCTGGTACACAGAATATTGGATGCCGATTTCCTCTTCTGTACAGACTTGATGTTCTAGGAAGGATCTGCCCATGCGCACCTTTCCTGGCAAAGCGTGTGTACAGTAGAGGTGATTTAGACTGCACAGATGTGAGTAAGAATAGTGCAAGCATCCCCTATATCAAATGTGTGTGCTCCTGACAGGTTACAGTCACACTGTGCAGATGCCGCCGATAGGTTTCTGGCATGATGGAGGATAGACGCGATGAGGAATGGATGAGGTTGGGTGATTCCGGAAGCATTCAAATATTGGTAAGTTGATAAGGAACTACCAGGGGATATCATCTGCCGATTGTTAAGATGTAATACCTCTTCTGACTGTCTAAAAGCTATAAATGCTCTCAATGATCATCAATTTGTATTGTGATGGAATAGCTATAGTGTCATTTAATTCTATTGGTGTGAACACCTGGATATGCCAAATGAGGAGTAATTGGATGACCTTTGTTAGTGATGTCAGCATCAAGGCTTCAGAAGATCAGACTTTGCCAGCCAGCTTATTATAGCCTCATTTCATTTTCCCTGATGACTCCCATGGCAAATCATGTCAGGGAGGCTAATGGATGCTTAATTTTAATCAGCATATACTAGGTAGGGATATGTACTGAATGTAATAGGCTCTAAGACATAGCAATATAATGCGATAGTTAGGTATAGATAGAGAGACTGCTTGGCGTGCAAAAAATAATCCCTCACCCAGAACCAGATCCCAAAAAATTGAAATGCTATGGGTCTCGGAAAATGGAGCCTTTTTATTTTCTACACAGATTTTGGATTTTTTTCACCACTTAAATTAAAAAAAACCTATACATGTTTGATATCTGCAAACTTGTAATCGCCTGGAGAATTGTAATGGCTGCTCAGTTTTAGCATTTGGAGGACATGGGAAATTTCACCACACTTTGAATTTTTTTCCCCATTTTCCTGTACAATATGTGTTAAAATCAATGGTGTTGCTCACAGGTACAACTCACACCGCAAAAAATCAAGCCCTCACACTGCCATATTGATGGAAAAATAAAAATGTTATGGCTCTGGGAAGAAGGGGAGCAAACAACAAACATGGAAACTCCCAAGGTCGTGAAGGGGTTAATGGATAAAAGTATTGGCACACCTTAACATTACATCTTCAGGAGCTTTATGACATCCAATTCTAATTTTTCTCCCCTTTGCATCAAAAATAGCTTCCACTTTTCTGGTTTTGTACAAGATTTTAAGTGTGTGGAAAGATTTCCAATTTCTTCAGAAAAGTATTTGATATTCAAGGACAGTCTGTAAAAAAGGACAATTTTCTTTCCCTGTCTAATTTTTTTTAATGAATCCATAATTTTTTTCAATAGATAGATTTGTACAGATTTTCTAACTGTATTTATCACTTTATCATTTTTACAGTTTACAGAGTATGCAGCTAATGTATTCATTTAGGATTTATGGGCTGTAGACATATATCACTTAAAATCATAATGATTTATTATCATTTTCCAATGTGCATGACAGCAAGGTAAACACTGCTTTTGTTTGGCAATAAAATCAACACCGCTGGTCGGACTTCTGCAGTTCCCACATGAGCGCGCAGCTGTGATCTGAGGTATAGAGTTTACCACCAGTTACTGATGTCGGCTGATGGGACTACTGCTCCCATTAGCCAGTGCCTGCTGCTGCTAATAACAGTGAGAGCAGGAGCAGCTGATGGCAGTATTCATCAGCCGGTGCCTGCGCTGTAAATAAAAAAGGCATGTTTTCCCCTGTATCTTTGATAACCAGCCAGGCAAAACCCACAGCTTGGGGCTGCAACACTCAGCTGTCAGCTTCAGCAAGGCTGGTTATCAAGAATAGAGGGGTCACCACGCTGCATTTTTAAATTATTTAAATAAATAATTAATAAAATGATGTGAGTTTTCCCCCATTTTTTTTACAACTAGCCTTGCTAAAGCAGACAGTTGGGGGCTGGTATTCTCAGGCTGGCATGGGGCCATGGATATTGGCATCCCCCAGCCCAGCCTATGACACCTGTCCATTATTACTCCTATAGTTATATGGTAAATAAAGACACAGCCATAATAAAGTATTTTATTTGAAATATAACAAAACATTTTTACTTTTTTATTTAAACATAACAAACACAGATATACTCACCTAACACCTAATTCCCTCACCTCTCTGTTGTTCTGTCACACACCATAATCCATGTCTGGAGGGTAAAGAGTTTTCAGCGTGGATAGTGCCAAAATGTTACCATCCAGGCTGAAAACCACTGGTGAATGCATCAGTGACTAGTGGTGAATTCATCGAGATTACTGCCTGTCACTGAGGCTGCGCTCCCAGCCAGATCTCCACTAGCACTGTGAGAAAGTTTTACAGTGCGGAGGTGAGTTTACTGCAGTTCAAATTCACCACAGTTAAATTCTCCCAGTGAAATGCAGTGAACTTGGCTCTGCACTGTGAGACTTTCTCATGGTGCTAGCATGTGCAATCTTCAGAGGCAAAGATATCACATAAGTTGGGAATTTCATAAAATCTTGAAGGGCTGAGAACATCACAAAACCCGGCCCATGTGAGGTCATCAAGGGGAGTTGTGTGGGTGTAACTTAGGTGCTGATAAAAAGACAAGGCAAATTATGATCTGTGTGAGATACATATGAGTGTATGTACAATCCCGTTCACTGGATGTTTCAAATCAAGATAAGCCACCTCTGTGACCAATGTAGTAAGTTTCTTTTGTCAATCCTGTTTATTTTATGTAATTGTGTATGCTGTATTGTTTTGTCCCCTTTTTTGTATATTTTTTTTATAAAGAATGAATATCGTTCTGGATTAAATGTAAAATGTAACAGTTCTATTCTTTACTGTATGTTCTGTAAACCACACCCCAAAGTCATAAGCTACCTGTCAGGTGTCCAATCGTCCTGTCTAAATGATTGGTTGTGGCTAGAGATGAGCGACTTTCCCTTTTTTCGGGTTGAGTCGGGTTCGGACCACCTGACTTTCGCAAAAGTCGAGCCGAACGCAATCGGCCGATTATCGTGAAAAGTCGAAGGCTGACTGAAACACAAAACCCAATGCAAGTCAATGGGAAAGAAAAGTTGGCAGTGAGTGGAGGACAGGAAACACACCTACAGTGCCCATTTTAATGCCAAAAACATCAATTCTTATTACTTAAGCTTGTCAACCTTAATTTACTTTATAATAATAGTTAGGCATTGAAAACTGGGGGTTATTTGGCTAAAGTTGTGGGGGGGTAGGGCTGGCTCCAGATTTTCATGGGCCCAGGGCCAAAGAGTTTCACTGGGCTTCTTTAACACATGCCATAATTCATGATCCTCTGATACGGCAGAGAAATAGCGGTATAGTACAATGAAAAATACTTCACTTCTTGCATCACATGACTGATATCCATTTTAAATTCTCCAATAGCTCCAAAAACGGACAGTATATTATTCCATACAGTATTAAGGCCACCGCATGGTGCGCCATACAGAGTAATGAGGCCCATATATTTCTTCATACAGATTCATTGGTCCCATATAATGTTCTATACAATATATGATGAGCTCCACATAATGCTACAGTATATGTTGGTCCCCATGGATGAAGCTTCACTGTCTTATGGGGCAAAATAATGCTCCATATATAATGGGCCCCATTTCTAATGCTCCAGTGTATAATAGGCCCTGTAAATGCTGCTCCAGTGTCTGAAGTCCCCCATTTGGAAAGCTCCAGCATATGATGGGCCTCACGGATGATGCTCTAGTGTACGATTGGTCCAAATAATGCTCCATATATAATCTGCCCCATTCACAATGCTCCAGTATATGATGGGCCCCATGGATGATGCTCCAGTGTCTTATGGGCCCAAATAATGCTCCATGTATAATGGGCCCCATTTCTAATGCTCCAGTGTATAATGGGCCCTGTAAATGCTGCTCCAGTGTCTGATGTCCACCTTTGGAATGCTCCAGTGTATGGTGGGCCCCATATATCATTCTCCAGAGTATAGTGCTCCCAAAAATTGCTCCCAACCTTTAAAACAATTAAATAAGTCTCCTCGCTAGGGAATCCCTGTACTCTGGACTCCTCGTCGTCCCCATCTTCCATCTCTCTGGACTTGGACTGTTTAGGCAGAGGGTGTACAGACGTGATGTCATCATGCTCTCTGACCAGAATGTCACTGTCAGGAAATGCGGAAGCGTCACGGAGGTGGAGCATGGAGAGGTAAGTATTTCAACTTTGCAAGTGCTGTGATCCTGAGCAAGCAGGGGGGCCCACTCGTTGGCAACAGCACTGGCACAGGGCCCCTCTAATAGTACAGCGGTGTGTCTGATGGCGGGTGGGCCTCCCACCGACAGAGACACTTTTGCGTACTATGAGGGGTCCTGTGCCAGTGCGGTCACCCATGAGTATGCCCCCCACCTGCTCAAGGATCCTGCACTTTCATCTGCACCTTCCTCTTTGTCACCGTGTAAGGTGGTATAGTATGCGGGAAGGGGAACCTGAGTTTCATCAGGGTCAGATTCTGGCTGTGTAGAGTGCGAGGGGAATGTAGTGGTCTGGGTCAATGTACCAGCAGAATCATCTAGCAGTGGCTGGGCATCAGTGCACTTGTGGCGCCCCCAGGAGAACGGTCACCACAGTGGCATTACCTTCCTCCTAGGGAGTGTGATGTCTTGCTTGGGAGCAACGAAGGATCTCTCTAGCAGTTAAACCAACACACAACACATTTCCCACTCCAGGCCAGCAGGGAGAGCTCTGAACCTGACTGCTGAGGAGCTGCTCTCTGTGGTCGGGAGGAGGGAAGTTAGGGCAGTCTGTGAAGGGAAGGGGAAGTGTGTGGTTGTGAGAAGGGTAGCTGGAGGATGAGCAGAGTTAAGGCTCACTCCTAGCTGGAGCGCATGGTCTGGATTCCGGTCTCCGAGTTTGTAGGGACACTGATGGTCCTGCAGCAGAAACCGGAGGAAGTAGCAACTATAAATGCTCTGTTCCCAGCTAAGGCTCAGAGGCCCCAGCAGCAATGTCTGTGAGCCAAAAGGAAAAGGCTGCCTGCCATACAAGAAAGTTCCAAAAGAGAGTCAACAGGGGGAACTTCAGTGAACTCAGTACTGCGAGTACCTCAGATAAGCGCTAGAATGGAGGCCACACTACCTATCTGCAGAGAGAGAATTCCTAATTTGCTTCCAGGCTGACCAACTCCTTCTCCATCTGTACTCTGGGTCCTGGACGGCACATGCCAAGTACAGGTAAAGGAACTGCACGACTGTGTCTGTCATCTTTCTCCTGCGCCTGGCGCACGGCTCTGCTACATCCTGCACTGCACACCATCTACCAACTCTTTCATCTGCCCTGCGACTACGGCCCTACCTGTGCAGGGCTTCTGCAACTTAGCTGCACCACAACATCTGTCCCAGAGAAGCGACACTGCAGCGCTGGTCAATCTGATCAGAAACCATAGGTGGCGTCACGTATCATTCACCTATAAACGTTATTCACCCCTTTGCATGGACAGCAAGGGCCACGGACCGGGTCACCAACCCGGGGTACATCCCTCTGAGACACCGGCCCGGTACCGATTAACCCCACTGCCCTGGCTGACGACCCACACTCCATGTCAGATTCGTCTTGGACTGGGGAATTCACGATTTAACTTGATAACCCAGGCATGGTATAAAGGAAGAGCTACATGGACTAATGTGAAGTGTGGCCTGCTGCATCATTCGCTTTTGGTGGGGGTGAAGGACACAAGGAAAGGGGTTCTTCTTGACCAGGAGCCAGCACTTGATGACTCAGTGCTTGCATTTTTTGAAACTTCAGAAGAGGAGGGCATGTTAGCTGGAGTCTGTTTCGGCAATGTAAGCCAAAACCAGCTCCTGATGCTCTGGCTTTAAAAGCAGTTAACCTACTCCCAGAAAAGGTAGCCTTCCAGGCCTTCCGGAGCCAGACCATAGTGCAGGCTCATCACCTCCTGCCTTAGCTACTATTGTGCTTTTGCCACAACCAGCAGATGCTCCACCACCATCAGTACCAGCTGGCCCCCCCACGCCCACGTCCGCAGCCTCTTCCACTATACTTCCAAATTTTGGAGAAAATGTACCCAAAATAACATCAGATATATGGTACTGTATCAGAAGCGTACAGCTGTATACAGTCAAAGGATAATTGTAAATCTTCGTATATATTTCATGAGTCACACAGAGACGCTCACAGGTTCAGTATGATTAGACAAGAATATAAAAAGTAGAAAAAGGGTACAGTATCATCAGATAGCAGGTATATATAGTATATGTGACGGACTCAGCTCCTGCTGAGCCCATTTTTTGAGTGGACCCTCTGGGTCATGGCACCCACCGAGGGCAAGCTGACCTTGTGAGAATCCACCCCCTATACAGGGAGTGTCAGGGGCAAGACCAAGAGGGTGAGCCACCACGACTGCTGGGACCAGACGGCCGGCTCAGGGGACACTAGACGAGTGTCTGACGACAAGGACGAGCAGGAAGCAAGACGAGACTAGACGTAGGTGCAAGGTATCTTCATTAGAATAATTCAGGATCACATACAGTGTAAACAAGCAAAACGTGCAAGGTGCGCGCGTGGGCACACCAAGGTCCATAACATGGTACGTGCCAGGTGGCACGCCTAGGTACAGGTAATGGCATGATGGCATCGGACTCCGGACTGCTGGCAAACCGACAGGGTCCAGGGATCAGGCTGCGGACGTCAGCTCCGGACATCAGGCCGTAGTCATCTGGTTCCGGACCTCTGGCAACGGTCGGCAGGTTCCGGGCATCCGGCAGGCAAACCAGGGTTCAGGCAAGGAGGCACGACAGATATCCAAGCAGGGTGCGTGTTTAGGGAACACGCCAAGGTCCAAGGCTAGGTGCGTGTGTAGGGGACACGCCAGGGTTCAAGGCTAGGTGCAAGGCAAGGTGCATGTGTAGGGGACACGCCAGGTTCAAAGCGAAGTGCGTGTGTAGGGGACACGCCAGGGTTCACAAACGAGACAGGGTGCGTGTGTAGAGCCACGCCAAAGCATAGGATAAGACAAAGTGCTTGTAGAGAAACGCCAAGGCACAAGGTACAAGACAGAGTGCGTGTAGAGACACGCTAAGGCACAAGGTAAGACAGAGTGCGTGCAGAGACACGCAAAGGTACAAGGTACAAGACAGAGTGCGTGTAGAGACACGCCAAGGCACAAGACAGGGTGCGTGTAGAGACACGCCAGGGTCCAAGGTACAAGACAGAATGCGTGTAGAGACACGCCAAGGTTCAAGGCAGGGTGCATGCTAGGAGCGACGCAAAGGTTCAAGGCAGGCTGCGTGCTAGGAGCCACGCCAGGGTTCAAGGCAGGGTGCGTGCTAGGAGCGACGCCAGGGTTCAAGGAAGGGCTGCGTGCTAGGAGCCACGCAGAAGGCACGCCACACTGGCCAGTGCACACGGCTGTACACTAACACGTGGCACTTACCACGGCACAGGAGACAGCCAAGGGGAACCCACGCTGGGGTTCAATGCAAGGACAAGGCAGGGAACAAGGCAAGGAACACAAGCAGAAACAGAGCCAGGTCAGAGCGAGGACAGAGTCTAGCAGCGGAGCGTAGGCCGAAGCACAGAGCCGGGCCAAGGGAAGACCTTGGGACTAGACATAGGAAAGAGCACTAAGGAGAGGCGAAATGGTGCGTGTGCCAGGGAGCACTACAGGGCACCATAGGAGAGAGCGAGGCGGAGCAAGCGAAGAGAGACCATAGGGAGGAACTCAAGGCAAGGAATAGCAAGGCAGAGAACACAGGGAGGACTACAAGTCAAAGCATAGCAAAAGCAAGACATAGCAAAACAGGCAAGGCAGAGAACACAGAAAGGACTACAAGTCAAAGCATAGCTAAAGCAAGACATGGCAAAACAGGCGAGGCAGAGAACACAGGAAGGACTACAAGTCAAAGCATAGCTAAAGCAAGACATGGCAAAACAGGCGAGGCAGAGAACAGAGGAAGGACTACAAGTCAAAGAATAGCTAAGGCGAGACATAGCAAAACAGACTAAGACAGAGAACAGCAGAAGGACTACAAGGCAAAGCAAGGCAAAGACAAACATGGCACGAGAGACAACACAAGACATGGCACAAGACAAGAGGCGGAATACGAGCACGGAGCATGTGCAGAGACGCACTACAGAGCAAAGTGCAAGGGCACAGAATAGAGGGAGCAACCCCACAGACCCAGAGCCTCGCAGGGAAGCAACACAATAATCAGGCCCTGAGTATAGGAAGAAGCGGCCTGATATAGGGCATAGCACCTCCTCCTCCAGGTCAGGACCAGGGGAGCACTTCTGGGATTCTAGACATGACGAGATGATAGCAGAACCAGACAGTGCAGGATCTTAGGAAACGTCACATGATCAGGGTTTCAGACATGACGAGATGATCACCGAACCAACCAGTGCAGGATCCTAGGAAGAACACATGATCCGGGATTCTAGACATGACGAGATGATTGCAGAACCAGACAGTGCAGGATCTTAAGAAATGTCACATGATCAAGGACTCCAGACATGATGAGATCACAGAAGGCAGAGCAGAAACGCAGGCATCCTGTAGCTCAGACATGAGGTGAGTGTGCACACTGCTCTAGGGGACATGCAGGACAGCAGACAAAGCATGCGCCTGCACATCGCTCCAGGAGTTCTTGAGACAAACAGACATGGCAGACGTGACAGTATAGTTTAAACATTCTAAATCTCCGTATATATTTCAGGAGGCAGACACAGACGCTCTCAGGCTCAGTATGGATTACAACACAATATAAAAAGCCATAAAATGGTAATGATCTGAAGCGTACAGCTGTATACAGTGTAGGGGTCATTGTCAATCTCAGTATTTATTTCCAGAGTCAGAAACAGACTCTCACTTGGTCAGTTTGGATTTGACCAGAATATAAAAAGCAGTAAATGGGTAATATATTTCAAGCGTAGAGCTGTATACAGCGTTGGGGTAATTTTTAAATCTACATATAAATTGCAGCAGTAACCCACAGACTCTCACATGCTCAGGATGGATCACACCACAATATAAAAAGAAGATCCGCAAGAAATAATCACACATGTGGGCCAATGTTCCAGGTGTCAATGATACACTTAGAGTGGTGGGTGGAGGAGGACTTTCTGGCAGAAAGGGTACAGTATCACCGGATACCAGGTATATATAGCATACTTTAAACATTAAAAATGTACGTCTATATATCATGAGTAGTGTTGAGCAACCCTGCTAGTGTTCGAGTTTGGTTCGGTTCGTCGAACAGGAGGCAAGTTCGTCAAATGTTCGTCGAACGTTCGACGAACCCCTTTGAAAACAATGGCAGGCAAACACAAACACATACAAACACATAGAAAACACATACAAAACACCTTAAAAGGTGTCCCAAAGCAGACAAAATGCTCAGAAGACACAAATAACATATGGAAAAGGGCAACTATATATAGAAAAAAGGTGGAGGAGTAAAAGGAGGAGGAGGAGACACAGATATAGGCATGCCATGCCCTTATAAAGTCAAGAAAGGCTGGAATAAAAATCTAAACTAAAAAAAAATTCTAAAATTCTAAAATCGAAGACGATCATAACGCCGATCGGGCGGCGTTATTCTCACGACCCTCCGGACAGCATCCATGAAGGCAAAGTGTTTGGTTTCCGGGGCAGTATGGTTGCAAAGCTGAACCTTAAAGGAATGTCCAGAAGGGCACCAACAGGAGTGTAGCCCACGGCTTAATTGGACTCCACACGGGCAACCTCAACCATGCCAGCCACGGGAAGGATGGACAGATTGCAAGCTTTCTCGATTCTGTGGGTGGTGGTGCATGGCCTTTTTAGTTGTGCTAGCAATTTGTCAGCTTAATTCCGTTAACAAACGAGACTCCAGCATGCCCCCGCGGTCCGCGTCCAGCTTACTAGAGAGACACGCGAGGCTATGGCAAGCGAGATCGAGCAATAACAGGTCTGTCATGCCCTTCCATGTCCGGGGCTACACGCACGCTACACTGAAGCGTGTGTCACTTACAGGTGCGGATAACCCGCTGAACCCCGTTAGTGATGGGGATCTGGGATTCCAATTCTTCCCCGCGAACAAGGATTTCCCAGTAAGTGCAGGTCAACCGGAATTCCGGAATTAGGCCTAACCAGCATTCCAGAAACAATGTGAAAAAATTAAGTGTCCAAACCACAGGTGCTGTAGCTTGCTTAACAGCTGGGCTCCTCTGCTGAGTAGCACACATTTCTTACAAAAACAGGTGGCATAGCTTGGTTCACAGGTGGGCAACTCTGCTGAGTAGCAGACAGTGCTTACATAAACAGGCGGCATAGCTAGGTTCACGGGTGGGCTCCTCTGCTGAGCAGTAGACACAGGTACTAGGCCCAAAAGTATTCACTGGGCTAAATAAACAGGCGGCATATTTTGGTTCGCGGGTGGGCTCCTCTGCTGAGTAGCAGACACAGTTAATAGGCCCAAAGTATTAACTGGGCTAAATGCAGTCAAAAACTGGTTCTTTCATAAACAGGTGGCATAGCTAGGTTCACGGGTGGGCTCCTCTGCTGAGTAGTAGACAGTGCTACAAGGCCCAAAAGGATTTTCTGGACAGGATGCGGTAAAAAATTATTATAAACACACACGGTGTAGCTCCTTGACAGGTGTACTACACCGCTGGCTACCAGACACCGCTACTATGCCATGAAACTGTCTATTAACATTGAAAACCATTATTAATGTGAAAATAAAGTTACGCTTTTGGAGACTGAACCATTCTCGAACGGAACCTTGAACAGCCGAATTTTAAGCAAAGTGTTCGAGTTCGACGAACAGCTCGAACACCGCCCAAAACAGCTCAAATTTGAACTTGGCGAACAGTTCGACTCGAACACCGCTCATCTCTAATCAGGAGGCAGACTCAGACGGTCTCAGACCCAGTATGGATTCAACAAGATTGTAGAAAGTTGAGAATGGGTACAGTATCACCGGATAAAGGTATATATAGCATAGTTTACACATTAAAAATCTATGTCTACATATCAGGAGGCAGACTCAGACGGTCTCAGGCCCAGTATGGATTCAACAAGATTGTAGAAAGTTGAGAAAGGGTACAGTATCACCGGATAACAGGTATATATAGCATAGTTTAAACATTAAAAATCTCCGTGTATATTTCCGGAGTCTGACAAAGACACTCACAGCCTCAGTATGTATTAGACAAGAATCTAAAAAGTAGAAAAAGGATAATGTATTCGAAGCGTACACCAGTATACACTGTTGGGGTATTTTTAAATCTTCATATATATTTCAGTCTCAGTAAGACAGTCCAGACTCTCCGCAAGAGGAAACGAGATGGATACAAGTACAGACGGAAAGTCGAGTGATTGCAGAAATTTTGGAATTACTAATCATGGGAAAAACTCCTGGGAGAATTCTCAGAGGCGATGCTGACCCTCAATTACTTTGTCTGTGGAGACAGCGAAAACAGTTCTTTGTGAAGAAAGGGTTGCTGTATCGCAGTACCGTGGATCCCATCACCATTACTCATCTCCATCAAATTGTGATCACAGGGAGAGATGTAGACATGGTCCTCACTGCCTATCATGATCTGTCAGGTAACTTTGGAGTGCAAAAGACAGAAGCTACAGGCCATAGGCGATTCTATTGGATTGGCATGAGAGGACACATTTAAAAATGTGGGCAGGAATGTCACACGTCTGTGAGTAGGAAAACTGTGAAAGCTGATGATAAACCACCACTGCATCTCATTGTGAGTCGACATCCATAACAAATGGAAGCCATTGATCATCTGAAGATAGTGCCCAGCAGGACAGGGCATAGCTACGTCTTAACCATCATCTATCAGTTCACCAAATTTGTAGTGGCAGTCCAAGGGAAGGATTTAGCAGCCCAGACTACTATTATCTCTGGCCCACTATAGATTACACCTCAATTTAACAGGCTAAAATAGGCTGGTGTATGACAAGGTACAAGATGAATATAGTATTGGGGAGAATTTGAATCTCCCTAGAGATTTTAGGAGGCTGACAATGATGCTCTCAGTCCAAGAATGGCAGCAGGCAGCCTAATAAGCAGGACTGCTGCACACAAAAGTGTGGAAAAATTAACGCTTGGTAACTGTGCAGAAAAGAGGAAGAAAAGTATTTTTGCTTTTAAAAAAGCAGTTTGCACAGCAGTGTGCAAACAGCAATGCAGCTATCAGGGAGCCTTATAGGGCAGCCTAATAAACAACAGAGCTGATGCACACAAATATATCCTCCCCTGTCACTGCACACAAACTGTTGAGTTGTACAGTGAAAATCGCTACCAGCAGAAGCAGTTTTTTTGTTCTTCTTCCCTGCCTAACGCTCTCCCTTTTTCAGAATCAGCAGCAGCAACCTCTCCTTCCCTATGCTAAGATCGGCAGAAGTAAGATGGCGGTCGGCTTGCACGCCCTTTTATAGCCCCTGTGACGCCACACAAAGCAAGCCAATCACTTGCATGCCCTTCTCAAAGATGGTGGTGACTAGTGTTGAGCATTCCTTTACCACAAATATCGGGTATCGGCTGATATTCGCTGTATCGGAAATCCGATACCGAGTACCGATATTTTTACAATATCGGATACCAGAATCGGAAATTCCCATAATGCAATGAGCCACTGTTGTGGCTGCGATTGGCTGCTGAAATGATGTCATCATGATGCGCGTTCTGTGCGCATCATGATGCAGGGTCTGTGCGGGCCTGCCGGGGGTCTGTGCGGGCCTGCCAGGGGTCTGTGCGGGCCTGCCGGGGGTCTGTGCCGGCTGCCGGGAGTCTGTGCGGACTGCCGGCAGTCTGTACGGGCCTGCCGGGGGTCTGTGCCGGCTGCCAGGGGTCTGTGTGGACTGCCGGGGGTCTGTGCGGGCCTGCCGGGGGTCTGTACGGGCCTGCCGGGGGTCTGTGCCGGCTGCCAGGGGTCTGTGAGGACTGCCGGGGGTCTGTGCGGGCCTGCCGGGGGTCTGTACGGGCCTGCCAGGGGTCTGTGCCGGCTGCCGTGGGTCTGTGCGGACTGCCGGGGGTCTGTGCGGGCCTGCCGGGAGTCTGCGGGCCTGCCGGGGGTTGTGTGTGTGTGCAGGCATTGTCCGATGGGACTACAAGTCCCATCGGGCTATGCCTGCTACAATGACAGTGATTGACACATTAGCCAATGATGGGACAGTAGCAGTCCCATCATCCGGCTAATGTGTTGAATGTAAAAAAAATATATATATACATACTTCATACATACTACATACATACTACATATATACAACATTCATACAACATACATACATACTACATACATACTTCATATATACTATATTCATACAACATACATACATACTACTTACATACTACATATATACTACATTCATACAGCATACATACATACTACACACAGTTGTGGCCAAAAGTATTGACACCCCTGCAACTTTGTCAGATAATACTCAATTTCTTCCTGAAAATGATTGCAATCACAAATTCTTTGGTATTATTATCTTCATTTAATTTGTCTTAAATGAAAAAACACAAAAGAGAATGAAACAAAAAGCAAAACATTGATCATTTCACACAAAACTCCAAAAATGGGCCAGACAAAAGTATTGGCACCCTCAGCCTAATACTTGGTTGCACATTCTTTAGCCAAAATAACTGCGACCAACTGCTTCCGGTAACCATCTATGAGTTTCTTACAATGCTCTGCTGGAATTTTAGACCATTCTTCTTTGGCAAACTGCTCCAGGTCCCTGATTTTAGAAGGGTGCCTTCTCCAAACTGCCATTTTTAGATCTCTCCACAGGTGTTCTATGGGATTCAGGTCTGGACTCATTGCTGGCCACCTTAGAAGTCTCCAGTGCTTTCTCTCAAACCATTTTCTAGTGCTTTCTGAAGTGTGTTTTGGGTCATTGTCCTGCTGGAAGACCCATGACCTCTGAGGGAGACCCAGCTTTCTCACACTGGGCCCTACATTATGCTGCAAAATTTGTTGGTAGTCTTCAGACTTCATAATGCCATGCACACAGTCAAGCAGTCCAGTGCCAGAGGCAGCAATGCAACCCCAAAACATCAGGGAACCTCCACCATGTTTGACTGTAGGGACCGTGTTTTTTTCTTTGAATGCCTCTTTTTTTCTCCTGTAAACTCTATGTTGATGCCTTTGCCCAAAAAGCTCTACTTTTGTCTCATCTGACCAGAGAACATTCTTCCAAAACATTTTAGGCTTTTCAGGTAAGTTTTGGCAAACTTCAGCCTGGCTTTTTTATGTCTCGGGGTAAGAAGTGGGTTCTTCCTGGGTCTCCTACCATACAGTACCTTTTCATTCAGACTCCGACGGATAGTACGGGTTGACACTGTTGTACCCTCGGACTGCAGGGCAGCTTGAACTTGTTTGGATGTTAGTCGAGGTTCTTTATCCAACATCCGCACAATCTTGCATTGAAATCTCTTGTCAATTTTTCTTTTCCATCCACATCTAGGGAGGTTAGCCACAGTGCCATGGGCTTTAAACTTCTTGATGACACCGCACGGTAGACACAGGAGCATTCAGGTCTTTGGAGATGGACTTGTAGCCTTGAGATTGCTCATGCTTCCTCACAATTTGGTTTCTCAAGTCCTCAGACAGTTCTTTGGTCTTCTTTCTTTTCTCCATGCTCAATGTGGTACACACAAGGACACAGGACAGAGGTTGAGTCAACTTTAATCCATGTCAACTGGCTGCAAGTGTGATTTAGTTATTGCCAACACCTGTTAGGTGCCACAGGTAAGTTACAGGTGCTGTTAATTACACAAATTAGAGAAGCATCACATGATTTTTCGAACAGTGCCAATACTTTGGTCCACCCTCTTTTTTTATGTTTGGTGTGGAATTATATCCAATTTGGCTTTAGGACAATTCTTTTTGTGTTTTTTCATTTAAGACAAATTAAATGAAGATAATAATAACAAAGAATTTGTGTTTGCAATAATTTTCAGGAAGAAACTGAGTATTATCTGACAAAATTGCAGGGGTGTCAATACTTTTGGCCACAACTGTATATACAACATTCATGCAACATACATACAGACTACATACATACTACATATATACTACATTCATACAACATACATACTACATACATACTACATATATACTACATTCATACAACATACATACATACATAGTACATACTACATATATACTACATTCATGCAACATACATACATACTACATACTACATACATAGTTCATATATACTACATTCATACAACATACATACATGCATACTACATACATACTACATATATTCTACATTCATACAACATACATACATGCATACTACATACATACTACATATATACTACATTCATACAACATACATACATGCATAGTACATACTACATATATACTACATTCATACAACATACATACATACTACATACATACTACATATATACTAAATTCATACAACATACATGCATACTACATACTACATACATACTACATATATACTACATTCATACAGCATACATACATGTATACTACATACATACTACATATATACTACAATCATACAACATACATGCATACTACATACTACATACATACTACATATATACTACATTCATACAACATACATACATGCATAGTACATACTACATACATACAACATACATACAACATGCTGCAGACATACTACATACATACTACATACAATACATTCATACATTCATACAATACATACATATAGACATACAGTACGAAGCCAGTGTCATCTATGAAAAATATTAAAAAAACAAACAAGCAAATACTCCCTGATCCGCAGAAATCCACGAGTGTCCCACGATGATCTCCTGCATTGCATCACTGAGAGGTTACTATAGTTCACTGGTCTCACTTTATGGCAAAAGCTGCGTGGGAACTTTCTCACACACCAATGCCAAAAGTGAGAGTAGGGACTATTTTTTTACAGTGGTGGAGGAATACAGTGCTGAAGTATACCTACCTCCCATCATTGTATTCCTGGGGCCCCTAGAGAGTGCTCGCATGAGCTGATGCTTCTTTTCTCCACGGGAGATCTTCGTGGGACGCTTGTGGATTTCTGCGGATCAGGGAGTATATCGCTTGTTTGTTATTTTCATATTTTTTTATAGATGACACTGGCTTCAGGGAACAAAGTGACAAGTGATGGTGAGTATATACTAGTATGTATTTTGTATGTCTGTAACATGTTGTATGTATGTTGTATGTATGTAGTATGTACTATGTATGTATGTATGTTGTATGAATGTAGTATATATGTAGTATGTATGTAGTATGCATGTATATGTGTTGTATGTATGTTGTATGTATTATGTATGTATGTTGTATGAATGTAGTATATATGTAGTATGCATGTATGTACGTTGTATGAATGTAGTATATATGTAGTATGTATGTAGTTTGTAGTATGCATGTATGTTGTATGAATGTAGTATATATGTAGTGGGTATGTAGTATGTAGTATGCATATATGTATGTTGTATGAATGTGGTATATATGAAGTATGTATGTATGTTGTATGAATGTAGTATATATGTAGTATGTACTATGTATGTATGTTGTATGAATGTTGTATATATGTAGTATGTATGTAGTATGTATGTATTTTGTATGAATGTAGTATATATGTAGTATGTATGTATGTTGTATGAATGTAGTATATATGTAGTATGTATGTATGTTGTATGAATGTAGTATATATGAAGTATGTATGTAGTATATAGTATGTATATATGTTGTATGCCTACACACACACACAACCCCCGGCAGGCCCGCACAGACCACCGGCAGTCCGCACAGACCCCCGGCAGCCGGCACAGACCCCCAGCAGGCCCGCACAGACCCCCGGCAGTCGGCACAGACCCCCAGCAGCCGGCACAGACCCCCGGCAGGCCCGTACAGACCCCCGGCAGGCCCGCACAGACACCCGGCAGTCCGCACAGACCCCTGGCAGCTGGCACAGACCCCCGGCAGTCTGCACAGACCCCCAGCAGCCGGCACAGACCCCCGGCAGTCCTCACAGACCCCCGGCAGGCCCGTACAGACCCCCGACAGGCCCGCACAGACCACCGGCAGGCCCGTACAGACCCCTGACAGGCCCGCACAGACCCCGCCCGCACACACAGACACGCACAGTGTTCGCCCACGCACCACCCACACTCTTCCCCCCTCCCGACAGGATGTGAAAGTAATGAAAGGTTTTTTTTAATTCCGATATTTCTGTCCCATTGACTTGAATGGGACTTCCAGTATCAGAATCGGCGATACCCGATACTTCTTGGGTATCGGCCGATTCAATCCGATCCGATATTTCTCAATATCGGATGGTATCGCTCAACAGTAGTGGTGACCGCTGCCCATGTCATCAAGTTGCCCACAGTGTGCGTCCTCCATCATTGGCTGAGAAAGGGCGCTGAAAGCATCGTTTGAAACGCGACTTTGGCGCTCTGGTCGCCGACCTCATGGCCGACCTCACGCTATGGTTGGGTTTGGTTTCATGAAACCCGACTTTAGCGAAAGTCGGCGACTTATGAATTTGACCGACCCGTTTCGCTCAACTCTAGTTGAGGCAGCAAGTAGTTCTTGGGTTATTTGTTATGGATGAGTCACCGAAGGAGGAAAAAACAAAAATAATAGCTAAGTCCAGAAAACCAGAGAAGTTGGAAGCTATCAGATTGCAGACCCCTGAACCTATCCATAACAACTAGCAGTAGATGTGTGGGGTTCCTGCGGTGCCCTAGACCCCTCGATCACAGCCGGAGAACTAAATTAGCCTAAAGACAGAAAGGAGAAATCTAAACTGCCCCAGAGCAGACCCCAAAGCAATAGGTAGCCCCCAACATATAATGACTGTGAAGCAAGATGAAAAACACTAACACAGAAAGAAAGATAGGTTGAGCAAATGATGGGGCCCAAGCTAACTAAATAGGACAGGATAGAAAAGAAAACCCTATCCAAAAATGAACCAACAGACTGATAGGAAAAACAGGCCCTGAAGTCGCTAGGCTTCAAAAAGACTATAGCAGCACTCAGGTATATTCTGAAGACAGAGCCAGAGATCAACAGATCAGAGACAAAAATGGAATTCAGCTCACCCCCCGGCCAGGGATGGCTGAACTCCAAAAAACAAGCCAAACAAAACCAGAACTAAAGTGTACAAAAGGCAGAGCAAAACTTAGCTTTGAGAAGCAGAAATCAGACTGGTCTCCAAGAATCCAGCAGGAAAACCACCAGCAAGGCAGCAGGGCGTCGGCTGCCTTATATCTAGTCATCAGTTCCTGTGACCCAGTCATCATCTACCTGCTCAGCTGTTTGGTAATCAGCCTCACTACCTTCCTTCGCCAGAAGAGGGAGTTCATCAGACCTCACTGGTGAAGGGAAAAATGAACTCACAACAGTACCTCCCCCTTGAGGAGGGGTCACCGAACCCTCATCCATGCCACCAGGGCGATCAGGGTGAGCCCGATGAAAGGCACGCACCAATCTTTCGGCATGAATATCAGAGGCAGAGACCCAGGAATTATCCTCCTGACCATAACCCTTCCACTTAACCAACTACTGGAGTCTCTGTCTAGCCAGACGGGAATCCAGTACTTTCTCTACCTCATACTCCATGTTACCTTCAACCAATACAGGGTCAGGAGGTGCCACCCCAGGAACTACTGGTTCAACAAACCTCTTCAAGAAGGACTTATGGAACACATTATGAATCTTAAACGTGACAGGAAGAGCCAACTGAAAAGAGACCGGATTAATAATCTCCAAAATCTTGTAAGGTCCAATAAATCTAGGCTTAAACTTAGGAGAAGCCACCTTCATAGCGATATTTTTTGATGACAGCCAAACCATATCACCCACCTTAAACTGGGGACCAATGGTCCTATGCCAGTTGGAAAACCGCTGGGCCTTTTCCTGGGAGAGAGACAACTTATCCACCACTTGGTCTCAGATCTGGTGCATTCTCTCCACCACAGTGTCAACACCTGGGCAGGCAGAAGGCTCCACCTGCCCTGAAGAAAATCGAGGATGAAACCCAAAGTTACAAAAAAAAGGTGACATCAAAGTGGCAGAACTAGCTCTATTATTTAAAGCAAATTCGGCCAAGGGCAAAAATGAAACCCAATCATCCTGATCAGCCGAAATAAAACATCTCAAATACGACTCCAAAGTCTGGTTTGTTCTCTCCGTCTGCCCGTTGGTCTGAGGATGAAACGCAGAGGAGAAGGACAACTGAATTCCCAGCTTGGAACAGAAAGTCCTCCAAAATCTAGACACAAACTGAACTCCTCTGTTAGACACAATGTTCTCAGGAATCCTGTGCAAGCGAACTACCTGTTGCAAAAACAAGGGCACCAACTCAGAGGAAGATGGCAACTTAGGGAGTGGTACAAGATGGACCATCTTAGAGAATCTATCACAAATCACCCAAATAACAGTCATTCTCTGAGAGACAGGCATATCAGAGATAAAATCCATTGAAATATGGGTCCATGGCCTCTTGGGCAACGGCAAAGGCATCAACAACCCACTAGAGCGAGAACAAGGTTTAGACCGGGAGCAAGTCCCACAGGACTGCACAAAATTCCTGACATCACGAGACAAGGCGGGCTACCAAAAAGACCGACTCACCTGATCTCTAGTACCAAAAATACCTGGATGACCAGCCAATGCAGAGCAATGAACTTCAGACATCACTCTCTTCCTCCACTGGTCAGGAACATACAACTTTCCACTGGGACAACGCTCAGGTTTGTCCTCCTGAAACACTTCCAGAGCACGTCTCAAATTGGGCGAGATGGCAGAAAGAACTACCCCCTCGCCTAAGATGGTAGCGGGCTTGGTCACAACAGGAAAATCAGCAAAGAAACTCCTAGAGAGGGCGTCTGCCTTGACATTCTTAGTGCCAGGAAGAAAAGAGACCACAAAATCAAAACGTGTGAAAAACAAGGCCCACCTAGCCTGTCTAGGATTCAAGTGTTTGGCCGACTCCAGGTAAATCAAATTCTTGTGGTCAGTAAGGACCACGACCTGGTGTTTAGCTCCCTCCAACCAATGTCTCCACTCCTCAAATGCCCATTTCATGGCCAACAGTTCCCGATTCCCCACATCATAGTTACGTTCGGATGGGGAGAACGTTTGGGAAAAGAAAGCACAGGGATTCATTTTAGATGTCACAGGATCTTTTTGGGACAAAACAGCTCCTGCACCAATCTCAGAGGCGTCCACCTCTACCTGAAACGGGAGTGAGACATCAGGTTGCCGCAGAACCGGAGCAGAAGTGAATCTTCGCTTCAGCTCCTGAAAGGAAGAAACAGCCTCCGGAGACCAATTCAGCACATCAGCACCCTTCTTAGTCAAATCAGTCAATGGCTTGGCAATACTAAAAAAATTAGCTATAAATTTCCGATAAAAATTAGCAAGACCCAAATACTTCTGGAGGACCTTCAAAGAAGTGGGCTGAACCCAATCATAAATGGCCTGTACCTTGGCCGGGTCCTTTTCAATAGTTGACGGAGACAAAAGAATCCCAAAAATGAAATCCTCTGTACCCAAAAAGGCATTTTGATCCCTTGACATACAGGGAATTCTCCCTCAAAATCCGGAACACAGTCCGAACATGTTCCACATGAGAGTCCCAATCCTTGGAAAAGATCAAAATATCATCCAGATAGATAATCAAAAATTTATCCACAAAGTCTCGGAAAATATCGTTCATGAAGGATTGGATGACAGAAGGGGCATTAGTGAGCCCAAAAGGCATCACCAGGTGCTCAAAATGTCCCTCCGGAGTATTAAACGTCATCTTCCATTCTTCCCCATGCTTAATGCGAATAAGATTATACGCCCCCCTGAGGTCAAGCTTGGTAAACCAGCAAGCACCTTTAACTCTGGAGAATAGATCAGAAATCAGGGGTAACGGATACTGATATTTAACAGTAATTTTGTTGAGGGCACGATAGTCAATACAAGGCCTTAATGAACCATCTTTTTTAGCCACGAAAAAAAACCCAGCACCTAAGGGTGAAGAGGATGGTCTAATATGACCCTTCTCCAACGACTCCTTAATATAGGATTGCATAGCCTCGTGCTCGGGTACAGATAAATTGAAAAGTCGACCCTTGGGAAATTTACACCCCGGGCTCAGCTCAATTGCACAGTCATAACTCCTATGAGGAGGCAAAGACGCAGACTCATTCTCACTAAATACATCATAAAAGTCAGCCAAATAGTCAAGAACATCATGCGACTGGGGAGAGGTGGAGAAAACAGGAGCATCACTAAGGGCACACCGACAACCCCAACTCACCACAGACACAGATTTCCAATCCAAAACTGGATTATGGATTTGCAACCAGGGAAACCCCAGAACAATGGTATCATGCAAATTACGCAACACCAAAAATCTGCAATTTTCTTGATGGTCTGGGGCGACCCGCATTACCACCTGGGTCCAAAACTGAGGTTTATTTTTCGCCAAAGGAGTCGCATCAATTCCCCTCAAAGGGATAGGCGTCCGCAAAGGCGTCATAGGAAATCTACAACGTTTAGCAAAATCCAAGTCCATCAGGTTCACAGCTGCTCCCGAATCCACAAAAGCCTTGGCGGAAAATGTGGACAGGGAGCAGATCAGAGTAATTGCCAGAAGAAACTTAGGTTGAATACCACTCACAGAAAATGTATGAGCACAACGTTTCTCTCGTTTAGGGCAAACAGAAATAATATGCGAGGCATCTCCACAAAAAAAACACAGCTTATTATGCCTTCTGAACTCCTGACATTGCACCCTGGACAAAACTCTATCACATTGCATAGGTTCAGACATTTGTTCAACAGGTGGCAACACCTCTCGTGCGGTCTTGCGTTCACGCAAACGCCGATCAACCTGAATGGCTAATGACATAGAATCGTCAAGACCAGAGGGAACAGGAAATGCCACCATAGTATCTTTTATGGTTTCTGACAAACCTTTCCGAAAGAGAGCTGCCAAGGCATCATCATTCGAGGGAGTAAGGACCGCCCATTTTCAGAATTTTTGACAGTACAACTCTGCAGAATCCCGACCCTGGCTCAATGCCAACAGGGCCTTTTCAGCCTGATCAATAGCATTAGGTTCATCATACAACAACCCCAAGGCTTGAAAAAATGCAACCACATTATTTAGAATAGGATCATCAGGTTTCAAAGAAAACGCCCAATCCTGGGAATCGCCGCGCAGCAAAGAGATGACAATTTTAACCCGCTGCACGGAGCTCCCCAACGAGTTAGGCTTCAAGGCAAAAAATAATTTACAATTATTCTTGAAATTCAAAAATTTAGACTGATCCCCAAAAAACACATCAGGATTGGGGATCTTTGGTTCAGCAGCATGTGAATGAGTAAGATAGGCGGAAATTCCCCGCACTTCCGCAGCGAGCTGCTCCACACAATCAGACAATTGCTTCATCTCCATTGAGAGAGAAAAAAAAAATTCCCCCTACGGCCTCAGAGATATATAGGAAAAAATATACACAAAGAAATTCTGACACCATTTTTTTTTTTTTTCTTACAATTCTTTCCTGCTATTGAGTACCCTAGGATCTGCGGTATGGCTGGTGATTCTGTTATGGATGAGTCACCGAAGGAGGAAAAAGCAAAAATAATAGCTAAGTCCAGAAAACCAGAGAAGTTGGAAGCTATTGGATTGCAGACCCCTGAACCTATCCACAACAACTAGCAGTAGATATGGGGGGTTCCTACGGTGCCCTAGACCCCTCGATCACAGCCGGAGAACTAAATTAGCCTAAAGACAGAAAGGGGAAATCTAAACTGCCCCAGAGCAGACCCCAAAGCAATAGGCAGCCCCCAACATATAATGACTGTGAAGCAAGATGAAAAACACTAACACAGATAGAAAGATAGGTTGAGCAAATGATGGGGCCCAAGCTAACTAAATAGGACAGGATAGAAAAGCTGCTGTCTGCAATCCGCAAAAACCCTATCCAAAAATGAACCAACAGACTGATAGGAAAAACAGGCCCTGAAGTCGCTAGGCTTCAAAAAGACTATAGCAGCACTCAGGTATATTCTGAAGACAGAGCCAGAGATCAACAGATCAGAGACAAAAATGGAATTCAGCTCACCCCCGGCCAGGGATGGCTGAACTCCAAAAAACAAGGCAAACAAAACCAGAACTAAAGTGTACAAAAGGCAGAGCAAAGCTTAGCTTTGAGAAGCAGAAATCAGACTGGTCTCCAAGAATCCAGCAGGAAAATCACCAGCAAGGCAGCAGGGCGTCGGCTGCATTATATCCAGTCATCAGTTCCTGTGACCCAGTCATCATCTACCTGCTCAGCTGTTTGGTAATCAGCCTCACTACCTTCCTTCGCCAGAAGAGGGAGTTCATCAGACCTCACTGGTGAAGGGAAAAATGAACTCACAACAGTTATTGTAGCGTTAGCAGTGACCATACAGAGTGTATATATATATTCCATGCTTAGGAATCAGAGGTGTATATACTCATACGCTCATTGTTAGTCTCCCAATAACCAGCCTACTAACAGAAATAGTCAGCAGCCTCCTCCATTAATCATCGGTCAATCACATTTATCAATTGTTCAGATGATAGGGGGCAGCAGTGAGCTGTTTGAGACAAAAAGATAACAGCAGGTGGATTTGTGTGACCTCCCAAACTGTGATCTTTGACAATTGGTGGCTGTGGTGGGATTCTGCGTGATCTCTCTGGTGTCATTCCTTCACAGAGAGCCAAGACTCTATGTCACATGGACCTGTCCTGTGTGACGCGACCAGCAGGCCGGTAACTAGAACAACAGGACGCGGCACGTGATACTGTCCTGTGTGACACGGCTTGCAGGCCGGTAACTAAAACAACAAGACAAAGGGAAGGGAAACAGTTACAATGGTGGGCCCTGCGATAGGGAAAGGGGACGTGGAGACCTCCTGCACTCCCCTGAGTCAGTGTCCCTAACGCTCCTAACGTTCCCTATGCCGGTTCCGCACCGGGTCACCCTAGCACACCCTACTATCCCTTGCTAGGGAGCTGGGTGGTGCAGGCACTGGCCCCACCACTGTACTAATACATACTAAGGAAAAACACAAACAGGGAAACACCACTTAGCTTTACTCTGTTGCACTTGCTCCTGGCAACAGAGTCCACCACCAGCATGCAGCTCTCCTCCTGAATCGCTGCCACCAAGCTCTGTCAGAGTTACAAGGAAATCCCCTATGACTCCTTTCACACCAGGGCTAAGACAGTGCTGCAAGGAACGCTCTCCAGCTCCTTCCTCCACCAAGGATGGTTGAAATGAACACTATCACCCACACTGATTGCAACACCTGTGACTCTTTTATAGCAGAGCCAGCAATCACACCTGCATTATAATCATGTGCACTTAAACTAAAGAAACTAGAGTGCAATGACGCTCACCACCACCGGGGGCAAACTTAGAACAGACGACACCACAGTGCAATAATCCTAATGGCCACCGGGGGCAAAAACCAACCTTAAGCACAGCTTAGGGAAAAAAAAGGTTACCTGTGCTTTATATCAGTCCTGATCCAGCATGGATCATGACACTCTAGCACTGTAAAGTAATAGTGATGAGCTAGCAGTAAACTCTTGAGTGCTTGGTACTTGAATTGAGCACTTTCTAATGCTCAGGTGCTCGATTTGAGTACAATGCACATCAATGAAGGAGGCAAGCATTTTTCAAGCAGATAAGAGAGAGAGAGAATTCATGGCTTCAGTGCTCCACTGCCCAGGGACCCAAGTAATTGAGCACCATGCGATGGAGCACCGAAATGCTTGATCAAGTGTCGAGTAGTGGCAAAAATGCTTGTCTATCACCATAAGGCACCAGGCTAACCACTGAGCTTTCTGAGGCATTTGAAGCCAGGGTTCTAAACGTATCCAACCACACTTTTATGGACCTTGCTTTCTGCAGTAGGGCACAGTGATTCTGGAGCAGAAAAGGGTTCTCCCTAAATTGTTAAACCAAAGTAGGAAGATTACAATTGTTCAAAAAAGTTAGTATTTTGAAGCATTACTATTTCAATTCATTGCATCAACGTGTCCTAAGTTAATCCATGAAGAAAAAAATTCATTATTCCTCCTCCAAGATATCTTTGTAGTTGGCACAATGTACTCAGGCTGAGAATCTTTTATTTCCATTTGCCAAACTCAAACTAATCCACACAAAAATGAGATTCATCTCCACAGTTTGCAGATAGTCTCATCAAAAAAAGAAAGGAGTTCTAGTGCCTCTTATTGAAGATAGGAATCCTAAAAGTAAATATTTATCATTCCACAGAACGTTTCCAAAATAATGAAAAACAATTACAATAATGTCATTTTTAATGCACGTAAAAAATAAACATCATAAACCAGCCAATAACAGACATATTTGACTTCCTTGTAATCATAACTAGAGATGAGCAAAACTTTCAAGATTTGGTTTGGATCCGTGACTCACCTGATATTCGCTGACCATGTTTACCGAGCATTTCATCGTTTTGCCATTACAACTTTTCCCATGGCGGTCCTGCTGATGTCAGTGAGTTGAACTGAGTTCATTGGCTGTGAACTCCCAGGACCTTTCTGATGGCACTGCGAGCATGAGAAAGTTCTCAGGTGATAGGAGTTCACTGCAAGATACTGAGCAGCAGTAGCACACGCTGCTCAGTGTCTCTGCTTGATGGCAGGCTGTATAGTAACATCATGCAACAATGCAACCTGCCATCTAGATGTAGCAGAGCTAAACCCACTGTGGGACAAATGGATTATTATCCTCTCTGTGGACAGGTGAGGACTATTGTTTATTATTTTAATTCTGTTACAGGAAACATTAGCTTCTATGGACTGAGCAATGACATGAGTGTGGTTTAACTTAGATTCATTAAAGGAGTCTGAATCATTCTTAATTTAATAAAAGGACTTCATTCTTGGTGTGTGTTTATTTACTATATAACTATAGGATTAGTAATGGATAAGTGTCTTATAGACGCCTATCCATTACTAAACTGTGGGCTTGATGTCATCGGACAATACAAAGGTGACATCAACCTCACAAATATGAACCCCACTTGCCACCAGCACAGGGCAAGTTGGAAGAGGCAAGCAAAGCACCAGAATTGGTGCATGTGATGTTCCTTTCCTGGGGCGGCTGCCGGCTGCTATTTTAGACGGGGGGGCCAATATCCATGATCCCTAACCAGCTTGAGAATACTAGCCCCCAGTTGCCTGCTTTAGCTCAGTCTGTTTTGAAAAATGGTGGTACACCACTCTGTTTTTTAAAAATTATTTATTTAAAAATGGAAAAAATACAGCTTGGGAACCCTTCTATTCTTGATAACTAGTCTGGCTAACATTGACACGTGAGGGTTGCAGCCTGCAGCTGTCTGTTTTGCCTGGCTGGTTATCAAAAATACAGGGGAATCTCATGCAATTTTTTTTTTAAAATATTTATTTATTTATAGCGCAGGTGGCAGCTGATGAATACTCCCATTAGCCTGTTCTCTCTGTTAACAGTTGAATAAAACTCAAAATTGTCCTCTGCTAGCACTAATTGCAGCGTGAACAGGGGACAGTGATGTCATCTGTGTATCATTGTACATGTGTTCAGGATGTATTGCGGCCCGTGCTGCTACTGAAAACACTAATTTCAAATTTCTGACTGTCACATCCAAGCATAAACTAAATGTGAACAGGTGCTTAACCTAGAGTCACCAACTCATATACTGTACACTCAGACAAAAAAGGAAGCACTCTGTAGCGCCATAGCATGCAGACATGAAATTTGAAAAATTAACTGCATTACTGCATTAGAAATATGAAAAATTGAGAAAGCTTAGCACATAAAATGGCCAATTTATGTGTATCTGGAAGCCACATTAAGGCGTTTTTTTCATTTTCCAGGACCCTAACCTATGTAAATCCTCTACTTAGACTGAAATCTATATCTCTGTGGAGGGGTGGTGGCACTGCTGTGATTAAAAACACCTGTGGCTAAGAGGTGGAGTGCTCAGACAGGTTAAACAATACAAACTTCAAAAAACTGACCATCACATCCAAGCATAAACTAAACATGAACAGGTGCTTAACCTAGAGTCACCAATAGTGTTGAGCATTCCGATACCGCAAGTATCGGGTATCGGCCGATACTTGCTGTATCGGAATTCCGATACCGACTTCCGATATTTTTTCAATATCGGAAGTCGGCATTGGAATCGGAAGTTCAAAGTTGATTGACAGCCTGACGTCATCATGATGCGCGGTGTGTGCGCATCATGATGCGCCGTCATTTTGGGCCTTCCGGGGGTCTCTGCCGGCCTGCCGGGGGGCTGTGCCGGCCTGCCGGGGGGCTGTGTGGACTGCCCGGGGTCTGTACCGGCCTGCCGGGGGGCTGTGCCGGCCTGCCGGTGGTCTGTGCACCCTGTGGGGGTCTGTACCGGCCTGCCGGTGGTCTGTGCACCCTGTGGGGGTCTGTACCGGCCTGCCGGGGGGCTGTGCCGGCCTGCCGGGGGGCTGTGCTGATGTCCGGGGGTCTGTGCAAGCATCATCCGATGGGACTACAAGTCCCATCTGGCGATGCCTGCTACCATGACAGTGATTGACACATTAGCCAATGATGGGACAGTAGTAGTCCCATCATCCGGCTAATGTGTTAAATGTTAAAAAAAAAAAAAAAATACTACATACATACTACATACATACTACATGCATGCTACATACATACTACATGCTACATACATACTACATACATACTACATACATACTACATACATACATACTACATACATACATACTACATAACACATATATACTACATACATACTACATACATACTACATACATACTACATGCATGCTACATACATACTACATACATACTACATGCATGCTACATGCATGCTACATACATACTACATGCTACATACATACTACATATATACTACATACTACATACATACTACATACATACTACATGCTACATACATACTACATATATACTACATGCATGCTACATACATACTACATGCTACATACATACTACATATATACTACATACATACTACATACATGCTACATACATGCTACATACATACTGCATGCTACATACATACTACATATATACTCCATACATGCTACATACATACTGCATGCTACATACTACATACATACTACATGCATGCTACATACATACCACATACATACTACATACATACCACATACATACTACATACATAACACATATATACTACATGCATGCTACATACATACTACATGCTACATACATACTACATACATACTACATACATACTACATACATACTACATGCTACATACATACCACATACATACTACATACATACTACATGCTACATACATACTACATATATACTACATGCATGCTACATACATACTACATGCTACATACATACTACATATATACTACATGATACATACATACTACATACATACTACATACATACTACATACATACATACATACTACATACATACATACTACATAACACATATATACTACATACATACTACATACATACTACATACATACTACATGCATGCTACATACATACTACATACATACTACATGCATGCTACATGCATGCTACATACACACTACATGCTACATACATACTACATATATACTACATACTACATACATACTACATACATACTACATGCTACATACATACTACATATATACTACATGCATGCTACATACATACTACATGCTACATACATACTACATATATACTACATACATACTACATACATGCTACATACATGCTACATACATACTGCATGCTACATACATACTACATATATACTACATACATGCTACATACATGCTACATACATACTGCATGCTACATACATACTACATACATACTACATACATACTACATGCATGCTACATACATACCACATACATACTACATACATACTACATGCATGCTACATACATACTACTGTTATGTTATTATTTATTCCGTAAAAGACAATGGCTTCGGGGAACAATGTGACAAGTATTGGTAAGTATGTTACTCTATGTTATATGTACTGTATGTCTATGTATGTATTGTATGAATGTATTGTATGTAGTATGTATGTAGTATATATGTGGTATGTATGTAGCATGTAGTATGTATGTAGTATGTATGTAGCATGCATGTAGCATGCAGTATGTATGTAGCATGCATGTAGTATATATGTAGTATGTATGTAGCATGTAGTATGTATGTAGTATATATGTGGTATGTATGTAGCATGTAGTATGTATGTAGCATGCATGTAGTATATATGTAGTATGTATGTAGCATGTAGTATGTATGTAGTATGTATGTGGTATGTATGTAGCATGTAGCATGCATGTAGTATGTAGTATATATGTGGTATGTATGTAGAATGTAGTATGTATGTAGCATGCAGTATGTATGTTGCATGCATGTAGTATATATGTAGTATGTATGTAGCATATACACTCACTGGCCACTTTATTAGGTACACCATGCTAGTAAGGGGTTGGACCCCCTTTTGCCTTCAGAACTGCCTCAATTCTTCGTGGCAGAGATTCAACAAGGTGCTGGAAGCATTCCTCAGAGATTTTGGACCATATTGACATGATGGCATCACACAGTTGGCGCAGATTTGTCGGCTGCACATCCCTGATGCGAATCTCCCGTTCCACCACATCCCAAAGATGCTCTATTGGATTGAGATCTGGTGACTGAGGAGGCCATTTGAGTACAGTAAACTCATTGTCATGTTCAAGAAACCAATCTGAGATGATTCGAGCTTTATGACATGGCGCATTATCCTGCTGAAAGTAGCCATCAGATGTTGGGTACATTGTGGTCATAAAGGGATGGACATGGTCAGCAACAATACTCAGGTAGGCTGTGGCATTGCAACGATGCTCAATTGGTACCAAGGGGCCCAAAGAGTGCCCAGAAAAAATTCCCCACACCATGACACCACCACCACCAGCCTGAACCGTTGATACAAGGCAGGATGGATCCATGCTTTCATGTTGTTTACGCCAAATTCTGACCCTACCATCCGAATGTCGCAGCAGAAATCGAGACTCATCAGACCAGGCAACGTTTTTCCAATCTTCTACTGTCCAATTTCGATGAGCTTGTGCAAATTGTAGCCTCAGTTTCCTGTTCTTAGCTGAGAGGAGTGGTACCCAGTGTGGTCTTCTGCTGCTGTAGCCCATCTGCCTCAAAGTTCGACGCACTGTGCGTTCAGAGATGCTCTTCTGCCTACCTTGGTTGTAACGGGTGGCAATTTGAGTCACTGTTGCCTTTCTATCAGCTCGAACCAGTCTGCCCATTCTCCTCTGACCTCTGGCATCAACATGGCATTTCCGGCCACAGAACTGCCGCTCACTGGATTTTTTTTCTTTTTCGGACCATTCTCTGTAAACCCTAGAGATGGTTGTGCGTGAAAATCCCAGTAGATCAGCAGTTTCTGAAATTCTCAGACCAGCCCTTCTGGCACCAACAATCATGCCACGTTCAAAGGCACTCAAATCACCTTTCTTCCCCATACTGATGCTCGGTTTGAACTGCAGGAGATTGTCTTGACCATGTCTACATGCCTAAATGCACTGAGTTGCCGCCATGTGATTGGCTGATTAGAAATTAAGTCTTAACACACAGTTGGACAGGTGTACCTAATAAAGTGGCCAGTGAGTGTATGTAGTATGTATGTAGCATGTAGTATGTATGTAGCATGCAGTATGTATGTAGCATGCATGTAGTATATATGTAGTATGTATGTAGCATATATGTAGTATGTATGTAGCATATAGTATATATGTAGTATGCATGTTGCATGCATGTAGTATATATGTAGTATGTATGTTGCATGTAGTATATATGTATTATGTATGTTGCATGTAGTATATATGTAGTATGAATGTAGCATGTATGTAGTATGTAGTATGAATGTAGCATGTATGTAGTATGCATGTTGTATGTATGTAGCATGTAATTTTTTTTTTTTTTTTACATTCAACACATTAGCCGGATGATGGGACTACTACTGTCCCATCATTGGCTAATGTGTCAATCACTGTCATGGTAGCAGGCATCGCCCGATGGGACTTGTGGTCCCATCGGACGATGCCTGCACAGACCCCCGAAGCCTGCACAGCCCCCCGGCAGGCCGGCACAGCCCCCCGGCAGGCCGGCACAGCCCACTGGAGCCTGCACAGCCCCCCGGCAGGCCGGCACAGACCACCGGAGCCTGCACAGCCCCCCGGCAGGCCGGCACAGCCCCCCGGCAGGCCGGCACAGCCCACCGGAGCCTGCACAGCCCCCCGGCAGGCCTGCTCAGACCACCGGAGCCTGCACAGACACCCTGGCAGGCCGGCACAGCCCCCCGAAAGGCCCGTACAGACCCCAGAGAGGCTGTACAAGGGAAAAACAGGATTTTTCTTATTCCGATACCGGAAGTCCCATAGACTTGAATGGGACTTCCGGTATCGGAATCGGCGATACCGATACTTTTTTTTAAGATCGGCCGATCCATTCCGATCCGATACTTTGAAGTATCGGACGGTATCGCTCAACTCTAGTCACCAACTCATTTACACTCAGACAAAGAAGGAAGCACTCTGTAGCACCATAGCATGCAAACATGAAATATTAAAAATGAACTGAATTACTGCATTATAAATATGAAAAATTGAGAAAGCTAAGCGCATAAAATGGCCAATGTGTACCTGGAAGCCACATTAAGGCATTTCTCGTTTTCCAGGACCCTAACCTAATGCCAATCCTCACTTCGACTAAAGTCTTCATCTGTATGGGAACCTATGTAAATCCTCTCTTTAGATGGAAATATATATCTCTGTGGAGGGGTGGTGGCCCTGCTGTGATTAAAAATGCCTGCGGCTAAGAGGTGGAGTGCTCAGTCAGAAGGTTAATGAATGCAAGTTTAAAAAAACTGACCATCACATCCAAGCATAAACTAAATGTGAACCGGTGCTTAACCTAGAGTCACCAACTCATTTACACTCAGACAAAAAAGGAAGCACTCTGTAGCGCAATAGCATGCAAACATAAAATATGAAAAATGAACTGCATTACTGCATTAGAAATATGAAAAATTGAGAAAGCTTAGCGCATAAAATGACCAATTTATGTGTAGCTGGAAGCCACGTTAAGGCGTTTGTCATTTTCCAGGACCCTAACCTAATGCCAATCCTCACTTAGACAAAAGTAAGAATTGGCATTAGGTTGAGAAGACTTTAGTCTAAGTGAGGATTGGCATTAGGTTGTGGAGTGTGAGATGGCAGTGTCCGCATGCACAGCATGAATTCAGGTCAGTATTTCATTCAACTTTTCACCTTGATGGTTCAGTCACTTTCATGATGAAATTTGCACTATGCACTTTACAGTTTTTTCACTGATCATGATGTCTTACCTTTGATATTTATATGATGGATTACATATAAATGTGAGTTTCTGGTATGATGGGTAAAGCGGATTTAAAATAAATAATATGCACATATGCACTGCACTTTGAATTAAATAACACAATTATTTATATTCCGCTTTCCCATACAGTGGGGCAAAAAAGTATTTAGTCAGTCAGTAATAGTGCAAGTTCCACCACTTAAAAAGATGAGAGGCGTCTGTAATTTACATCATAGGTAGACCTCAACTATGGGAGACAAACTGAGAAAAAAAAAATCCAGAAAATCACATTGTCTGTTTTTTTTTCATTTTATTTGCATATTATGGTGGAAAATAAGTATTTGGTCAGAAACAAAATTTCATCTCAATACTTTGTGATATATCCTTTGTTGGCAATGACAGAGGTCAAACGTTTTCTGTAAGTCTTCACAAGGTTGCCACACACTGTTGTTGGTATGTTGGCCCATTCCTCCATGCAGATCTCCTCTAGAGCAGTGATGTTTTTGGCTTTTCGCTTGGCAACACGGACTTTCAACTCCCTCCAAAGGTTTTCTATAGGGTTGAGATCTGGAGACTGGCTAGGCCACTCCAGGATCTTGAAATGCTTCTTACGAAGCCACTCCTTCATTGCCCTGGCGGTGTGCTTTGGATCATTGTCATGTTGAAAGACCCAGCCATGTTTCATCATCAAAGCCCTTGCTGATGGAAGGAGGTTTGCACTCAAAATCTCATGATACATGGCCCCATTCATTCTTTCATGTACCCGGATCAGTCGTCCTGGCACCTTTGCAGAGAAACAGCCCCAAAGCATGATGTTTCCACCACCATGCTTTACAGTAGGTATGGTGTTTGATGGATGCAACTCAGTATTCTTTTTCCTCCAAACACGACAAGTTGTGTTTCTACCAAACAGTTCCAGTTTGGTTTCATCAGACCATAGGACATTCTCCCAAAACTCCTCTGGATCATCCAAATGCTCTCTAGCAAACTTCAGACGGGCCCGGACATGTACAGGCTTAAGCAGTGGGACACGTCTGGCACTGCAGGATCTGAGTCCATGGTGGCGTAGTGTGTTACTTATGGTAGGCCTTGTTACATTGGTCCCAGCTCTCTGCAGTTCATTCACTAGGTCCCCCCGCGTGGTTCTGGGATTTTTGCTCACCGTTCTTGTGATCATTCTGACCCCACGGGGTGGGATTTTGCGTGGAGCACCAGATCGAGGGAGATTATCAGTGGTCTTGTATGTCTTCCATTTTCTAATTATTGCTCCCACAGTTGATTTCTTCACTCCAAGCTGGTTGGCTATTGCAGATTCAGTCTTCCCAGCCTGGTGCAGGGCTACAATTTTGTTTCTGGTGTCCTTTGACAGCTCTTTGGTCTTCACCATAGTGGAGTTTGGAGTCAGACTGTTTGAGGGTGTGCACAGGTGTCTTTTTATACTGATAACAAGTTTAAACAGGTGCCATTACTACAGGTAATGAGTGGAGGAAAGAGGAGACTCTTAAAGAAGAAGTTACAGGTCTGTGAGAGCCAGAAATCTTGATTGCTTGTTTCTGACCAAATACTTATTTTCCACCATAATATGCAAATAAAATGAAAAAAAAACAGACAATGTGATTTTCTGGATTTTTTTTTCTCAGTTTGTCTCCCATAGTTGAGGTCTACCTATGATGTAAATTACAGACGCCTCTCATCTTTTTAAGTGGTGGAACTTGCACTATTGCTGACTGACTAAATACTTTTTTGCCCCACTGTATCTCTGAAGCATCATATTTTTGGGATAATAACCCTTTTTATTTCCTGCTGTGTATGCTGACCTGCTCCCTCTATAGGAATTTTTTGTTTTATGTTTTAAAAAAATCCTTGTTGGTGTCTATGTAACTTTCTCCATTTGTTTGGAATAAGTTTAACAGGGTCTGTCAGTGAGTCACTGATAGGTTTCTGGCATAAAGTCCTGCAGTGCATGAGACCAATGAGTTAAGCAAAACATTTTTCATTTTACACAATGGGACTAAGTGAAAAAAGTAAAATAAAATTAATTAAAAAAATACACAAAAAAGCACACACCCCACAAATCATGAAAATCTGTTTCGCCACCAGCAACGCAGCATTTGCGTTGAAACAAAAAAAGTAAACATAATTGGCATTGGGGCGTCTAGAATGACCTGAACTATAAGGCTATGTGCACACGCTGCGGTTTTTGCTGTGGTTCCGCTGCGGTTTTGGCCCTGCGGAACTGCAGCAGTCCCGCAGACATGATACAGTACCATGTTACCCTATGGGTTTTAAAATCCGCTGTGCTCACGCTGCGTTTTTTTCCACGCGGTTTTGCTGCGGTTTATAAACCGCAGCATGTCAATTGTTTCTGTGGATTCCACTGTGGTTTCACACCTTTAACATAGTAGAGGTGTGAAACCACAGGGGAAAACTGCAGGAAAACTGCAGGTCACTTTACCTGCGGTTTTACCTGCGGTTCCGCGCGGAAAAACCCGCAGGTGAATCCGCAGTGTGTGCACATAGCCTAAAACAGTCATGTTACTTATTCCTAACGGTGAACATCGCAGAAAAAATAATAAAAAAAACTCCAAAAATGGTGCTTTTCCATCATACTAAAACACAAATTTTTTTCTAAAAAGTGATCAAAAAGTCATATGTAGAAAAAAATGGTACAAATGAAATTTCTGAACTGTCCAGCAAAAAACATGCCCTAACGTGGCTCATTTGGAAAAAAATTCAAAAGTTACAGATCTCAGAATATGACGATGCAAAAATAATGGTATTTTTTATAAAATATTGTGTTTAGTCTGTAATTGAAGCAAAACATAAAAAATATAAATTTGGTATAGCTGTAATCGTGCTAACCAGACGAACAAATTGGTCTTATCACTTTTACTGCATGCTGAACCATGCAAAAAAAATAAAAACAATAACTGAATTCTTGGTTTTTGCAAAATATAATTAAAAAGCGATATATGGACCAAAATAGTATCAATGAAATCTCTAAATCGTCACACAAAAGATAAGCCCTCATGCAGCTCTCTTTATCAAAAAATAAAAAATGTTTCAGCTCTCAAAATATGGCGATGATAGCAACGAAAAAATCTGATATAAATCTGGTATCACTGTAATCGCACTGACCGGGAAAATAAATATGTCTTATTACTAATGCTGCACAGTGAGAAACCCAAAAAGAAAAAGAAAAACTATTCTTGTACTGTTATCTATTTATTCATTGTGCTTCCCAAAAAAATGTATATGGCTCTGCTCTCATTTATCCCGTGCTCTCTGTTATGTGCATTCCTTATGTCGGGGTTTCCATAAATGTTCAAAAATGTGAGTAAGACGAAACCCCTGCCGGAACCACTCATTTATAAGGCAGATGGAGTCCATTTGGACTTTGTTTGGTCTCTGTTCCGGTGGTGTCCCATCATTTTAGGCATCTTTTTAGCGCACAGGTGTGGCTGAGCACAGTTCTGTGCATGCCTAAAAAGATGGACACCACTGGAATAGACGCCAAACGGAGACCAAAGTGTCTCCATCTGCCTCATTAGAGTGAGTGGTTCCATTGTTTTTTTTCTGAATGACAATTTTTTGGGGATTTTCACGGGAAGCCCAATATAATTGCTCAGCGTAAAACACAAGAATGTGATCCCAGCCTGATAGTGAAAGTGATGAAAAAAGATATGTACCTCAAAATGTTACTAAAAAAACACTAATTTATCCTGCACCAAACCAGACCACACAACTGTCAATTGAAATATTGGGGTTCCCATGCTACTGGTAGAAAAAAAGACTCTGGAAAAGCAACACTACTCCCACTCTCAAATAAAATCCAGTAAAATCTGTGCTTCCGAATCCAAATGCCATCCTCCTTCCTAGCCAAACTGTCTAAAGGCTCATTCACACGTCAGTATTTGGTCAGTATTTTGCATCAGTGTTTGTATGCCAAAGCCAGGAATGGAACTTACCAAGAAAAAAATATAATTGAAAGACTGATGTCTGTTCTTTGTTTTGGAGAGACTCCTGGTTTTGGCATACAAATACTGATGAAATACTGATCAAAAATACTGATGTGTGAAGGAGGCCTAAATCACAGTTAGTGGCTACATGTTTAGCATTACTGTAGCTGGGAGAGAGTACTTATAATTTATAGGGTGCATGTCTCCAGATCCACAAGCTGGGCTCAATGTATGAAGGCACTACACTGAATGGGAGCATAATGTATGGACTCTAAACTGGCAGATTTGCAATTCACCAGGAAAAAAAAAGCCTGGGGTGGATGTTACAAAATATTCACTGCAGTTATAGATTAATCCATTGAGAGGTTTAATTTCTACAATGGGGTCCCTTTTGGTGTTTTTCTGCTATCCTGGCATCTTAGGGGTTCTGTAAATGTTCCCAGCAAACTTTTCTAGCAAAATCTGTACTCCAAAAGCCAAATAGCACTCTTTCTTTCTCAGCCCTGTAACATGTATGTATACATAATAGCAATATATTGCACTGCAAAAAGCCCAAGTATTGTGCTGGAGTCAAAACAATTAGACCACATCCATTGCCAAAGTATCATACCAGCATGGTGATAAATATAAATACCTTATGTAGGATAGAACACCTTCCTGGATGCCACTAGGCTATTAAACAGTTCACACCACTACTATTTTGGTGCTGCTTTCTCTTTTTTTTTTTGCTATTATCTAAGGACATTGAGGTGTCTGGAGAAGCGTGCACTGCTCTAAGGTATTTTGTGCTGTTCCTATTTTTTTCACACACACACACACACACACACACACATACAGTATATATATATATATATACACTGCTGCAAAAAATAAAGGGAACAATAAGATATCACATAGTAGATATCACTGAATGAAATATCACAGCAGAAAATCTTTATTCATTAAATAGTGGCATGCGTTGAGAACAAGAAAACATAAAAATGATCAATGTAAATCAAAATAAATATCCCATGGAGGTCTGCATTTGGAAGGATACTCAAAATCAAAGTGGAAAATCAAATTATAGGCTGATCCAACTTCAGTGGAAATGCCTCAAAACAAGGAAATTATGCTCAGTAGTATGTGTGGCCTCCATGTGCCTGTATGACCTCCCTACATTGCCTGGGCATGCTCCTGATGAGGCGGCAGATGGTCTCCTGAGGGATCTCCTCCCAGACCTGGACTAAAGCATCCGCCAACTACTGGACAGTCTGTTTTGCAACATGACGTTGGTGGATGGAGTGAGACATGATGTCCCAGATGTGCTCAATCGGATTCAGGTCTGGGGAATGTGTGGGCCAGTCCATAGCTTCAATGCCTTCATCATGCAGGAACTGCTGACACACTCCAGCCAAATGAGCTCTGGCATTGTCCTGCATTAGGTGGAACCCAGGACCAACTGCACCAGCATAAGGTCTCACAAGGAGTCTGAGGATCTAATCTCGGTACATAATGGCAGTCAAGCTACCTCTGGAGAGCACATGGAGGGCTGTGTGGCCCTCCAAAGAAATGCCACCCCACATCATTACTGACCCACTGCCAAACCGGTCATGCTGAAGGGTGTTGCAGGCAGCAGATCACTCTCCACGGTGTCTCCAGACTCTGTCACGTCTGTCACATGTGCTCAGTGTGAACCTGCTTTCATCTGTGAAGAGCACAGGGTGCCAGTGGCGAATGTGCCAATCCTGGTGTTTTGTGGCAAATGCCAAGCATCCTGCACGGTGATGGACTGTGAGCACAATCCCTATCTGTGGATGTCGGGCACTCAGACCATCCCCATGGAGTCAATTTCTAACCATTTGTGCAGACACATGCACATTTGTGGCCTGCTGGAGGTCATTTTGCAGGGCTCTGACAGTGCTCCTCCTGTTCCTCCTTGCACAAAGGCAGAGGTAATGGTCCTGCTGCTGGGTGGTTGCCCTCCTACGGCCCTCTCCACATCTCCTGGTGTACTGGCCTGTCTCCTGGTAGCACCTCCAGCCTCTGGACACTACGCTGACAGACAAAGCAAACCTTCTTGCCACAGCTCGCATTGATGTGCCATCCTGGATGAGCTGCACTACCTGAGCCACTTGTGTGGGTTTTAGAGTCCGTCTCATGCTACCACAAGTGTGAAAGCACAACCAACATTCAAAAGTGACCAAAACATCAGCCAGAAAGCATTGGTACTGAGATGTGGTCCCCACCTGCAGAACCACTCCTTTATTGAGTGTGTCTTGATAATTGCCAATAATTTGCATCTGCTGTCTATTCCATTTGCACAACAGCATGTGAAATTGATTGTCAATCAGTGTTGCTTCCTAAGTGGACAGTTTGATTTCACATAAGTTTGATTCACTTGGAGTTATATTCTGTTGTTTAAGTGATGCCTTTATTTTTTTGAGCAGTGTATGCAGGGGTCTATGAGGATTTAATTGCATCATCATTTTCATTTTAAAAAAATAGCTAAAAATTAAAGAATCTTTGATTGAGACTCTGATGCAGGTTTGAGCAGGGCTGCTAAACACACAAAATGGAAAAAAGCATTTTAAAACATCAAAGCACTATTTCCTTTAGTCTCATTCCTTTCTTTGATACAATTTTGCCTAATATTACAAATTAAATTTATAAGGAAGTTATCTTTGTGTGTCTCAAGTACTCAACAATGATGAGCAAATATGTTCGGAAAGCAATCGCCAAACATAAATTCTGCACAAATAAGGCACATTTGGATTAGTGAATGGGAACATGAACATTTTTTTAAAAATCGGAAAAAGTAGGTAAAATTCGGTAAAAGTGAGGGAAAATAATTGCATTGCCACTAAATTATTTTAAAGTAGATAAAAGATAAATAGATAGATACAAAGAAAGATAAAAAGATGGCAATTCAGCAGCCTCATACTGTAAAATCACATCAGGACCCGACAGGATAGAATACATGGATTACATACAGTGTATGAACATAGAATAGATAGATACACAGATATCATATACAATTAGTGCAGTGTGCGTAGCTTAAGGTACATGTATTTAATTATTAAAAGATTATTTTTCTGAAAAAAGGGGTACTCATTACGAGTGGCAGAAAGGCAGTTCCAGCAGCTAAACCAGAAAGGGTTCTTTACAGTTAGAGCAGTCAGACTGTGGAATGCCCTACCACAAGAGGTAGTAATGGCAGACACTATAATAGCTTTAAAAAAGGGATGGATGATTTCCTCAAGATATATAACATTGCGGGTTATAGTTAATTTAGTGACAAAATAAGCAATTGGTGGAAAAAAGTTGAACTTGTTGAACCTAGGTCTTTTTTCAACTTATGTAACCATGTAACTGTAATGTGAAAAAAGCATAAAAATTCAAGTAAAACTCACAAAATAATTATTGTGGGAACATAGTCTTGGAGGCAGATATATTGTATATTAATACCACGATAGGAAGCTTTAATTGGACGATGCTGCAGCCCTGGTGGTGGAATACAGAGGTAAATCTTGCTAACAGGGTCCGTTCAAGACTAAGTAGCTATTAGAGGCTTTGCGTTATGGGAATAGTAGTTTTTAGGTATCATTTCCAGGTAAATATATTGCTGCATTACATTTATTAGATAAGGTTTTCTAATAATATTATTAGTATAATAAAGTGCATAAATAAAGCAGTTTTTGTTTGTTTTTTCCCTTTTTTTACAGCATTTGTCTTTAAAATGAATGCAAGTAATAATGTTATTATTCTGCTTGGAAAAATAAATATTTAATGTATTCTTGTTTGAAACTTGATTAAATACGAGCAAAAGTATATTTTGCATTTATTACATTACATGTAATAAATGTAATGATTTTTCTAATTGCCTATTTTGCTAAAAATTCTTACTTTCTTATCTTTTTAGGAGATTTTTGCTTGAAACATTTTTTTTAAACATAGTGCACAATCATTTGACAATATGTTACTGCCTGTGCATGTGAAGGTTAAACACTCTATAGTTTTCTACAAATCTGGGCGTTATTAATGGAAGGCACATGTCAATCACATCTAATTTAGCAGGTCATTGTGGGGGCTCAGCTCCTGTGCCCTACTTGATCACTAAGATTACTCCTTAGCGTTGGAAAGGTACAATTACTAAGACTGACGTTAATGCTCTCTAGGTTAAAGGGGGATTCTGAATAGGAGTAGACTTTGCTGGAGATAACTCATAAGTTGTGCAAATGAGAGGTAACAGTTCTATATTTGTGTACCTCTGTTTGTACACACATACAGTGAAGGAAATAATTATTTGATCCCTTGCTGATTTTGTAAGTTTGCCCACTGACAAAGACATGAGCAGTCTATAATTTTAAGGGTAGGTGTCATGATCCAGGACAGGGTTTTGTCTTTATCCCGTCCTGGTCAGACAGGGGTTAATCTAATCTGCCTCTCTCTGGGGTTAGGGCAGCTATTTAGTTGCTATTCAACCTAGGTTCAGTGTCGGTGATAGTTCCGGTCCCTCGGCTAGAGCAGCTGACCCGGGATACTCTGTGGGTACTCGTTGTACCTCTGTATGCGTGACCCTTGTTTTATGTATGACCTGACTTGTTCCCTGACCTGCGTTTCTGTACTCCATTTTGGTACCGTTTAGCTTTTCCCAGTTTTCTGACCCCCTGGTTCGTCTCTGATGACTCCTCCACTTCTCCTTGAATGAGTTGGCCCCCACCTCCATGGGTTCTACTTGGGGCAATGACTCAGACTTAACCGGACCAAAAGGAGCCTCCCGTTGCACAACTCCTGGGAATGGTGTTCTTTGGGTCATAGGCAGCGTTTCTCTTCCGCCAAACACGGCAAGTTGAGTTAATGCCAAAGAGCTCAACTTTGCACATGTGCCTTCTTGAGCAGGGGGACCTTACGGGCACCTTACGGGCACTGCAGGATTTTAAACCTTTACAATGTAATGTGTTACCAATGTTTTTTTTGGTGACTGTTGTCCCAACTGCATTGGGAACATTAACAAGCTCCCCATGCGTAGTTTTAGACTGATCTCTCACCTTCCTCATGATCAAGGATACCCCACGAGGTGAGATTTTGCATGGTCTCCCAGATCGATGTCGATTGACAGTCATTTTGTATTTCTTTCATTTTCTTACTATTGCACCAACAGTTGTCTCCTTCTCTCTCAGCGTCTTTCTTATATTTTTGCAGCATACTCCAGCTTTGGGCAGGTCTATGATCTTGTCCCTGACATCCTTATAAATCTCTTTGGTCTTGCTCATGTTGAAGAGGTTAGAGTCTGACTGATTAATTGAATCTGTGGACAGGAGTCTTATATAAAGGTGACTAAGTAAGACTGCTAAACAATCGGGAGGGAGATGTCACTCTTGCATGTTTTTTGAGGCCACACAGGACCTCTTCATCATGACACTGGGCTTCTGTCCTGATAAAGAGGTCCTGTGTGGCCTTGAAACACGTTGGCCCTGGAAACCTGTTTTATGAATAAATTTTATCCATTGGAAACTATTTTGGATTCATCAGCCGCAGTGCAGGAGTGAAATCTCCCTCCTGATCGTTTTGCATTATTTAGTCCTTCTAGTGACTGATGTCCTTGCAGCAGCTGATATCTATATCATGCTAGTTACATGTTGCTTCATAGCAATTATATAAGGTGATTGGATCCCTTTCTTTGCCACTTTTTTGTTAAACTTAAGACCCTACTGCGATTTCTTTTTTCCCAGTTTTGTTGTATGTAAGACAGCTGTCTTTAATGCAAGTAATGAGTTGATTAGGATCGTCTACCTGGTCTGAATGGTTGGTAGGGGATCAAATACTTATTTCTCAGTGCAAAATGCAAATGAATGTTGTGGTGTAGTAACCACTATGTCCGCTAGGGGGCGCTGTGTGGATGTCCCAGGAGAAAGGATGAATGGCAGAATACTGAATGGCCGTTATGTATCTCAAAGTGGGTGGCTTTGAGATGGAGACTTATGTGTTGATCAGCAGTGATACTGCTGAGGTGCTGCTTTAATGTGTCAGGGGAGAAGTCTCCAGGTAACTAGGGAGATGGGCAGGCCAGTTACCTACAAGCCCAGTGTTTAAAGAACACTGTTGTAAAGAGTGTGTAATTGCTTGAAGGATCTGTGATGAGGTCAGAGTCATGTGACCCGGTGGGCATGGCTATGGACCATATAATGTGGCCAGGGTAGGTCACATGTGGTGAATGCTGGGACCTGGTTGGTCCAGTGTGGAAGGTCCCGTCTGAGTGAGATGGGGCTGCCTTCTGACAGGAAGTGAACGCTGTGTTAATAGCTGCACGTGCCTGGTAATTCCCTGGAGGGAATGGACGTCTGCCGCATGATGGTGAAGGAACCATGAGTGACCCTGATGTGGATGAGATAACACTGAGGCTGAAGAGCCTGTGTAATGGACATTTGCATAACCTGTGTGAATACAGGATAACCAGAGTGAAGCTCTATAATGGACGCTAAGCTGTTGTTTATTTTGTTTCTGTAGATTTATGATGGAGGAATAAACCGCATGGACTATGTTATCATTTATGAAAACCCGGTGCTGGATGTGTTTTATTCGCTGCCTAGCGAGGATCCCCTAACTGAGTGACAGCGCTACCTCACAATGTATATAACTTGTACAATGTGATTTTCTGGATTTTATTTTTGATATTCTATTTCTCAATGTTAAAATTAACCTACTCTTAAAATTATAGACTGTTCATGTCTTTGCATTGGGCATACTTACAAAATCAGTAAGGGTTCAAATAAATATTTCCTGCACTGTACATATTTGGTTATGAACTGGTACCTGGCAATAGTGACACATGACTGAATATTGTTCTCAAAGTAAGTTACATGATATAAGTTTATATTTATTACTATACTTACATCATACAGTGGGGAAAAAAAGTATTTAGTCTGTCACCAATTCTGCAAGTTCTCTCACTTAAAAAGATGAGGGAGGCCTGTAATTGACATCATAGGTAGACCACAACTATGAGAGTTAAAATGAGAAAACAAATCCAGAAAATCACCTTGTCTGATTTGGCAAGATTTGTTTTGCAAATTAAGGTGGAAAATAAGTATTTGGTCATTAACAAAAGTTCATCTCAATATTTTGTTATATATCCTTTGTTGGCAATGACAGAAGTCAAACGTTTTCTTTAAGTCTTCACAAGGTTGATACACACTGTTGGTGGAATGTTGGCCCTTTCTTGCATGCAGATCTCCTCTAGAGCAGTGATGTTTTGGGCCTGTCGCTGGGCAACACAGACTTTCAAATCCCTCCAAAGGTTTTCTATGGGGTTGAGATCTGGAGACTAGCTATGCCACTCCAGAACCTTTATATGCTTCCTACAAAGCTACTCCTTTGTTGCACTGGAGGTGTGCTTGGGATCATTATCATGCTGAAAGACCAATCCATGTTTCATCTTCAGTGCCCCTGCTGATGGAAGGAGGTTTGCACTCAAAATCTCACGATGCATGGTGCCATTCATTCTTTCATGTACGTGGATCAGTCGTCCTGGTCCCTTTGCAGAGAAACAGCCCCAAAGCATGATGTTGCCACCCCCCATGTTTCACAGTAGGTATGATGTTCTTTGGATGCAACTCAGCATTCTGTCTCCTCCAAACACAACAAGTTTTGTTTCTACCAAACAGTTCTACTTTGGCTTCATCAGACCATATGACATTCTCCCAATACTCTTCTGGATAGTCCAAATTTCAGATGGGCCAGGACAGATACTAGCTTAAGCAGGGGGACACATCTGGCACTGGATGATCTGGGTCTCTGGCGGAGTAGTGTGTTACTAATGGTAGCCTTTGTAATGGTGGTCCCAGCTCTATGCAGGTCATTCACTCGGTCCCCTTGTGTGGTTCTGGGATTTTTGCTCACCATTCTTCTGATCATTTTGACCCCACGGGGTGAGATCTTGCGTGGAGCCCCAGATAGAGGGAGATTATTAGTGGTCTTGTATGTCTTCCATTTTCTTATTATTGCTCCCACAGTTGGTTTAATCACACCAAGCTGCTTGCCTACTGCGGATTGAGTCTTCCCAGCCTGGTGCAGGGCTACAATTTTGCCTCTGGTGTCCTTGACAACTCTTTGCTCTTCACCAGAGTGGAGTTTGGAGTGTGACTGTTTGAGGTTGTGGACAGGTGTCTTTTATACTGATAACAAGTTCAAACAGGTGCCATTACTACAGGTAATGAGAGGAGGACAGAGGAGCCTCTTAAAGAAGAAGTTACAGTTCTATGAGAGCCAGAAATCTTGCATGTTTTTAGATGACAAATATTTATTTTCCACTATAATTTGCTAAATAAACCTTGCCAAATCAGACAAGGTGATTTTTTTGGATTTGTTTTCTCATTTTGCCTCTCATAGTTTTGGTCTACCTATGACGTCAATTACAGGCCTCTCATCTTTTTAAGTGGGAGAACTTTCACAATTGGTGACTAACTAAATACTTTTTTTCCCCATTGTATTCCACAGTGCTTCACTTACATCATCATCACTGTCTCCATTGGGGATCACGATCTAGCTTTCATATCAGCATATCATTGGATGGTTGGAGGAAACCCATGAAAATGTGGGGAGAACATACAAACTTCTTGCATTATGTTGTCCTTGGTGGAATTCAGGGAATCCAGTGCTGCAAAAGCAAAGGTGGTAGCCACTAATCCACTATGCTCCTTCATATTATCAATGGCCTTGAAATAGTGACGATAGCACAAAATTCTGGGCAATGGTGCCTCATCTAGTTGTACAGATTGTTTGAAATTCAAAATTGCTAACTTTTATGAATTTTCCCCCAAAATTCGATTTGTTGCCAATAAATCTGCATTGAAATGCAATACTGAAAAGCCTAAACTCAAACTGACCAAAATATATGTGTTTAACATTTTGAGTTTATTTATATTATTCCCTTAAATAGCACCATCAATTCCAGATTGCTTTACAGATGTCATCATCACTGTCCCCCATGGCAGCTCACAATCTAGATTCCCTATTAGCATGTTTTTGGAGTGTGGGCGGAAACCTGGAGTATTTGAAGAAAGTATAAAGAAAACATAATATATCTTTGCAGATGTTCTCTTTTGTAGGAAATATGCCACAAAGTGACATGACCCAAAGCGTGGTCGGTCAGTGCAAGGCACAACAAACTCACAATGGAATGGAAAAGGGGAAAGGAAGGCACTATCAATAGGGAAATGAAGGGATGTCAACTCCTGCTCAAGCCTGAGCCTGTTCCTGCACTCCCCTAATGCCCTAAGTGGGTCCTTCACCCCCACCGCCATCAGGAATCCTCATCCTTTGCTGTCACCTAACACTGCCCTGGCTAGTGCAGTGGCCGGCGCTAGCCTCACCACTGCAGGTAGTAGCACACAGGGAACAGTGACAAACACGAAAGGGATGAGGAAAAAACAACACACTTAGCTTTTAGCTTCCTCTTCTGCAAAGCACCACACAGCAGAATAAAGGCACCAGGATAACAAACCCAGCAGAAGCACCACTGCACCCAGAGAGCTCCTTATTCAGGCTTGGTCACTGTAGTTTGCTCTATCACCAACTGTCAGCTGATGCATCAGGTGACCATTTAAAGGATGTGGAAGTGGTCACCACCCACATTAACTGACACAGCAGCACTGCAGTTACACCAGATTGCCAGCGGGGAAAAACTGACATTGACCCCCGATGGTCAGACACTAGATTGCCAGTGGGAAAAAACCGACATTAATCCCCAATGGCCTGAAAGAAAAAAAGCTACTTTTAAAACAGAATGGAACCAGAGCTGCCGCGAATCCAAAAATAAATTTTGACATTATAACCCAGGGCCCAAACACTGCAAGACTGCAGTGATTACCACTGAAACACCGTACTGCTCACAGGAGTGTAATGAACCTGTTTTTAGCTCTTTACCCTTAATTTATTATTAATATCCTGTTGGAGGACCCATGACCTGTGACTCAGCGTAAGCTTTCTGACAGTGGGCAGCACATATTGCTCGAGAATGCGTGTTTCATCTGTGACTATGCATGGTGTAACTTGCCAAAAAGCTCAAGCTTTGTCTCATCTGTCCAAAGAACATGTTCCTAAAAGCTTTGTTGCTTGTCTATATGGGTTTTTGCAATTTCAAGTCACACTTTTTTATGATTTGCATTTGTAGAAATCACAGGAACATGGGATGCAGTGACGGACAGTAGACAGAGCAAAGGTTAACAGGTTTATTTACAGGGGAATTCTCCACATAGGGAAGTAAAGGGTTAAACCAGGGATTAAACAGTTTAAATGGCAAAAGGATCTGGTGAGTCGAAGAACAATGGTACAGATCACAACGGTTCCGACAAAAGTCGCTGGTTCCTATGTACATGAAGTGGTTAGTGTCAACAACGGTTGATGCAGTGTCCTTTCCGAAGGGGTCCCGGTAAACAACAATACCCCATCTTCTGGTGAGAAGGGTCGGTCTCCGGTACCTTCCACTGCCCCTAGTCCATATGCAGCAGTGGCTAACAAAGGTACGAGCCACAGTGGCTCTGCAACTATATTTCAGGTGAAGTCAGGTCACAAATTTCTGGACAAATATTTGATATCAAAGTCAGGGCGCAAGTGTCAGTCTCGTATGCGGTCCCTCTTATGCGGTGCATGTGCAGTACTAAATGACACTTAGCGTACGGTGCCTTTCTCCTGATTAACCACCAGGTACACATTGCACTTCCCTCTCACTCTCTGGTCCTCGCTGCTGGAGGCGGGGCTGCTGTATGGATGCAGGCCTGTGTAATGCTGATGCTCCCGGGATGGAGCACTTCTCTTCCTGGCTGCTGTTGCGCACACCTGGCTCTGCACACTCTGCAGCAGTCCCTATCGCTTGATTGCTGCTGGGCACACTGCTTCCCTCCACGCAGCAGACGCTGTCCTTCTGGCATGCTACAGCATGGCCTGTCACAGTGCCGGTACTCTGTGTAGGGACAGGGAGTGGAGCGCACCGCTCACCTGACTCCACATTGCCCTCAGTTTGCGCCAATCTGCTCTGCTGCACACAATTCTTTTTCCTCTTTCTCGGCCCCTCTAGGTCAGCAGCGCAGCAGGGGAAGGTCTGCTTTTCTAATACTTCCCCCCAGGAACAGTGGATGCAACCTCTCTAGTTCCGGACCCGGCACATAGGTACCTGCTGTCTCGTCATCCCCCTTACACTCCCCCTCTCCCTTAGCTTGTCATTCCACAGGTGAGAACTCATTGTACTCCACTATGCTTTTCTGACAGGGACAGATGCCCACAATTTTTGCATCCACTCCTGCCTGCCTTGCCCCACATTCTGCCAGTAAGGCTAGTTCTATGCACACTGAGCACTTTGAGGCTACTCTAGGATTTGCTCATTAGGGGTACTCCAAACTTCAGATTGAGTGGTAGAGAACAGGAGTCCATCCGGGTTCCATGGAGCAGCAATCTCTGAAACCTGTTCCTCTTCTGAGTCAACATCTGGCGGTTTAAGAAACTCTTCTTCATAATCAACAGCTGTTGGAGGGAATATCTCAGGTACATTTTGCATCTCTTCTATTTGGTCAGGATCCCTTGGGCTGGAGGGCAGGAAACTATCCCGTTCAGAGGATGAGGACAGGGGTTTTTCCTCATTACCAACCGGAACCTTGCGAACGAGCGTTTTAAGAAAACTTGACACTCTCTTCCCTTCTTCGGGATCTTGTGGCAGGCAAGGAAGCGAGATACTTTGGTGGACTACTCGGTTAGACATCCCTTCTTCCCTTTCGGGTTGAGTCTCATAAATGGGACCATTGGGTCCGATTCGGCATTTCACCAGATTCGCCTCCATGCACCTGAACAGCTCAGACATCTCACTGTAGGCAGTCGACATCTTCTCCATCTCTTCTCGGCATCCATTGTTGTGGCTCTGTCTTGCTCTGGGTGCATTTCTCCTTTTATTGCCGTTCCATTTCTCCCAGGGGCAGCATTCTCTCCAATTAGCAGGACCTACAGAGGGGTGAGTGGGTCTTTGCCATAGGCTGTAGAGCAACTTCTGGACAGGTATCCCAGTCTTCCATATGTCCAACAGCTACTTCTGCTCCTGTCTGGTGGGTGCTTCTGTCTTGGTCACCATCCTCTCCAAGAGGCATAGCCCCTCTGCTTTTGCTCTTTTGCTCAGGATATGGGATTAAGTTCTAGAGCCACTTTTGAAGTTTTCTGCATGCTCCGCACCTCTCCTCTAATCTCCTTCATCTTTTGATGGGAGTTACCTCGGGGTATTGGGTTGAACTTCAAGCTGACAGCAAGGACTTCCTTCAGGCTCTCAATTTCTTCCCATATTTTCTGCAACCCCTGCCTTAATTCACGGGACTACTTCAGCACTTCCTTGTTTGGGGTAGATACCTTTCAGCTCCAAACTATCCATGTCAAGGCTGCAGCCCCCTGCTCCTGCTCTCTTTTGCGTGCCTCTGCCCCACTTCTGAAAGAGCCATGTGTGGGTTAGCTCGCAGGCACTCACACAGGGCTTGCATAAGCAGCACATCTCTAAAGCCTGTCACTAGCTGGTCTCGCAATACTATGCCAGGGGGTCCTACACCTATGCCATCCGCTTAACAATCGCAGTGTGGATCTCCTGCAGCGCGTTCATATATTGGGTCATGGACTCCCCCTCCCTTTGGACATGGCGGAAAAAACGCATGCCTAACTCCCCTACATCCGTTGGGTCTCTGTGCTCCCGGGACGGAGCATTTCTCTTCCTGGCTGCTGCTGCGCATACCTGGCTCTGTACATTCTGCAGCAGTCCCTATCTCTTGATTGCTGCTAGGCACAATGCTTCCCTCCATGCAGCAGACCCTGTCCTTATGGTCTGCTACAACATGGCCGGTCGCAGTGCCGGTACTCTCTGTAGGGACGGGGAGAGGAACGCACCGCTCACCTAACTCCGTGCTGCCCTCAGTTCGTGCAAATCTGCTCTGTTGCAAGTGCTTCATTTTCCTCTTTCTCCACCCCCCTCGGAAAGCAGGAACGTGAGCATCACTAGCGCTTCCCTCAGGGAAGGTCCACCTTACTAATACTTCCCCCCGGGAACAGTGGATGTAGCCTCTCTCTAGTTCCGGACCTGGCATGTAGGTACCTGCTGTCTCATCGTCCCCCTTACACATTCAACAGTAGTTTCCTCTTTGGTCATCTTCTATGAAGTCCACTTTGGTCAAGGCAGTGACAAATGGTGTAATTTGACACTGATGTACCTGGGCCTTGAAGTTCACTTCTAATATTTTTGGAAGTTACTCTAAGCTCTTTGGCTACCATTCTTATTATCATTCTCTTCAATTTGTCATCAATTTTCCTGTTGTGGCCATATCCACGGTGCTTATTTACAGTACCATAGACCTTTAAATTTTAAATAATATGTGCAACTGTAGGAAAAGGAGCATCAAGATGTTTGGAGATGGTCTTATAGTGTTTATTTTTGGCTATAATTTTCTTTCTAATCTCCTGAGACAACATTCTCTTTAGCTTTCTTTGGTCCAGGTTCAGAGTTGTCTACATCATGATATCAAGAAACATACTCATTACATTTCATCCTTCAAACAGGCAGATTGAAAATTTACAAGTTTGCAGACACATGTGATGCTATTTACACGAAACACTTTAGTTAAACATCTCTATTGTCACATTGTTTTAAAACTTTTCTAGGGATACAATCATTTTTGTCCAGGCCATTGTTATTAGTTTGTTTTTCTATTTATTTTTGTATTGAATCAAAATCAAAAGAAATGTATGAATTTCATTAGTTGATATTCAGTAAATTTAAATTGAAAACAATTTTTCTCAGTTTCAAGTTATTGCAAAGACCATTGTGGCTTTTTCTTACTTTAACCTAAAGGAAGCCAACAGTTGTGTTCGTGTGTGTATATAGAATCTACATCTAAGCTCAAGTTAGTAGGCGGGCAATTACAAAACTTTTCCTGTTGCCAATTGGATTCTAGATTCAATTCTCCAATGACTTAAGGTGACTGATTAGCACAAAATTTAATGTTTAAGAGCTGAAAAATGACAAGGGACAGCTTTTATGAAAACTTGACTGCGTTTAATTTAATGATGTAGCATGGTGCCAGCTCTATATGCAAAAAGCTGATGACAGGTGCCCTTTAAAAGGTATGAATTTTCCAAATTATTGCTATTTTTACAAAATAGGTATAGTTTCTAGGACAGTCTAACATTTTGAATCCCAAATCCACAAAAGAGACCCAAAGTTAGGAAAACAGGAGACAAAACAATGTATTTGACATTTTCGCTACCCAGAACATATCTCATACAAGCAGCCCAGTAGCTAATGATGTATGAAATTTTTCCTAGCTATTAAAAGGAATCTGTCAATAGAATAAACCCCACTGAGCCATCTACAGTGGGGCAAAAAAGTATTTAGTCAGTCAGCAATAGTGCAAGTTCCACCACTTAAAAAGATGAGAGGCGTCTGTAATTTACATCATAGGTAGACCTCAAAAATGGGAGACAAACTGAGAAAAAAAAATCCAGAAAATCACATTGTCTGTTTTTTTTTCCTTCTATTTGCATATTATGGTGGAAAATAAGTATTTGGTCAGAAACAAGCAATCAAGATTTCTGGCTCTCACAGACCTGTAACTTCTTCTTTAAGAGTCTCCTCTTTCCTCCACTCATTACCTGTAGTAATGGCACCTGTTTAAACTTGCTATCAGTATAAAAAGACACCTGTGCACACCCTCAAACAGTCTGACTCCAAACTCCACTATGGTGAAGACCAAAGAGCTGTCAAAGGACACCAGAAACAAAATTGTAGCCCTGCACCAGGCTGGGAAGACTGAATCTGCAATAGCCAACCAGCTTGGAGTGAAGAAATCAACTGTGGGAGCAATAATTAGAAAATGGAAGACATACAAGACCACGGATAATCTCCCTCGATCTGGTGCTCCACGCAAAATCCCACCCCGTGGGGTCAGAATGATCACAAGAACGGTGAGCAAAAATCCCAGAACCACACGGGGGGACCTAGTGAATGAACTGCAGAGAGCTGGGACCAATGTAACAAGGCCTACTATAAGTAACACACTACGCCACCATGGACTCATATCCTGCAGTGCCAGACGTGTCCCACTGCTTAAGCCTGTACATGTCCGGGCCCGTCTGAAGTTTGCTAGAGAGCATTTGGATGATCCAGAGGAGTTTTGGGAGAATGTCCTATGGTCTGATGAAACCAAACTGGAACTGTTTGGTAGAAACACAACTTGTCGTGTTTGGAGGAAAAAGAATACTGAGTTGCATCTTATCACCTTATTAGGATCCTGCGGACTGCGGACACTGAAACTGAATAGTCTGCATGGGACCTATGGTCATGTGACTGCAAGGGGGCGGGGCTTAGCATCCTGTATTCAGATAGGACAGGACACCATACAACAACTCAGAGTCAGGCAAAACAGAGGTCACAGCAGTCCGGGCAAACGAGGTACAGGAGGGACAAACAGACGGGTAGTCAGACAAAGCCAAAGGTCATACACAAGAGGGCGACGTGGTACCAAGGGGACGAGCAGAGAGAAGTCGGGTCACAAGCAGAGAGTCATACACGAGAGGTAGCGCAGTACAAGAGGGTCAGGCAGAACTCGTAACAGGGACAGAACCAGATCACAACCGAACAAGCAAGCAAGTTATCAGGCACAAGGCACACGTATACAAGAGGTCACTTAACTCAGCCGAGGGCAGGAGTGTAGCTGACACCGGACCCAGGTCCAGTTAGCACTAAATAGCCTCCTGCTGCCAGAGAGAGGCAGCACAATTAACCCATAGTCTAACCAGGACTGGTCAAAGCGAAATCCCGTCCTGGATCATGACAGTACCCTCCTCTCAATGGGGGGCCACCGGACCCCCAGGTCTCTCAGGGTACTTGGCGTGAAAGGCTCGGATCAACCGATCCGCATGAACTGATCGAGCAGGAACCCACGAGCATTCCTCAGGACCGTAGCCCTTCCAATTTATTAGATACTGAAGGGCGCGAAGGACCAACCTGGAGTCAACAATTCGTTCCACCTCGTACTCAGCCTGCCCATCTACCAGAACTGGTGCCGGGGAAGATGATGATCCCTCCCCACTGGACCTCACAGGTTTCAAATGGGCCTTATGGAAAACATTAGGGATCCTTAGAGATGGCGGAAGACTCAACCGAAAAGCCACCGGGTTAACTGCTTCGGTAATTACATAGGGACCTATAAACTTGGGTCCAAGCTTCGCAGAGGGAACCTTGAGCCTTATATTTTTAGTGGATAACCATACCTTATCTCCGACCTGAAACACTGGACCCACGGATCGTTTTTTGTCCGCAAAAAATTTAAATTTGTCCTGGGCCTTCGTAATGTTATTCTGGACCTCCCGCCATACCTCCCCCAACCACTGGATCGTCTCGTCCGCCCCAGGACACCCAGAATTCAAGCGGGAAAATTCTCCAAAATGAGGATGAAACCCATAATTGCAAAAAAAAGGAGATGTACCCGTAGACTGGTTAGTGCGGTTGTTAAATGCAAACTCAGCCAATGGTAACACAGAACACCAATCATCCTGTCGGGCTGAGGTCAAACAATGCAGAATTTGCTCCAGAGACTGATTGGTCCGCTCAGTCTGCCCATTAGTCTCTGGATGGTAGGCGGATGAAAAGGACAGACCAATACCCAACCTCCTACAAAAAGCTCTCCAAAATCTGGACACAAACTGCACTCCCCTATCAGACACCTCATTCAGGGGTACCCCATGCAACCGCACCACATGCACCACAAACAATCTGGACAATGTTTCCGCATTAGGTAGAGCTGCCAAAGGTACAAAATGTGCCTGCTTACTAAACCTGTCCACTACGACCCAGACCACGGTATTACCCTTGGAAGGGGGAAGGTTGGTGATGAAATCCATGGACAGATGAGTCCATGGTCTCTCAGGAATTGGCAGTGGTACCAATTCCCGGCCGGCCGGTTATGGGGAGTTTTCGCACGGGCACAAACCTCACACGCAGACACATACTCCCAACATCAGAGGCTAAAGAAGACCACCAGAATATTCTAGCAATGGCCTTCCGGGTCGCTGAGATCCCAGGATGTCCACCCAGAACTGAGTCATGGAACTCCTGGAGGACCTTGAGACGAAACTGAGCTGGCACAAAAAGTTTATCCAACGGCTTAGCTGGAGGTGCAAGAGCCTGGGCTTCTCGAATCTCCCGTTCCAACACATTAGAAACCTCTGCCACAACCACCCCAGGCTGAAGAATGGAGGATGGAGGTTCCAGGGGGGACACCGGATCAAGACTGCGTGACAACGCATCCGCTCTGATATTCTTGGATCCTGGTCGAAAAGTGATCGAGAAGTTGAATCGGGAAAAAAAAAGTGACCATCTAGCCTGTCTGGGAGTCAACCTTTTAGCCGACTCAATGTAAGCTAGGTTTTTGTGGTCCGTGATTACCGTTATAGGATGAACAGCCCCCTCCAAAAAATGCCTCCATTCTGCAAAAGCCAATTTTACGGCAAGAAGTTCCCGATTCCCCACATCATAGTTTCTCTCTGCAGGGGAGAACTTCTTTGAGAAAAAGGCGCAAGGTCTTAAATTGGTCAAAGTGGCGGGTCCCTGGGACAATACCGCCCCCACCCCCACCTCTGAGGCGTCTGCCTCAACAATAAATGGTTCAGAGGGGTCCGGTTGGATAAGAACCGGGGCCGACATGAAACATTTTTTCAAAAACTGAAATGCCGCTACCGCTGCGGTTGACCAATTCTTGATATCGGCCCCCTTTTGAGTCATGTCTGTGAGGGGTTTAACCACCTGTGAGAACCCCCTTATAAATTTCCGATAATAATTAGCGAACCCAAGGAAACGTTGCAGACCCTTCGAATCACACGGTTGAACCCACTCGAGAATGGCCTGCACCTTATTAGGATCCTGCGGACTGCGGACACTGAAACTGAATAGTCTGCATGGGACCTATGGTCATGTGACTGCAAGGGGGCGGGGCTTAGCATCCTGTATTCAGATAGGACAGGACACCATACAACAACTCAGAGTCAGGCAAAACAGAGGTCACAGCAGTCCGGGCAAACGAGGTACAGGAGGGACAAACAGACGGGTAGTCAGACAAAGCCAAAGGTCATACACAAGAGGGCGACGTGGTACCAAGGGGACGAGCAGAGAGAAGTCGGGTCACAAGCAGAGAGTCATACACGAGAGGTAGCGCAGTACAAGAGGGTCAGGCAGAACTCGTAACAGGGACAGAACCAGATCACAACCGAACAAGCAAGCAAGTTATCAGGCACAAGGCACACCTATATAAGAGGTCACTTAACTCAGCCGAGGGCAGGAGTATAACTGACACCGGACACAGGTCCAGTGAGCACTAAATAGCCTCCTGCTGCCAGAGAGAGGCAGCACAATTAACCCATAGTCTAACCAGGACTGGTCAAAGCGAAATCCCGTCCTGGATCATGACAAAAGTATAACAAAATTTAGATATTTCGTATCATCATGTCCATAATGACCCAAACTATAAAATGAACTTGCTATTTATTCCACATAGTGAACAAAATGTCAGAATTACTGTTTTTATGAGGCATTGATGGAATAAAAAGCAATCAAAAAGTCATATATATCTCAAAATGGTACCAATAAAAGTTACTTGTCCTTCAAAAAAGGCCCTCATATAGCTCAATCAAAAGAAATATCAAAAAGTTACGGCTTCCAAAATAAAGAAACGCAAAAATATTTTTGTTTTTTAACAAAGCATTTTTATTGCGAAAACATCCTAAAACAAAAATAAAGCAATAAAGGTAATATGTCCCTTATGACAAACAGTCAACATCGAATAAAAAAAAGCCTTATATAGGAGAGGTGTTTTTTTCTTACTATTCCTTTTGAAAATGAAATAAATCAAGTAAAGCTACATTTTAAAGGAAAACAAACTGAATTTTTTATTTATTTATTCTACTTTGCGCTAAAACTTCAGGTTTTTGATTAATAAAATCAAAACATATCAAACTATTGGTGTAAAGTACAATGTGTAATGAAAAGACTGTCTCAGAACCTGGGGGTGCGTAAAGGAGTTTTAAAGTTATTGCTATGTAAAGTGACACCAGATTTGACTCTTCCTCAATTTTTTGTCTCTCCAGTTCTCATCCTATTATATAATCGTCTAATTCTGTCTGTCTGTCTCTGTTTGTAACGGAAATCCCGCTGCGGTGATTGGTCGCGGCCGGCCGCGACCAATCAGCGACAGGCGCATAATTCCAACGACGCACGCCACCGCAAGGAGATTTGCAGCACAGAGGAGAGAGAGATATTCTAGAATACCCGATGCGTTAGAATCGGGCCACCATCTAGTGGTTTTATAAAGATATATAAAATTTGGACATAGGCCTAAGTGACATGTATGGACTTTGAACATGTTAAAATTTTAAAGAGGGTGTGTTTTAATTTTTGGTTTGAGTCACACTTTTACCCACCAATATTAATTTTTATGCATTTTTACTTTTAAATTCAATGGACGCAAAATTGAATGAAGGTACCTGCGTGTTTAATGTGCTAAGTGGCAATTTGACAATGCGCCAGTAGTCTACGTTCAGAAAATATATTGGTCTCTGAGTATGCTATGAATCTATTACTTGGTAATTTAGACTTTATTTGTACACATCAAAAGTACAAAAATTGTCTTGGCCAACAGAGGCACAACATATCAAGAAACCCCTCAGAGCAAAAGGGTTGCAGATTTGAAACAGATGTTTCACCTTACTTTACAAATTATATAGTTTCTTTTAGTTGTATAGCTTTGACCTGATGAGTCTGCTATACTTATGTTGAAAATCAATTTTCTTGCTATTGTTAAGAACAGTATATGAGTACAGCTGGATCTAGACCTGGACACATAGAATGCTTCTTTTGAAAAGATTACACTGATGGAAATTCAAAGTAAGTACACAAACATCATTGTGTCCAGGAGATCTAATTAATAATGTATGTAGTTTGTATTGTAAAATATGGCAACAGATCTATTTTAAAATGATTTCACTATGGATTTTATTTTTTAGTTTATTTTTAACGTAATCCATTTGTTTACAACCTTTTGTTTTCTGTCCTTCTATAATATTTTAACACTTTTCAGGCTGTAGCCCCAAATAAGTAAGTAACAATTTTGACTTAGTCCACTATTATTTGGCAAACAAAATGTATCAGTTATTCTACTTTTCTATGGTTGTTTTGTATCATATACATCACATGGCATTTTGTCTGATGCAGTTTAAAACTTTTAGATGTAAACATTTTTTTTGGAGGCTGACATTCTCATTTACCTAAACATAAAATAATATAAAACAATACTATAAATGCTATAATGTATAGTACAGAAAACTCACTTAGCTGCAGATAGTAATATAGGATTTTGCATATGTTTAGTTGAAATTTTAAGCAAATTTACGCTGCATTCTATTAAAAGATACCATGAACGCTAACATTGTTGGCTTCCTCATAAAGGAAAGGCATAGTTCATAGTCAGCATTCTAGCTAATCCATAAATTTTACTATGACTTTTAACAGGCCACAGCATTTTACATATATAAACATGTATATTGATATAGTCTACTTAAATTACAGAGCTGCATAAAAAACTGCTGTGGTTCTAGGTAAGTAGAATAGCAAGATTCATAGAGGGTGGTCTGATTGTGTGCTGGTTTCTTAAACCACTGTCCGTATAACCCACATTACCAGGATATGTTGAGGATGGAATTTCCATATGTATGCCTATATATTTATACCAGTCGTATATATACTTTGAAATATAGACAGGAAAATAGCATAGCTATAACACCGTGCTATTAACACTAGAAAATCTTAGGATCAGAATGTTAATTCTCATAATGACTGGTATTTTAGTCATGTATCGATTTATAAACAAGCAGTTTTAAAAAATGAAGGCAAATATGTGCAAGCAGTACACTTCTTTAAAAACTTTATTCCAAGAGTAGTCTGCTAATATTGCATTTTCTTTGTAATACTAACACAATAAACATTACATTAAAATTTTAAACATTTAGTATTTTATCAATGATATTTACCATATGAGAAATTAGTAAATGCTTTCTATGTGCTTCTTAAACATGACCACATTCTACTGTTTGCAACCCCTTTAAATCTCTGCTAATACTTTGAAATTAATATACAGGAATGACTTTATTTAAGTGGAATTTAATTTTACTTGAATTTTTCAAAAAATCATTGCATTCTCCAGAATGCCAATTTTTTTGGTAAGTTGCTCAACACAAAATAAAATGGCAGCCAACTGCACATGCCATTTTGTTGAACTTTAGAAAGCCAGCATAAAGTTACCTCACTGCTAATCTGCTCTGCTCCCCCTTCTTCGTTTGGTGCCAGCTGTCCGCCATTCGTTTCTCAGGGTGTCTTCTTTCAATAGTCACGCACCAGATTCTTAATTCTAGAACAAGACTTTCAGCTACAACCAGGCCTCAGAGGTCATGGTGCATTGTAATGACAGACATCACCATGCACCATGAATTCAGAGACTTGGTTGTGGCCAAAATTCCTGGTCTAGAATGAAGATATCAGGTCTCAGAGATTATAGTGTGTCTTCAAGTCATGACCTCATTATGCGCCCTGATCTTCAATGCTTGGTCAATGCCAGAAGCTATACTTTATAGTAAAGATAGTGGTTTGTATAAATAGAAAAGAAGAGGCCTTGAGAACCAGTGGGCTCAGGAGGCAGCGTGGATGCCAGAGCAGGGTATCGATGAGATAAGTAGTGTTTTTTTTTAATATGTGATAATAATTATACTCTAGGGTATAGAGATCACCAGAGCATAATAGGAAATATTAAATTCTCAGAGAGTAACTTTACAGGGAATCAAATTTCCTTGAAAAATGTGATTTGGCAAACTTGAATCTCTCTAGATCCACTCATATCTAATGTAATTGCATAGCTATTGGAAAGCATTCATAACTAGGTTCTACTTTCATATGATCTCTGTGCCACATAACAAGACCCAGTATTATGAAAGATACATAGTATAGGGGGGCTATTTACAGTGGCTTCATACAGTGGGGAAAAAAGGATTTAGTCAGACACCAATTGTGCAAGTTCTCCCACTTAAAAAGATGAAAGAGGCCTGTAGTTGACATCATAGGTAGACAACAGCTATGTGAGTCAAAATGAGAAAACAAATTCAGAAAATCACCTTGTCTAATTTGGCAAGATTTATTTTGTAAATTATGGTGGAAAATAAGTATTTGGTCATTAACAAAAGTTCATCTCAATATTTTGTTATATTTCCTTTGATGTCAATGACAGAGGTCAAACGTTTAGGGTTCACACTCACTTGCGAGAGACTCGTACAATTCTCGTGCGAGTCTCTCGCATGAAAACCTGGCACTGCTGCCGGCACTCGGACCGGAGCGTGCAGCTACATGTATTTCTATGCAGCCACATGCTCTGATCCGAGTGCCGGCGGCAGTGCCAGGTTTTCATGTGAGAGACTCGCATGAGAATCGTGCGAGTCTCTCGCAAGTGAGTATGAGCCCTTAGTGTAAGTCTTCATAAGGTTGGCACACACTGTTGGTGGTATGTTGGCCCATTCCTCCATGCAGATCTCCTCTAGAGCAGTGATGTTTTGGGCCTGTCGCTGGGTAACACGGACTTTTAAATTCCTCCAAAAGTTTTCTATGAGGTTGAGATCTGGAGACTGGCTAGGCCATGCCAGGACCTTCATATACTTCTTACGAAGCCACTCCTTAGTTGCCCTATCTTTGTGCTTGGGATCATTATCATGCTGAAAGACCCATCCATGTTTCATCTTCAATGCCCTTGCTGTTGGAAGGACGTTTTGCACTCAAAATCTCACAATACATGGCCCCATTCATTCGTTCATGTACACTGATCAGTCGTCCTGGTCCCTTTGCCGATAAACAGCCCCCAAACATGATGTTGCCACCCCCATGCTTCACTATAGGGAATAGGGAAGTGGAGACCTCCTGAGCTCCCCTGAGCCAGTGTCCCTGCACTCCTAGCGTTCCCTATGTCGGTTCCGCACCGGGCGCGCAACAGGAACCTAAAAACCCTAGCTCATCCTGACCTAAACCCTCACTAGGGAATTGGTCGGTGCGGAAACTAATCCCACCACTGCACTAAAACACACATGAGGAAAGATGACAAAACAGGGGAAACACCACTTAGCTTTGCTCTGTTGCATACGCTCCTAGCAACAGAGCCCACCACCTGTGTGCATCTTCTCCACCCGGATCCATCACCATAGCTGGATCCTTCACCATAGTGCAGCCTTGGAGCAGAGTCCACCACCAGTTGCAGCTGTCCAGTAACAGAGTCCCAAAGATGAGTTCAGCTCCTGCCCAAGAAGTCCAGCATGCTTGAGTCCAGCTCTCAGCAACCAAGTCCCGCATGCTGAGTGCAACTCTCTCCATAGTCGTCACTTCACCAAGCCATGCAAGCACTTCCTGCCAACACCATAAACTGTGACTCCACCACGCCATGCCAGCCCTTCTTGCAGACCACCTAGCTGCCACTCATCCCCTCTGGCTGGGCTGTGCAGGACTCATATTCAGCTCATTCATTCACTCAGGCTTCCTTGTGAATGACTAACACACAATCGATATCACGAACAGTGAATGATACACCTGACACTCATTTATAGAGCATTCACACCTGATTTGTAATTAAGTGCACATTAAACCAAAAACTAAGGTGCGATACCACTCACCACCACCAGGCAACTTAGAATGAAACACCACGTGTAATAATTCTAATGGCCACCTGGGGCAATCACATCACTTTGGCACCTAGCCAAAGGAAAAAAGTTCACTTATCCATTTACCTTGTCAGATCCAGCCTGGATGATGACAGCATTACTTTTATCTCTTCCTCTGATGATCAGAAATAGATTAGAACAGTAATATTTTTATTAAAATATGTATTCAAAAGTATTATCATCAGTAACTATATCTGCTGTATAACAATGTTTAGGCAAATGTATTATTTGTACATAGACCCGGAGGGGCAAAATGGCCAGTTGCCAGGCCCCCCGCATTCTAAGGGTCCCCAAACATTTACAGAAGAAACTACATTGAAAATAGCAGTTTTGTATTATCAGTAGAGTTAAGCGATACCGTCCGATACTTCAAAGTATCGGATCGGAATGGATCGCCCGATCTTAAAAAAAAGTATCGGTATCGCCGATTCCGATACCGGAAGTCCCATTCAAGTCTATGGGACTTCCGGTATCGGAATAAGAAAAATACTGTTTTTCCCTTGTACAGCCTCTCTGGGGTCTGTACGGGCCTTTCGGGGGGCTGTGCCGGCCTGCCAGGGGGTCTGTGCAGGCTCCGGTGGTCTGTGCCGGCCTGCCGGGGGGCCGTGCCGGCCTGCCTGGGGGGCTGTGCAGGCTCCGGTGGGCTGTGCCGGCCTGCCGGGGGGCTGTGCCGGCCTGCCGGGGGGCTGTGCAGGCTCCGGTGGGCTGTGCCGGCCTGCCGGGGGGCTGTGCCGGCCTGCCGGGGGGCTGTGCAGGCTCCGGTGGGCTGTGCCGGCCTGCCGGGGGGCTGTGCCGGCCTGCCAGGGGGGCTGTGCAGGCTCCGGTGGGCTGTGCCGGCCTGCCGGGGGGCTGTGCCGGCCTGCCGGGGGGCTGTGCAGGCTTCGGGGGTCTGTGCAGGCATCGTCCGATGGGACTACAAGTCCCATCGGGCGATGCCTGCTACCATGACAGTGATTGACACATTAGCCAATGATGGGACAGTAGTAGTCCCATCATCCGGCTAATGTGTTGAATGTAAAAAAAAAAATATTACATGCTACATACATACAACATGCATACTACATACATGCTACATTCATACTACATACTACATACATGCTACATTCATACTACATATATACTACATGCAACATACATACTACATACATACTACATGCAACATACATACTACATATATACTACATGCATGCAACATGCATACTACATATATACTACATGCTACATACATACTACATATATGCTACATACATACTACATATATACTACATGCATGCTACATACATACTACATACATACTACATATATGCTACATACATACTACATGCTACATACATACTACATATATACTACATGCATGCTACATACATACTACATGCTACATACATACTACATATATACTACATACATACCACATACATACTACATACATACTACATGCTACATACATACTACATATATACTACATGCATGCTACATACATACTACATGCTACATACATACTACATATATACTACATACATACTACATGCATGCTACATACATACTACATGCTACATGCATGCTACATACATACTACATACATACTACATGCTACATACATACCACATATATACTACATACATACTACATACAATACATTCATACAATACATACATAGACATACAGTACATATAACATAGAGTAACATACTTACCAATACTTGTCACATTGTTCCCCGAAGCCATTGTCTTTTACGGAATAAATATTAACATAACAAACCACAAAAATACTCACCCACGATCCGAAGCAGTCCACAAGTGTGTCCCACGACAATCTTGGGTAGAGAACTGCAGCATCAGCTGTTGCTGCCGTTCTCTACGGGCTGCAGGAATCCAATGACGGAAGGTAGGTATCCTTCCGCACTGTATTCCTCCGCCACTTAAAAAAAAAAAGTCCCTAGTCTCACTTTATGCCATTGCTGTGTGGGAAATTCCATGTATGTAGCATGCATGTAGTATATATGTAGTATGTATGTAGTATGTATGTAGTATGTATGTAGTATATATGTGTTATGTATGTAGTATGTATGTAGTATATATGTAGTATGTATGTAGTATGTATGTAGCATGTAGTATGTACAGTGGGGCAAAAAAGTATTTAGTCAGTCAGCAATAGTGCAAGTTCCACCACTTAAAAAGATGAGAGGCGTCTGTAATTTACATCATAGGTAGACCTCAACTATGGGAGACAAACTGAGAAAAAAAAATCCAGAAAATCACATTGTCTGTTTTTTTTTCATTTTATTTGCATATTATGGTGGAAAATAAGTATTTGGTCAGAAACAAAATTTCATCTCAATACTTTGTGATATATCTTTTGTTGGCAATGACAGAGGTCAAACGTTTTCTGTAAGTCTTCACAAGGTTGCCACACACTGTTGTTGGTATGTTGGCCCATTCCTCCATGCAGATCTCCTCTAGAGCAGTGATGTTTTTGGCTTTTTGCTTGGCAACACGGACTTTCAACTCCCTCCAAAGGTTTTCTATAGGGTTGAGATCTGGAGACTGGCTAGGCCACTCCAGGACCTTGAAATGCTTCTTACGAAGCCACTCCTTCGTTGCCCTGGTGGTGTGCTTCATGTACCCGGATCAGTCGTCCTGGCCCCTTTGCAGAGAAACAGCCCCAAAGCATGATGTTTCCACCACCATGCTTTACAGTAGGTATGGTGTTTGATGGATGCAACTCAGTATTCTTTTTCCTCCAAACACGACAAGTTGTGTTTCTACCAAACAGTTGCAGTTTGGTTTCATCAGACCATAGGACATTCTCCCAAAACTCCTCTGGATCATCCAAATGCTCTCTAGCAAACTTCAGACGGGCCCGGACATGTACAGGCTTAAGCAGTGGGACACGTCTGGCACTGCAGGATCTGAGTCCATGGTGGCGTAGTGTGTTACTTATGGTAGGCCTTGTTACATTGGTCCCAGCTCTCTGCAGTTCATTCACTAGGTCCCCCCGCGTGGTTCTGGGATTTTTGCTCACCGTTCTTGTGATCATTCTGACCCCACGGGGTGGGATTTTGCGTGGAGCACCAGATCGAGGGAGATTATCCGTGGTCTTGTATGTCTTCCATTTTCTAATTATTGCTCCCACAGTTGATTTCTTCACTCCAAGCTGGTTGGCTATTGCAGATTCAGTCTTCCCAGCCAGGTGCAGGGCTACAATTTTGTTTCTGGTGTCCTTTGACAGCTCTTTGGTCTTCACCATAGTGGAGTTTGGAGTCAGACTGTTTGAGGGTGTGCACAGGTGTCTTTTTATACTGATAGCAAGTTTAAACAGGTGCCATTACTACAGGTAATGAGTGGAGGAAAGAGGAGACTCTTAAAGAAGAAGTTACAGGTCTGTGAGAGCCAGAAATCTTGATTGCTTGTTTCTGACCAAATACTTATTTTCCACCATAATATGCAAATAAAATGAAAAAAAACAGACAATGTGATTTTCTGGATTTTTTTTTCTCAGTTTGTCTCCCATAGTTGAGGTCTACCTATGATGTAAATTACAGACGCCTCTCATCTTTTTAGTGGTGGAACTTGCACTATTGCTGACTGACTAAATACTTTTTTGCCCCACTGTATGTAGCATGCATGTAGTATGTATGTAGTATTTTTTTTTTTTAACATTTAACACATTAGCCGGATGATGGGACTACTACTGTCCCATCATTGGCTAATGTGTCAATCACTGTCATGGTAGCAGGCATCGCCAGATGGGACTTGTAGTCCCATCGGACGATGCTTGCACAGACCCCCGGACATCAGCACAGCCCCCCGGCAGGCCGGCACAGCCCCCCGGCAGGCCGGTACAGACCCCCACAGGGTGCACAGACCACCGGCAGGCCAGCACAGCCCCCCGGCAGGCCGGTACAGACCCCCACAGGGTGCACAGACCACCGGCAGGCCGGCACAGCCCCCCAGCAGGCCGGTACAGACCCCGGGCAGTCCACACAGCCCCCCGGCAGGCCGGCAGAGACCCCCGGAAGGCCCGAAATGACGGCGCATCATGATGCGCACACACCGCGCATCATGATGACGTCAGGCTGTCAATCAACTTTGAACTTCCGATTCCGATGCCGACTTCCGATATTGAAAAAATATCGGAAGTCGGTATCGGAATTCCGATACAGCAAGTATCGGCCGATACCCGATACTTGCGGTATCGGAATGCTCAACACTAATTATCAGTATAATTTCCGATGCTGAGAGTGCTTTAGGACCTTTAGAGAAAAAATAATAAAAAAAGTATTATTAAAACAATAATAAAACCAAAATTAAAGCATTAAGAGCCGTATTGTAACTTCTTTTCTAAAAGTACGTTACAGGGTTTAAGACACTTATTTTTTCAACAGTGGCTTATACAGAGGCATTTATTGCTGTAACAATTTGTCTTTTGACATATATATTCAATATCTCTAGACAAAAATTAATCTTACATAAACAATGTCAGACTTTCCAATATTTAATGTATGAATCAATTTAAGCCAAAATCACAAGTTCTTTTTAACAAATTTAACAAATGCCCTGCAATAAATTTGTTGTTAAACATATTCTAAAAACTGACACACACACAACTATGAATCCAAAATATTACAACCAGAATTAAAATACAAAACTTGATCATATCTTGTTAGTTTAGAAAAATAAATTTATATCAGAATGCCACTTTTAAAGAATATCTCCCTGTTTCAATGTTGTAATTTAAATTTTCATTGTCAATTCGACTAGTCTTTGTAGAAGAAAAAACTTAAAATCTCCAAATGCTGAAAAAACTGACATCCCATCATTTATTTGTAGACAGCTATGAAGTCTCCTCTCAGCCTTCTTTTTTGCAAGCTAAACATTCCCAGTTGCTTTAACCGATCCTTGTAGGACATAGTTTGCAGTTCGCTCACCATCCTGTTGGCTCATCTCTGAACTTACTCTAGTTTTTCAATGTCTTTTTTTAAATGCGATGCCCAGAACTAGACACAGTATTCCAGACGAGATCTGACCAAGAGAGAGTAGAGGGGGATAATTACTTCACATCATCTAGAATCTATGCTTCTCTTAATACATCCTAGAACTGTGTTTGCCTTTGCTCCTGCTGCATCACACTGTTGACTCATGTACAATCTGTGATCTATTATTATACCCAAGTCTTTTACACATCTGCTGTTGTCTTTCTTGCCCAGATGTAAAATCTTGTATTTCTTTCTGTTAAATACAATTCTATTAGTCTCTGCCCATTGTTCAAGCTTATCTAGATCCTTCTGAATCCTTTCTCTGCCATCTCCAGTGTTAGGTATTCCTCCTAGCTTTGCATCATCTGCAAATTTGATTAGTTTACCTTCAGTTCCCTTATCTAGATCAATTATAAAAATGTTGAACACCACTGGGGCCAGGACAGAGCCTTGTGGTTCCTCATCTGAGACAGTCTTCCATTTGGATGTGCAGCCATTTATTACCACTCTTTGAGTATGATTACTGAGCTAGCTATGGGTCCACATAACCGTAGCCTTGTCAATCCCATACTTGACCTTTTTTTCTATATGAAAAGTATTAGATACTTTGTCAAATGCTTTGCTGAAGTTGAGAATAATTATATCTGCTGCATTTTCCTGATGTACCCTACAATTGATTCCATAGATGACAATTAGATTAGTCTGCATGACTTGTTTGCTACAAACCAATGTTTGCTCTGGTTAATTACTGTATTCTTATCAAAGTACTTACATACTTTAATAATTTGTTAAAAGATCTTTCCTGGTATAGAAGTAAGACTCACTGGCCTGTAATTTCCTGGCTTTACTTTGTTTTATTTTTTGAAGATACGGACATTTTCAAAATTTCTACATTTTTTTAAATTAATTTAGATTAGCTAAGTGTTCCCTCACCATCTCTCTGTTTATAGATAGTGTGGATTCTTTTATTCCTTCAATAGAACAATGAAGATCAGCTGATGTTACATTTGCTTAGAGAACGCAGATGCAAAATAGGAATTTAAAAGTTCAGCCTTCTCAACATAATTTTTGACTACTTCACCATTTTTATTCTGTAAAAATCCTGTTGCATCCTTAACTTTTTCATCCTGCTATCCTAATTTCCCCAGTATCATTGACAATCATTTTTGACCTATAGTACCCTCATAGAAAATAACTATGATTTTACCATTAAATAATTTTACAAAAGCTCCACAAGGGCACAGTGTCAATTTAACTTTGGCAATTATGGTGCCCCAATACCAGTTGTCGTTCTCATAAGAAAAAACCTCAGTGCTTCTATATCATAGCCAGCCATTTTATGGCCAATAGACAGCTAAGGTACAAGTCCAAGTGGATCAATACCATTACATTCACATATAACTCTTTCATCCTGTGCCACAGTTTAATAAAGGGGGAAGATTTTTGGAGACATAATCATGATATTCCATGTAATTCCAGATTATCCATTCAATTTGGGACATTAGGAATGTCTGAGTCATCCATATGCTTCACAATTAGAAATAAGAATAATAACTGTGATGTCATTGAGGTCTGGAAACATGCTCGATATTCATCCAAAATGTTTTCACACGTATAGGATCTTTTAAGATTTTTTTTTACTTAGGAGAAAAACATGAAATGGTGTTTCTGTTGGATATCAGCCTTTAATTACATGTTTGAGAACACTACATCTTTTTAAGCTGTGTGTTGTAAGAAAAACATTGACTTTTAAAATATACTTCACAGAGCATATGTATTGAATATATGTGCAGTTCTGGTAGAGGGAATGCTCAGCTTGGTTGTAAATCAGACAGCTCAATTGAAATGTTATGTGAACCACTAGAGGTTTGAGTGATCTTTGTCCAGCTTCTGGTGTCAAATTTTTCTAATGGGTAAAACAATGCTGTGTGTGGAACTGTTTTAGGGTAAAATTCAAGTTGAGGTCCAAGATTTGAAAAATGAATTGGTTTCTAGAAACAGCAACACTGTCTGTGTCTAATATTTACAGCTCTTAACCATTCATGTCAACTGCAATATCAGGTATACTTGGGTACTGATTCTCTTTTTTTCAATTCTGGAGAGCTTCTTTAACAACATCCCCACCATCCTCCAAAAATAGAAATGCTCTTTGGTCCAGGTATGATTAGAGTTCAAGTGTCAGGGACAGAGTAACCGCCCTGCTATCCAGGTGACAAGGACACCAATAGCAAGTACGTGGAGGCTCCTTACCCACAGCGATGAGAGGCAGGAGCACAGCGTGGGCATGAGTAATCCAGCTCCAGGACCTGCGGGGAGGACGTAGCGACAGTGAAGCGCTCAATGCCCGCAGGACCTACGGCCATGTGACCACCCGTCAGAGGGCTGCTCCCATTCAAGTCAATGGGACAGAAATATTGGAATTAAAAAAAACCCTTTCTTTACTTGCACATCCTGTTTGGGAGGGGGGAAGAGTGTGGGCGGTGCGTGGGCAGACTGTGCATGTCTGTGTGGGCGGGTTCTGTGCAGGCCTGCCGGGGGTCTGTACGGGCCTGCCGGGGGTCTGTGCGGGTCTGCCGGGGGGGCTGTACGGGCCTGCCGGGGGGTCTGTGAGGACTGCCGGGGGTCTATGCCGGCTGCCGGGGGTCTGTAAGGGCCTGCCGGGAGTCTGTGCCAGCTGCCGGGGGTCTGTGCGGACTGCCGGGGGTCTGTGTGGGCCTGCCGGGGGTCTGTACGGGCCTGCTGGGGGTCTGTGCTGGCTGTCGGGGGTCTGTGAGGACTGTCGGGGGTCTGTGCGGGCCTGCCGGGGGTCTGTGCCGGCTGCCGGGGGTCTGTGTGGACTGCCGGGGTCTGTGCGGGTCTGCCGGGGGTTGTGTGTGTATGTGCAGGCATCGTCCGATGGGACTACATGTCCCCTCGGGCTATGCCTGCTACAATGACAGTGACTGACACATTAGCCAATGATGGGACAGTAGTAGTCCCATCATCCGGCTAATGTGTTGAATGTAAAAATAAAAAAAAATACTACATACATACTACATATATACAACATTCATACAACATACATACATTCTACATACATACTTCATATATACTACATTCATACAACATACATACATACTACATATATACTACATTCATACAGCATAGATACATACTACATATATACAACATTCATACAACATACATACATGCTACATACATGCTACATACATACTACATATATACAACATTCATACAACATTCATACATACATGCTACATACATACTTCATATATACTACATTCATACAACATACATACATACTACATACATACTACATATACACTACATTCATACAGCATACATACACACTACATATATACAACATTCATACATACTACATATATACTACATACTACATATATACTACATTCATACAATATACATACATGCATACTACATACTACATACATACTACATATATACTACATTCATACAATATACATACATACATAGTACATGCTACATACATACAACATACATACAACATGCTACAGACATACAAAATACATGCTACATACATACTACATACATACTACACATATACTACATTCATACAACATACATACATGCATGCTACATACATACTGCATATATACTACATTCATACAACATACATACATGCATAGTACATACTACATACATACAACATACATACAACATGCTTCAGACATACAAAATACATGCTACATACACACTACATACATACTACACATATACTACATTCATACAACATACATACATGCATGCTACATACATACTGCATATATACTACATTCATACAACATACATACATGCATACTACATACTACATACTACAGATATACTGCATTCATACAACATACATACATGCATACTACATACATACTACATATATACTACATTCATACAACATACATACATGCATACTCCATACTACATACATACTACATATATACTACATTCATACAACATACATAAATACATAGTACATACTACATACATACAACATACATACAACATGCTACAGACATACAAAATACATACTACATATATACTACATTCATACAACATACATACATGCATACTACATACTACATTCATACTACATATATACTACATTCATACAACATACATACATAGTACATACTACATATATACAACATACAGACAACATGCTACAGACATACTACATACATACTACATACATACTACATACATACTACAGACATACAACATACATAAAACATGTTACAGACATACAACATACATACTACATACAATACATTCATACATTCATGCAATACATACATATAGACATACAGTACATATAACATAGAGTACATACTCACCATCACTTGTCACTTTGTTCCCCGAAGCCAGTGCCATCTATAAAAAAAACATGAAAATAGCAAACAAGCAATATACTCCCAGAAACGCAGAAATCCGCGAGTGTCCCACGAAGATCTCCCGTGGAGAACAGCAGCATCAGCTGATGCAACCGCTCTCTAGGGGCCCCAGGAATACAATGATGGGAGGTAGGCATCCTTTCGCACTGTATTCCTCCACCACTGTAAAAAAATAGTCCCTAGTCTCACTTTTGGCATTGCTGTGTGAGAAAGTTCCCACGCAGCTTTTGCCATAAAGTGAGATCAGTGAACAATAGTAAGGAGATTGTCGTGGGACACTCATGGATTTCTGCGGATCAGGGAGCTTATTGCTTGTTTGTTTTTTTCATATTTTTTATAGATGACACTGGCTTCGGGGAACAAAGTGACAAGTAATGGCGAGTATGTACTCTATGTTATATGTACTGTATGTCTATATGTATGTATTGCATGAATGTATGAATGTATTGTATGTAGTATGTATGTTGTATGTCTGTAGTATGTATGTAGTATGTATTTTGTATGTCTGTAGCATGTTGTATGTATGTTGTATGTATGTAGTATGTACTATGTATGTATGTATGTTGTATGAATGTAGTATATATGAAGTATGTATGTAGTATGTAGTATGTATGTATGTTGTATGAATGTGGTATATATGTAGTATGTATGTAGTATGCATGTATGTATGTTGTATGAATGTAGTATATATGAAGTATGTATGTATGTTGTATGAATGCAGTATATATGTAGTATGTATGTAGTATGTTGTATGAATGTAGTATATGTGAAGTATGTATGTAGTATGCATGTTGTATGAATGTAGTATATATGTAGTATGTACTATGTATGTATGTATGTTGTATGAATGTAGTATATATGTAGTATGTGTGTAGTATGTATGTATGTATGTTGTATGAATGTTGTATGTATGTAGTATGTATGTTGTATGAATGTTGCATATATGTAGTATGTATTAATGCTGTATGAATGTAGTATATATGTAGTATGTATGTAGTATGTATGTATGTTGTATGAATGTAGTATATATGTACTATGTATGTAGTATGTATGTATGTTGTATGAATGTAGTATATATGTAGTATGTATGTAGTATGTATGTTGTATGAATGTAGTATAAATGAAGTATGTACGGTATGTAGTATGTATGTATGTTGTATGAATGTTGTATATATGTAGTATGTATGTAGTATATATGTAGTATGTATATATATATATATATATTTTTTACATTCAACACATTAGCCGGATGATGGGGCTACTAATGTCCCATCATTGGCTAATGTGTCAATCACTGTCATTGTAGCAGGCATAGCCTGATGGGACTTGTAGTCCCATTGGACGATGCGTGCACACAGACACAAAGACCCCCGGCAGCCCGCACAGACCCCCGGCAGGCCCACACAGACCCCCAGCAGGCCCGTATAGACCCCCGGCAGTCTGCTCAGAACCCCGGCAGCCGGCACAAACCCCCGGCAACCGGCACAGACCCCAACAGGCCCGTACAGACCACCAGCAGCCGGCACAGACCCCCGGCAGGCCCGTACAGACCCCCGGCAGTCCGCACAGACCCCCGGCAGCCGGCACAGACCCCCGGCAGGCCCATACAGACCCCCGGCAGGCCCGCACTGACCCCCCGCAGTCCGCACAGACCCCCCGGCAGCCGTCACAGACCCCCAGCAGGCCCGTACAGACCCCCAGCAGTCCGCACAGACCCCCGGCAGCCGGCACAGATCCCCGGCAGGCCCGTACAGACCCCCGGCAGGCCCGCACAGACCGCGCATCATGATGAGCACTGACCGCGCATCATGATGACATCATTTCAGCAGCCAATCACAGCCACAACAGTGGCTCATTGCATTATGGGAAATTCCTATTCCCGGTATCCGATATTGTAAAAATATCGGTACTCGGTATCGGAATTCCGATACAGCGAATGTCGGCCGATACCCAATATTTGCAGTATTGGAATGCTCATCACTAGTCTTAACAACTTTATATATGCATCACATAAATAATACCTGTGTACAGTATGCACAAAAGTATAGTTTGCCATAGCTCTGGATCTAAATACCAAAGTAAAAAGTAGTGGCTTGTTAGCAATCATAACCTGTCACTAGGCTTTTCCCGTATAAAGTACAGCTACCACCATTAGAACGTTTTTTACAACATAATAGAATGCTGTAAAAAAGTCCCCAATCCAGTCTGCAGATCAAAAAAAATAGCTTTTATTATAATTACAGATGGGGCGGTCCGGTACGATTTACATCTCTGGTCTAGATCCAGCTCTTCTTCTCTTCTTGTTGCACCGTGTGTCATCCACATTGTGTCCTCCATCACGCTCCTGTACAGGAATGCTTCTATCTGTCCTGCTGAGGGCAGAACAAAGTATTGTAGTGCATATGCACCAGGAAAGGCCAAAGATCACCGATGACCCGGAAGTAAAGTCGGCCATGCACACTACAGTACAATACTCTGCCCTCAGCAGGGCAGAAAGAAGTGCACCTGTGCAGGAGCGCATTGGAGGAAACTGTATGGATGATGCAGGAGGCGCCAGATCAAGTATAATAAAACACATTTTTAAGGAATTGCACACTGGATTGGGGACTTTTTTGCAGCATTACAGTATGCCATAATGGTGGTGACCGCACTTTATATGGGAAAACCTGGTAATAGGTTCCTTTTAACTTTAGATGAGCGGATCATTTGAATTCAAACTCTCTGGCTTTGCTGAATTGTACCCAAAAATGAAATTCAAGTTGAGTAAATTAACTGTGAATTGCATTATTAAAAACCTCTAATTGCCTGGAAAATGTATAACACTCTGACATCTCCAAAATGTATATTAAACCAGTTTTTAGCTCTGAATCTGTTTTGAGCTCATGATGCAAGAAACACACTTTCTGTGTCAATCAAGCCTTGGATTCAGGATTTTGTTTTAGTAACAAGCAAAATTAGCACTGAGGGATTTAACCCCTTTCTGACATCTGATGCACTATACCGTCAATGTGACCCAGGACAATTTGACCATGGATGGTATAGTATGTCATAGCGATCGGTCGTGCACATGGGTGGCGTGCATCCAATCTCAGCTGATTCTCACAATTGACACTAAGTGTCAGGAGCGGTAACAGACCGCTCGCGGCACTTTAACTCCCAAAATGCTGTGATTGAACACAATCGCAGCATTCCGGGAGCAGGCAGAGGGCTGACAGCCCCTCTGCCTTTTGATCAGAGACCACACGGAGTGACGCGGGGTCCCGATTGCTGCCACTGAAACCTGATGTCGTCATGATGACATCCAGGTTACCAGAGCTGAGAAACTTCCTGTCATGCGCAGTGCATGTCAGGAAGTCTCTTAGGTCAGTGTGCACGGAGTGCAGCACTGACAGCTTCTATAGCATGCAGATGGTGCTTCATCTGCATGCTTTAGAAGCGATCATCCTGCAAAAAATGAGTGCCCCATAGTGGGACTAAGGGCTCATACCCATATGTGAGAAAAAAAAGGTCCGATTTCTGGGCCGAAAAACCAGACGAGTGCTATGCAAGTGTCATGCGAGTGTAATGCGATTTCCGTGTGATTTTTCCACAGAACATCAGTATGCAATGTGATTTTAACATGAGCTTTTACATACAGCAGTTCTCTTTATGTAAAAGCTCATGCTAAAATCGCATTGTGAAACACAACTGTACACATCATTTCAAAGCCAAATAATCCTTAAAGCATATATTTATATATGTATATATACATGTATATAAATGGATAGATAGATAGATAGATAGATAGATAGATAGATAGATAGATAGATAGATAGATAGATTGATTAAAAGCCGGCAGATGCCGGGTACAGTATAGAATAGGTTAGACTAGAATAGATAGAATACAGTCATGGCCAAAAGTATTAACACCCCTGCAATTCTGTCAGATAATACTCAGTTTCTTCCTGAAAATGATTGCAAACACAAATTCTTTGGTATTATTATCTTCATTTAATTTGTCTTAAAAGAAAAAACACAAAAAGAATTGTCCTAAAGCCAAATTGGATATAATTCCACACCAAACATAACAAAGAGGGTGGACAAAAGTATTGGCACTGTTCGAAAAATCATGTGATGCTTCTCTAATTTGTGTAATTAACAGCACCTGTAACTTACCTGTGGCACCTAACAGGTGTTGGCAATAACTAAATCACACTTGCAGCCAGTTGACATGGATTAAAGTTGACTCAACCTCTGTCCTGTGTCCTTGTGTGTACCACATTGAGCACGGAGAAAAGAAAGAAGACCAAAGAACTGTCTGAGGACTTGAGAAACCAAATTGTGAGGAAGCATGAGCAATCTCAAGGCTACAAGTCCATCTCCAAAGATCTGAATGTTCCTGTGTCTACCGTGCGCAGTGTCATCAAGAAGTTTAAAGCCCATGGCACTATGGCTAACCTCCCTAGATGTGGCCGGAAAAGAAAAATTGACAAGAGATTTCAACGCAAGATTGTGCGGATGTTGGATAAAGAACCTCCACTAACATCCAAACAAGTTCAAGCTGCCCTGCAGTCCAAGGGTACAACTGTGTCAACCCGTACTATCCGTCGGCATCTGAATGAAAAGGGACTGTATGGTAGGAGACCCAGGAAGACTCCACTTCTTACCCTGAGACATAAAAAAGCCATGCTGGAGTTTGCCAAAACTTACCTGAAAAAGCCTAAAACATTTTGGAAGAATGTTCTCTGGTCAGATGAGACAAAAGTAGAGCTTTTAGGGCAAAAGCATCAACATAGAGTTTACAGGAGAAAAAAGAGGCATTCAAAGAAAAGTACACGGTCCCTACAGTCAAACATGGCGGAGGTTCCCTGATGTTTTGGGGTTGCTTTGCTGCCTCTGGCACTGGACTGCTTGACCGTGTGCATGGCATTATGAAGTCAGAAGACTACCAACAAATTTTGCAGCATAATTTAGGGCCCAGTGTGAGAAAGCTGGGTCTACCTCAGAGGTCATGGGTCTTCCAGCAGGACAATAACCCAAAACACACTTCAAAAAGCACTAGAAAATGATTTGAGAGAAAGCACTGGAGACTTCTAAGGTGGCCAGCAATGAGTCCAGACCTGAATCCCATAGAACACCTGTGGAGAGATCTAAAAATGGCAGTTTGGAGAAGGCACCCTTCAAATATCAGGGACCTGGAGTAGTTTGCCAAAGAAGAATGGTCTAAAATTCCAGCAGAGCATTGTAAGAAACTCATTGATGGTTACCGGAAGCGGTTGGTCGCAGTTATTTTGGCTAAAGGTTGTGCAACCAAGTATTAGGCTGAGGGTGCCAATACTTTTGTCCGGCCCATTTTTGGAGTTTTGTGTGAAATGATCAATGTTTTGCTTTTTGCTTCATTCTCTTTTGTGTTTTTTCATTTAAGACAAATTAAATGAAGATAATAATACCAAAGAATTTGTGTTTGCAATCATTTTCAGGAAGAAACTGAATATTATCTGACAGAATTGCAGGGGTGTCAATACTTTTGGCCATGACTGTAGATATGTACACATAGAATAGGTGTGTATATTTATATATACATATATATATATATACACTGTGTATATATATATATATATATATATACAGTATATATATTTGTCGGCTTCTGTAAAATCAGTGCAGAACCAGACAGGATAGGAGACATGGATTACATACAGTAAACCATTGAAGAACAATTAGATTTATATATGTCAGTGTCTAATACTCTTAGTACTATGTGTTTGTAAAATTTGGGACCTGTACGTATTTACTAAAAGAATGTTGGTTTTTATTTTTTATTTTTTACAGGTGATGGAGGGCATCGTTTGGATTAGCAGAAGAATAAAGATAGCAAAACTGTGTGTTCTTTCATTTCATTAAAATACTTTATTCTGCCTGTGTGTGTTTATTTACCCCTTTACATAGGTGTCTTATTATCTCCATTACAAAGCCAGGCTTAATGTCACCTTATAATACAAAGGTGACATTAACCCCTTATTACCCGATATGCCACTGCTACAGGGTAGTGGGAAGAGAGAGGATAAGTGCCAGAATTGGCACATCTCACAGATGCGCCTTTTCTGGGGTGGCTGGGGGCAGATGTTTTTAGCCGGGGGGCAATAAACATGGTCCCTTTCTAGGCTATTAATATCTGCCCTCTGTCACTGGCTTTCCCTCTCTGGTGCAAAAAATTGCGAGGGAGCCCATGTCAATTTTTTCAGTGAAAAGAATCTTTTATTAAATGCATACAGGTCCCAATTTTTACACACACATGCTACTAACAGTATTAGTCACTGACATCTATAAATCTAACTGTTCTGTATGGGTTTACTGTATGTAAACCATGTCTCCTATCCGGTCGGGTTCTGCAATGATTTTACAGAAGCTGACAAATGAATTAGGGCTTTTCTTCAATCTATCTTTCTGTGCAATATAAATATATATATAAATATTGTAGTGACCACTATGTCCGCTAGGGGGCGCTTTGTGGGTGTCCCAGAACGGGTGTACAGACACTTTCAGTGTGGTAACAGGAGCAGGGTCCTAAATGACCATTATGTGCCTCAAGGTGGGTGGCCTTGGGATGCAGGCTTCAGGGTGTATTGATCAGCAGAGGTACTGCTGATATTTCTGTAACACTGTGTCAGGGAAGCCTGTGTGTGTGTCTGTGGACAATAGAACCTTTAGTGAGGTCATAGCCATGTGATCACCTGTGGGTGTGGTTACAGGGCTATGTACTTGAGGTCTTTAGCACATGTGAGAGAGTGTGAGTGAGTCTGTCAGAGTGTGGACAGACTTCCATGTGTCCAGGTGGGACACTACAGAAAGTTGTATATGGGGAGGACTACAGCTCCCAGCATGTGCTGAGACTCTCGGTCCGAGTCTCCAACCACGGACGTTTTGTGTTCTGTTGGCTAAGCTAGAGGATATTTTGGTAATGTGCTGCCTTGTGGGTTTATGATGCAAATAAACCACATGAACTTTGGGAAGAACCTGTCTCATGATTGTCTCCCGCTGCACCTAAGCGAGTCACATCCCTACAATATATATATATATATATATATTTGTTTGTCACTGACATATATACATATGTATGCTATGTGTATATATCTATTCTATCTTTTCTATTCTTAACATGTCAGTGTGATTTTACTGTACGCTGGACATGAATTGCCGGAATTTCAAAGAATACCGCTGCATAAAAATCAGACAGCACTTGCATGGTGCGAGTGCTGTGGGAGTTTTTTCTTGCATCCATTGACTTGTATTGGCGAGTCTCATCCGAGATACGCAGCAATATGCAGCATGCTGCGATTTTTTTCTCAGTCCTATTTCAGCTGAGAAAAAAATCGCAGATTGATTAACATTGGTCCAAGTGCAATCCGTTTTTTTATCGGATTGAACTCGTCCGTATTTCTTGCAAGTGAGTATGAGTCCTTTGTGTAAAAGTTAGAATAAAGTAAAAAAAAAATGTAAATAATTTTAAAAATATTTAAAAAAAATAATAAAAATATCAATATTTATTCTATCACTAAATAAATATTTGACTAAAAAAAATTTAAACAATAAAAGTACACATATTTGGTATCACCATGTCCGTAATGACCTGACCTATAAAACTGTCCCCCTAGTGAACCCTTTAGTGAACACCATAAAAAAAGACAAAAAACATTGCTTTATCATCATGCCACCGAACAAAAAGTGGAATACACGCGATCAAAAAGACTGATATAAATAAACATGGTACCACTGAAAACGCCATCTTGTCACCGAAAAAACGAGCCACCATACAGCATCATCAGCGAAAAAATAAAAAAGTTATAGCTGTCAGAATAAAGTGATGCAAAAACAATTATTTTTTCTATGAAATAGTTTTTATTATATAAAAGTGCCAAAACCTAAAAAATGACATAAATGCGGTATCGCTTTAATAGTACTGACCTGAAGAATAAAACTGCCTTATCAATTTTACCACACACGGAATGTTATAAAGGCCCCCTCAATGAAATTCATGAATTGCTGGTTTTTACTCATTCTGTTGCCCAAAAATCAAAATAGAAAGTGATCGAAAAATGTCATGTGCCCGAAAATTATACTAGACCTCACATGACTCTGTGGGCCAAAATATGGAAAAATTATAGCTCTCAAAATGTGGTGATGCAAAAACTATTTTTTGCAATAAAAAGCATCTTTTAGAGTGTTACAGCAGCCAAACAAAAAACTCGCTATAAGGCCTCTTTCACACGTCCTGATATTTCTGGTACTGGAGATGTCAGTGTCAGTGTGTGCAAAACTTGTGGCACACGTGTGGCATGTGTGTGTCACATCAGTACCACATGGACAGGTGCCAGGGAAGAAGCGTAGCAGTAAGCGCTGTTCCCAGGCACCGGGTGCTGAACACGGCTCTCATTATTATCCCCTGTTCTCCTGGCAATCAGCATGAGCAGGGGAGAATAATGAGTTACATTTAACCCCTTAACAACCATTGATAAGCCTTTTAACAGCGGCAGTTAAGGGTACTTAACCCACAGTGCTGCTTTTTAACAACGCTGAGGTTTAAGGTTATAGCGCCCCCCCAGGTCAGAATTTCTCTTGGGTCTTGACTGCCGGGGTAGCCAAAACCCCAGAGAACATAATTCGAATCAGTTTTTACCAACCTCGGTGCTCCGATCGTCGTTAATAATGGTATAACGGCGACCACAAAAAAAAAGTCAGATTTTCCTTTTAATTTCCCTCTCTAAAGTGATCGCATATCAGAGAAGAGAGAAATAGGGTCCACCAGTCCTCCAATCATGCCCCCTGGTACCTCCGTTATCCCTTCAGGCACCCCTGAGGTCCCCCGGGTCGCCAGGTTCTTCTTTCAGAGAAAATGGCGAGCACATGAGCAGTGTGCACGCCGAGATCGGCCGGTTGGCACCCCGCAACAATAGGAGACTTTTTCCTATCTGTTCATTTTGACCACTGTGATAGACCCTATCACAGTGATCAAAATAAAAAAAAGTAAATCAAACCCCCCTTTATCACCCCCTTAGTTACGGAAACATAATAAAATAAAAAAATGTATTTATTTCCATTTTCCCATTAGGGTTAGAGTTGGGCTAAAATGAGTTGGGCTAAAGTTAGGGTTAGCGTTGGGGCTAAAGTTAGGGTTAGCGCTGGGGCTAAAGTTAGGGTTAACGTTGGGGCTAAAGTAAAGGTTGGGGCTAGGGTTAGGGTTAGGGTTGGGGCTAAAGTTAGGGATAGGGTTGGGGCTAAATTTAGGGTTAGGGAAAGGGTTGGGGCTAGAATTGGGGTTAGGGTTTGGATTACGGTTACAGTTCGGATTAGGGTTAGGGTTGGGATTAGGGTTTGGGGTGTGTTAGGGTTAGGTTTGTGGTTAGTGTTATGGCTAAGGTTGGGATTAGGGTTAAGGGTGTGTTGGTGTTAGGGTTACGATTGAGGCGTTTCAACTGTTTAGGCACATCATGGGCTCTCCAAATACAACATGGCATCCGATCTCAATTCCAGACAATTCTGCATTGAAAAAGTCAAATGGTGCTCCTTCCCTTCCGAGCTTTGCTGGGCGCCCAAACAGTGGTTTACCCCCACATATGGGATATCAGCGTACTTAGGACAAATTGCACAACAACTATTGGGGTCCAATTTCTCCTGTTACCCTTGGGAAAAAAAAACATTGGGGGCAAAAAGATCATTTTTGTGAAAAAATATGATTTTTTATTTTTACGGCTCTACATTATGAACTTCTGTGAAGCACTTGGGCATTCAAAGTGTTGACAACACATCTACATAAGTTCCTTAGGAGGTCTAGTTTCCAAAATGGTGTAACTTGCGGGGGTTTCCACTGTTTAGGCACGTCAGGGGCTCTCCAAATGCGATGTGGCGTCCGATCTTAATTCCAGCTAATTTTGCATTGAAAAAGTAAACCGGCGCTCCTTCCCTTCCGAGCTCTGCCATGCGCCCAAAAAGTTTTTTTTACCTGCATATGTATATGGGGTATCAGCATACTCAGGGCAAATTGTAGAACAACTTTTGGGGTCCAATTTCTCCTGTTACCCTTGGTGAAATAAAAAAAAATGTAAAGTAAATTTTTAGTGAAAAAAAGTTAAATGTTCAATTTTTTAAACATTCCAAAAATTTCTGTGAAGCACCTGAAGGGTTAATAAACTTCTTGAATGTGGTATTGAGCACCTTCAGGGGTGCTGTTTTTGGAATGGTGTCACTTTTGGGTATTTTCTATCATATAGACCCCTCAAAAGACTTCATATGTGATGTGGTCCCTAAAAAAATGGTGTTGTAAAAATGAGAAATCGCTGTTTAACTTTTAACCCTTATAACTTCCTAACAAAAAAATTTTGGTTCCAAAACTGAGCTGATGTAAAGTAACCATGTGGGAAATGTTACTTATTAAGTATTTTATTTGACATATCTCTGTGATTTAAGGGCATGAAAGTTCTAAAATTGCAAAATATGCAACATTTTCGCCAAATTTCCATTTTTTTCACAAATAAACACAAGTCATATCAAAGAAATTTTACCACTATCACGAAGTACAACATGTCACGAGAAAAAATTGTCAGAAACACCGTGGAAGCATTCCAGAGTTATTACCTCATAAAGGGACAGTGGTCAGAATTTTAAAAATTGGCCTGGTCATTAACATGCAAACCACCCTTGGGGGTAAAAGGGTTAATATTGCCCTCCATGATTGCAGAGTGTGAAGAATAAAGCAAAAGCAGCTATTAAGGTGCTACTAGTCCACACTGAATGTCAATACAGGTACATGCCTTTATATCACTTGAATCTTTACATTATTATTCATAGACTACCCCTCCTGGCCATGATAGCCCTACTGATTGGCTATGCTAGACTATGTGATCTGATAGCTGCAGAGCTTTATGGGGAAGCTAACTGCACCTGACATCATTTGCAAAAAAACGTATCAACTAAATACCATGGCTTTGTTAACATCTTTTACTAGCACTTGCTGCTTACTGTTATACATATTTTACAACTGAGTATTTATGCATGTTTGTTATACTGTGTGTTTTTTCTGTGTCTTAGTTCTTGGGTGGTGTGAACAGGGTCTTACTGACCTGTTCATTTTTTGTGCATGTGTCATGTGTTCTGAATCTACTGATTTCTTGCTTATACAAGCTTTGGGAGATCCCCGCCTCTCTCTTTTAAATATATTAGATAGGACTGCTCCGGAAAGGGTATACCGTGACGTGGTGAAGTGGCTTAGCGTACCTTTTTTGCAAAAAAAGTATCAACTAAATACCCTGGTTTTGTTAACATCTTTTGCTAGCACTTGCTGCTTACTGTTATATATATTTTAAAACAGAGTATTTATGCATGTTTGTCATACTGTGTTTTTTTCTGTGTCTTATTTCTTGGGTGGTGTGAACAGGGTGTTACTGACCTGTTCATTTTTTGTACATATGTCATGTGTTCTGAATCTATTGATTTCTTGCTTATGCAAGCTTTGGGAGATCCCCGCCTATCTCTTTTGGGACATGCACATAAAAAGCCATTTTGCCCAGCAAGCCCATACTGGGCAGCACCTTTCTGATCCCTGCTCATGAAGGTATTGTTCACATGATCAGGTTTTAAATATATTAGATAGGACTGCTCCGAGAAGGGTATACCGTGACGTGGTGGAGTGGCTTAGTATACATTTTTTTGCAAAAAAAAACGTATCAACTAAATACCCTGGTTTTGTTAACATCTTTTACTAGCACTTGCTGCTTACTGTTATATATATATTTTACAACAGAGTACTTATGCATGTTTGTCATACTGTGTGTTTTTTCTGTGTCTTATCATTTGCATACTGTATGAGTTTTCAGCAGTATAAGAAATGGCACTGAACATTTTTTTGGGGGTGTTGATCCTTGCAAATCAAATAGCAGAATGTTCAAATTTGCAAGGACCTGTGAATTTCAGCAAATTCGACTCTACTATTAACATTCAGCAGTGTATAAAAACTCCACAAATGTAGCAGAAAGGATGCCAGCTCACCTGTTGTTGCTAAATATGTAGGAGCGCGGAAGTTCTTCCTGACCAGACATGAAAATAATAATCAAAAGGAAAATGTATTCCAGCTCCAAAAAATTAATCCTTTATTAGAAGTTAAGATTGCACTTCCATGGAAAATCTTTGGGAGAATAAGTCAGAGTTGACAGACAAATCGTCATGTGTCTCAGATCCACTCCAGTCAAAGCTGATGCATTGCTAGAGTCAGGGTCTTTTTCCCTAAATCACGTTTCTCACAGATGGGTAGCAAAAGCCTGCTCACAAATTCCTAAATTTTGCAAGTTTTCCCAACAACAAAGAATGGAGAGGTCTGCTATTTTTATCATAGGTACACTTCAACTGTGAGAGACAGAATCTTAGAAGAAAATTAAAAATATCACATTGTATGATTTTTACATAATTAATTAGTATTTTATTTCATGCTGAATTTGATACAATAGAAAAACAGAACTTAATATTTGGTACATAAACCTTTGTTTGCAATTACAGAGGTCAGATGTGTCCTGTAGTTCTTGACCAAGTTTGCACACAATGCAGCAGGGATTTTGGTCCACTCCTCCATACAGATCTTCTCCAGATCTTTCAGGTTTTGGGGATGTTGTTGATCAACATTGAGTTTCAGCTCCCTCAAAAGATTTTCTATTGGGTTCAGTTCTGGAGACTGGCTAGGCCACTCCAGGACCTTGAAATGCTTCTTATGGAGCCACTCCTTAGGTGCCCTAGCTGTGTGATTCGGGTCATTGTCATGCTGGAAGACCCAGCCATGACCCATCTTCTATGTTCATACTCAGGGAAGGAGGTTGCCCATGCAGAGCCCGCCTCTTTCCCCCACATGATGACTGATTTAATCAGTCATCATGTGCCCTTAAGAGCCGTGGGTGGAGCGGTGCTCTGCCCCCTGCTGTTATTCAGTTAAATTCCGCTGTCAATTACTGACAGAGGGATATAACACGAGCAGGCCATAATCGCGTTATTCATCCTTCCCATTGGTGTCTCTGACATGTGATCATGGGGCACCGATGGGTTGTCATCACAGCTGGAGATCTGATGATGCTTGTCATTACGATACTCCTGTGAATGCCGGCTCATGGCCATCATTCATAGGAGATCATGATTTTAGCTATATTCATAGCAGTTCTGATGCATTGTTATGTATAGCACAGGCGATCAGACTATCGGAGCTTCAAGTCTCCTAAAGGTTTTAAAAATGTGATAAAAATAAAAAAACACTAAAGCTTGTCATCCCTTTTTGCTGTGATCACAAATGTCCAATCTATCAAAATATAAAGTATCAAAATATAAAATAAATAATTCTGATTGGTAAATGTAAGAAGAAAAAAATCAAAACACCAGAATTACATTTTTTTTGCCCACCTGTGGAAGCCGAAGCAAAACGCGCGTTGGGGCTAGTGGTGTGTCATCTTTTACTTCATAATATTGGTAAGAACCTGCGGGGACATTGTGGTGTCTGAATATATCAGCTTTGATCTGATTTCAGGCACAAGCCTACTATATAGCATCCATATATCTTCTGTTATATCTTCTGTTGTCTCTGAGGTTTACATAAGCACTATGCACTTTACTTCTATGGTTAAAATGCCCATGTGATGTAATATGGTTGTACATGCTGCTCTCTACCTGATCCTGTCTCTATTAAAACAAAAAGGGTGATGAACTTAATAAATTCAATATTTAATAGAGCACTATGATGAAATATAATAAAGTAAAATCCGAGTTGGAACACCCCTCTGAAACTATGGATGGCAGACCATCCGGAGAGAGTGATTATACACACTGAATATGGGGGAAGAAAAACCGGCAGGGTGGCAGGTGAAAATAAATAAAATATATGCAACAAAGTGTGGTTATAATAAAATACCCTTTATTAAAATATGGGTATACACATAAAACAATTAAAAGAAAGACATACCAGGCATGTACACGGTATCATAATATAATATGTTGTAGCATGAAGCTTGATATATAACCATGTAAAAATAAAGAAACAAGCTCAATAATAAACAGGTAATAGTTGTATATTTCTATATAAACCCCAAGGATGAAAAGGTGATAAAAAAAATAAAAAAAAAAATATAGTGAGGAATGAAATATATATGTGAATGTTGTGTATATAATATATAAATAAAGTGACACAACAATAGTCAATATAAAATTGTGAAGACGCACATAATCTAACCAAAAGTGTGCAGAAAAAACCACACTGAATGTGTGGAAACCACAAATTGAAATTCAGGGGATGAACAACTACCTGGTGAGCTGTATGATGTGCCTGGTGACGCGCCCCGATGCGCGTTTCGGAATGAATTACCTTCATCAGGGGGTTTATATAGAAATATACAACTATTACCTGTTTATTATTGAGCTTGTTTCTTTATTTTTACATGGTTATATATCAAGCTTCATGCTACAACATATTATATTATGATACCGTGTACATGCCTGGTATGTCTTTCTTTTAATTGTTTTATGTGTATACCCATATTTTAATAAAGGGTATTTTATTATAACCACACTTTGTTGCATATATTTTATTTATTTTCACCTGCCACCCTGCCGGTTTTTCTTCCCCCATATTCAGTGTGTATAATCACTGATCCTGTCTCTGTATTGCCTCTATTACTGAATTATATGTATTATATTGCTAACATGTACTAATATTCATTTTATAATAATCATGTAATAAACTTAAATCTTTTTATATATTACACTACTGGACGCGTTGCTCCATTTCTTTTCTGTATTGCAAAATTCAATAAGAGGCTATCAAAATATTGTATTTACCACATCTACTGGTATCAGTAAAAACATCAGCTCAGGGTACAAAAAATTAACCATCACACAGCCCCAGATCCCGAAAAAGAAAACGTTATGGGTCTTGGCAAATGGCGACAAAAGCAAAAAATGTTTTTCTTGCAAGTTTCTAATTTTTTTCATTACTTAAATAAAAAAAAAACTATACATACTTGGTATCTGCATACCCATACTGACCTGTAAAATCATATTGCTTGATCAATTTTAGCATATAGTGAATGTGGTAAATAAAAAACAAAAACTATTTTGGAATTGCACTTTTTTGCAACTTTACTGCGCTTGGAATTTTCTTCCTGTTTTCCAGTACACTATATGGTAAAATCAATGGTTTCACTCAAAAGTACTATTTGTCCTGAAAATATCCTCATATGACCATGCTGAAGTAAAAATAAAAAAGTTAAGGCTCTTGAAAAAAGGGAAAGAAAAACAAAAACTGAAAAAGGGAAAATGGCCCAGGGGCGAAGAGGTTAAATGCACTTCATATATGAATATACAAACGTAAATGATGGGAGACTTTCTTGTCACCTCTTTTTCTTCATAGATTATAAGCTCTTGTGAGCAAGACCCTCATTTCTTTTGTTGGAATTATTAAATAACTCTGTCGTGCCTTATTTTGTTTGTACATGTACTCCCTGCAATATAAAGTTACACCTATTAGTAAAGTTCTTGTTAGCAGAGTACAAATGTTAGTTAATGAGTCTGCCTCAGCTTGGTGTTCCTCTTTAAACTTACCACGATCGGAGATTAAGGACATGCAGCTCCGCAGGTGTTTTCTTGCTTTATAGCTACCTTGGCAGAGAATTGCACCATAAACCATTGATTTGCACAAAATACACCTAGTACAGAATAATCTAACTAAAATGCCCTAATTACACAATAGCTTTTAAATGAACTTGTTAAAATCTAATTAGACAGAGAGAAAGCAGACAGGATTATGCAGCAGTAATTATGACCAGACATGTACAAACATTAAAATGCCTACGATTGCAATTATGATTGGGCTCCTTTTATTTTCTACTTTAATTACATTTTTCAGTAAATATACAGTAGTTTAAGGCAAAATATATTTGATAAACTTGTCGTGGAAAACAGTAAATTTGAAAAATCCCTTGTTGTTGAGGTGTTTCAATTTCTACATTTTTGTTATCTGCAAAATTAAAAATGTTGTTAAATAAACTCATAAATAAGAGCCACTTGTGATGCTGCTTAGATTTAATTATTTGGCCACTTAATTCACAGATTACACTAGGCACCAAAATTTCAAAAGTTGTCTGGTTCAGAAATCAAATTAGCCATTTTTTAATGACTTTGATGTGCTGAATTCAAATATGACAAGGAAAACTATTCTTTGGCTCTAGTTTCCATGAAATCGAAGAGTTTGCGTTTTACTGTTATGTAAATTAACAAATAATTTACATGTAAGTTATTACTTCTACAAATATAAAACTGCACATGTATTGCCAAACAAATGTTATTAGATGTATTCAGAGGAAACTAAAGTGTATTTTAAATCTACTATATAATTAATTAATTCACATATCTCAGCACTTTGAACAATTTTAATTTTAACTATTAATATATGTTATTGCACAGAACAAAAAATGTCCTTAGTCCCTGGATACTCGGCTCCTTTTTACTTGTCTCTTGTGTTCAAGCATTGGATTATCTCTGGTGATTGTCCAACAGTAGTCTGCAAGCATCGAAGTGTTCCAATTACCCTGATATCTTTTATCCATAGTCGCAATTTCCTTGTGAAATCACTCACCGTGTTCGTCACTCACTGCTCCGCACTTTGGTGCAAAGAAGTCTAGATGCGAATGCAAGAGATGAATCTTTAATGGCATGTTGCAGCCAAGATTATGATACGCCTGAAGAAGATTTTCCACCAGCTCTTTATAGTTTTCTGACTTGGTGTTTCCAAGGAAATTTGTTACCACTAAATGGAAAGCTACCCATGCAGCCTTTTCCTTGCCACACAGTAAATGGTGAAACTCCTCATCTTGCAGCAGCACAGGAATCTGAGGACCAGTGAAGATTCCTTCCTTTATCTTTGCTTCACTCAACCATGGAAATTTACAAATGAGATACTTGAATGCTTCTGCTTTTTTGTCCATTGCCTTTACTAAGTTCTTCAAGAGACCAAACTTGATATGCAATGGAGGTAACAGAATTTTTCTGCGGTTCAACAAGTACTGGATGAAGAACGTTTTTAGAGTATGTGCACACGCTGTGGATTACCCTGCGGATTTTTCCGTGCGGATTTGGCTAAATCCGCAGGTCAAATACCTGCGGATTTAGTGCGGATTTCCCCTGTGTTTTGACACCTGCGGATTCCTATAACAGGAGCAGGTCTCAAAACACTGCGGATCTGCAAAAGAATTGACATGATGCGGATTTAAATCCACTTTAGATCCACTCAGAAACATCCGCAGCATGCAGACAGCGTTTTTGGTTTTAGGTTGACTTTGATGGTACTGTACAATGCAGCAGATCCGCAGGGCCAAATCCGCTGCAGATCCACAGCAGAATCTGCAACGTGTGTACACACCCTTAGTCCCCGGCTGCAGTGCATTTCTGAAGGGACAGTCTCTTTTCTTGTACTGTTCTTGTCTTGCTCGACTATCCCATTCACATAGGAAACAACAGTACTTTGCAAATTGTTCTGAATGAGCTGCAGATGGAAAATTGGGTACTGTATAGCCCACTTCTTTCTCTTAGAAATTCCTTTCCCAATTGGAGGCACCATGCAGAAGTAACAATTGGTACTATGGTCAGTTATGTATGTGAAGCCCAACTCTTGTCCTGATCTCCTATTTTGCAGGCAAAATACAGATTGCAGGCTTTCTTAACCTCATGAGTGAAGTTTTATAGAGTTGTGTGATGCAAGTTTAATTGGGATTGCATCATCTTTCTTTCTTTGACATCTATCATTTGTCATTTAGAGATGATGAAATATTGATAAATAAATTCATTAGTGATTTGGAGATTATGCAATATTGATGAATCAATCCATTAGTCAGTTGGATGGTGCAAAACTGATGACGCAAGGCTAATGATGTATTCCTTGCCTAGTGGTGTATCAAAGGCTGTGAGAAATATCAATGCACCCCGTATCATAAAAACTAGAGCCAATTTCTAAATTTAAGTATCATTTTCATTTTTAGCACCCCAAAATTAGTTATGTTTACCTGTTTTCATGTCTGAACCAATTTTGCTGTTGGCTAGTGTTACCAATGTGCTTTTACCTGTAAATGACCCGAATGACATTGTTGGGCATTTTATTCGTTAGCTGGAAATGGCTAGAAGTTTTTGTTACGTTATCCAAATTATTTTAAAAGTGTCTTTAATTCTGTGTTACATGGGTTTATATTTTAGTACCACTTGCAGAAATATTTTTTTATGTTCAACTTATTAAAAAGTTGTTTCTTATTCACACTAATTCATGCAAAGGCCAGTTAAATTGCCATCTCATAGACCAGTATTATAATTCTACTCAAAATGTCCAACAAGGATCCAGAAATGGATCCACCTGTGACAACCTCTGAAAAGTTTTTCATATGGTAGTGCTATGGCATAGGACATGCCCCTCGAAACAGAAAGACAAAACTACCAGTCATGCAGATATCTTTCTGGTTGAATTTGATTTTATATGCAGTTTTAAAGTGTTATAGGTAAAATCAGAGGGGTAGCTTGGTTTTGTGGCACCCAGGGAAAGAATTCAGTTTGGCGCCTCCCCCCAAAGTACATATGTGATTTGCACACTTAGTCACGTGCCGACTATCTGCTCTACCTATGTCTCTCAATGTTCAGTGAAAAATTGAGAGAAGCAGGAAGAAAAGCTAGTTGGCACGTGACCCTAAGCATGAAAATAGCATATGAGTAAAGTGACTGGAACTTTTAAGCAGAGCTGAATCCTGATAGTTAGTATATGACACACTCTTAGGACTGGCATGCTACAGGGCTTCATTTTATAGTTAAAGGGCTTGTGTAGGTTTGAAATGAAAGTCTGCAGTCACTCTAGGTGTTAGGGGCTGGCGGAACGCACCAAATAATAAGAAGATGGTAGTAAGGTGAGTTCGCAGCCCAGGGTCCACCGTGCAGAGATATTAACTGCTGCTCGGTAATGGCAGACACAAAATGGCGGTATCGCACTGGACACGTGTGGGTTAAATGCCACCCAGTGTGTAGTAGCACACCCAGTGTGTGACTATCACAGGGCACAGCTGAATCAGCGCTAGTGTACAGTCACAAGGCTCTGCCCAAGGACGTGGGGTAAGAGCCTCTCTAGACGCACTAAGCACACGGAGTCGCACCTGCAAATGCCACTAATAGACGCTGGCTACTGTGGAGTGCAGACCAAGTGCACAGTGGCGTACAGGTAAAGCCACTAGTTGGCGCTGAAGCTAGTCCCTGACTCTGCCTCCTTCCTGCACTAACTGGTAAGGCTGAACAACACATGCATACCAAGGGTAGGGGTTTCATAATGAGTCATTCACCAGAGGCATTCAGACATGCATACAACACTCACTCCACATGAACTATACCAGCGCACAGCCGTGCGGCTGTGTGATCCTTTTATAGCCGCTGCCTTCCAGGACCTTGCTGATGGCCCAATCAGAGCTGCTTGAGGACCTGAGCAAGTGACCTCCGACCACCAATGAGCGGTCGTCTCACGGGCATGCTCAGATGAGAAAAAGCAGGACTTAATTCAAGGAGCATCTGCTCGCCGCTGACTAATGCTGAATGCTATAGCTGAAACTGGGGCAGCAGCAGCCAGACACATAGCATTAGCCTGAGCAAGATGCTGGGACCAACGTCTCTGCTGAGCAGGAAACTCTGCGGCTGAAGAAGAATGGGAGACCACAGAGGACATGGCTTAAGCTTCCCCCTGTGCAGTGGCGGGAACTCGACGCCTAACATCTGAGTTCTTAAGTGGATGTTCATGTCAGCACATGTATACAATTTAAAAACAGGAATGCACAGTATAACAAATGTATAAAAATACTCTGCTGTAAAAAAGTAACAGTAAACAGCAAGTGTTAGTAAAAAGATGACTTGTTCACTGTGTGCATGGCCCATGTATTTATATTCACATGTATATGATTTGTATACTTCTGGCCACTTTCTGACCAATAGATTGATATGAAACAGAATTTACACTGGTGTGTAGGTCATGGGAACTGTCATCATTAGACTCAATGTCCGTAGAGCTGGAAGAAGCTCTCCGTTCAGATAAATCAGAGGTATTATGTGTTTTCTTCAGGAGAGGTCATGGTGATTTAGACACCTTCTGCCAACAACCCCACTGATACACCTGATCCTGCTGGTAATCATTAGTGTCCCACTTAAACTTATGTTTCTTGCGAAAAATTATAATATTCTCCAATTTTGTTCTTTTGTATTGGTTTTTCGCTTTTTTGTTTTTGTTTCTTTTTTACATATGTCATATGATTTTAATCATGTTTGATCACATGTTTTTTTGACCAATTTTCTTTGGTCCCCTTGACGACCAAGCCATTTTGTAGGTTAATGACCAGGCCTTAATTTTGAAATCGGACCACTGTCACTTTATGTGCTTATAACTCTGGAACGCTTCTGTGGATCCCTCTGATTCTGACACTGTTTTTTCGAGACATATTGTACTTCATGATAGTGGTTAAATTTCTTCAATATGACTTGCGTTTATTTATGAAAAAAATGGAAATATGGCAAAAAATTTTAAAATGTTGCAATTTTCAAACTTTTTATTTTTATGCCCTTAAATCAGAGAGATATGTCACAAAAAATTGTATATAAATAACATTTCCCACATGTCTACTTTACATCATCACAATTTTGGAACCAAAATTTTTTTTTGTTAGGAAGTTATAAGGGTTAAAATTTGACCAGCGATTTCTTATTTTTACAACAAAATTTACAAAACCATTTTTTTAAGGGACAACATCACATTTGAAGTCATTTTGAGGGGTCAATATGACAGAAAATACCCAAAAATGACACCATTCTAAAAACTGTACCCCTCAAGGTGTTCAAAACCACATTCAAGAAGTTTATTAACCCTTTAGGTATATAACAAGAATTGAAGCAATGTGGAAGGAAAAAAAATAACATTTAACTTTTTTTCCCTCAAATTTTTTTTGGACACTTTTTTTTTATTTTGTCAAGGGTTACAGGAGAAAATGAATCACAATATTTGTTGTGCAATTTCTCCTGAGTACACCGATACCCCATGTGTGGAGGAAGACCAATCTTTAGGTGCACTGCAGTGGTCAGAAGGGAAGGAGCATCATTTGAGATTTTGAATGTCAAATTGGCTGGAATCGAAAGCGGGCGCCATGTCGCATTTGGAGAGGCCCTAATGTACCTAAACAGTGGAAACCCCCCATAAGTGACCCCATTTTGGAAACTAAACCCTCCAATGAACTTATCTAGATATGTGGTGAGAACTTTGAATCCCCAAGGTCTTCACAGAAGGTTATAACGTAGAGCCATAAAGTTAAAAAAATCATATTACTTCCACAAAAATGATCTTTTTATCCCCAATTTTTATTTTCCCAAGGGTAGCAGGACTCCAAAAGTTGTTGGGCAATTTGTCCTGAGTACGCTGATACCCCATATGTGGGGTGGATCCACTGTTTGGGAGCATGGGAGAGCTCGGAAGGGAATGAGTGCCGTTTTGGAATACAGACTTTGATGGAATGGTCTGCAGGCGTCATGTTGCATTTGCAGAGCCTCTGATGTGCCTAAACAGTGGAATCCCCCCACAAGTGACCCCATTTTTGGAAACTAGATCCCCCAAGGAGCTTATCTAGATGTGTGGTGAGAACTTTGAACCCAAGTGCTTCACACAAGTTTGTAACGTAGAGACGTGAAAATAAAAAAATCATATTTTTTTCCACAAAAATGATCTTTTTGCCCCCAAATTTTTAGATTCACAAGGGTAACAGGAGAAATTGGACCCCAAAAGTTGTTGTGCAATTTGTCCTGAGTATGCTGATACCTCATATGTGGGGGTAAACCACTGTGATCGCCTTACTGCGATCCTTGGGAGGCAGAATGCACAAATCCACAAAAGGTGAGAATTGGTTTTATTTTTTACGCCATTCCTAGTGATATTAGTGATGAGGCGACTTTATTCTTCAGGTCGGTGTGATTACAGTGATACCAGATTTAGATACTTTTTTCGTGTTTAGCTTCTGTCACACGCTAAAAGATGCATTTTTTAGGAAGAATTTTTGTAAGAAATTTTTGCACCTCCGTATTTTGAGAGCTATAATTTTTCCGTATTCCGGCTGACAGAGTCATGTGTGGGCTTGTTTTTTGCAGGATGAGCTGACGTTTTTATTGCTACCATATTCGGGCACATAACGTTTTTTGATCGCTTTCTATTCCGATTTTTGTGGAGGCAGAATGAACAAAAACAAGCAATTCAGGAATTGTTTTTTTTTTTTTCCTCCGTTCCGCGTGTGGTAAAATTAGTATGACAGCTTTATTCTTCGGGTCACTGCGATTACAGTGATACCTCATTTATATCTTTTTTTATGTTTTGGTGTTTTTTACACAATAAAAACTTTTATAGAAAAATAATTATTTTTGCATCGCTTTATTCTGCGAGCTATAACATTTTTATTTTTCGTCTGATGATTCTGTATGGTGGCTTGTTTTTTGTGGGACAAGATGATGTTTTCAGTGGTACCATGGTTATTTATATCTGTCTTTTTGATCGCGTGTTATTGCACTTTTTCCAAGCGGTATGATGATACCACTTGGAAAAAGTATATTTTGCTACTTTTTTGTGTTTTTTTATGGTGTTCACTGAAGGGGTTAACTAGGTCCCTGCCCCCCTTGCCGTGCCTCTCAGCTGTCATAGACAGCTGTCGGCACTGAACTGAAACTGATTGTTTACAAGCAGTAACAGTTCAAAGGCAGGACGTTCAGAGTCCGTCCTGGTGCAGGAAGTTACATCCAGCCCGTGACGGACTGTGCACGTCCATAGACATTAAGGGGTTAAATACACGTAATTTCCTTTAGAGTGTAGCTTTGACAGAGAGCGCCACAGTGTGTTCGAAAAGTGTAGCTCCTGAGGGCCATGTGAACTTGTATTTGGCTGTAAGGCCAGAGTCACACTACAGTGAGATACGGTCGAGTCTCGCAGGTTAAAACCAAGCTCTGGCACCTGCACTCCGGAGCGGAGCGTGCAGCTCCATGTATTGCTGTGCGGCTGCATGCTGAGCTACAGAGTGCCGGCGCCAGAGCTTGGTTTTAACTTGTGAGACTCGGCCGTATCTCGCTGTGTGTGATCCCGGCCTTAACGTTTTTAACCGTGATTGAATAAATTATTTTTGACTATTTGGAAGCTGGAACATATTTCTTCTTTTGTTGCAACTTACAGGTGACTGCACCAGTTCTGTGCTTTCCCACACCACATGCCGCAATAAAACAGGTGAGCTGGTTTTTCACTCTTCTTTGTCTTGGATATATGTGGAAATAACTATTTTGTTTGATCTATTTTTACAATAGTGGGACAAGGTGATTTATCCTTGTATTAATGTATTTGTCTTTTATGCTTTCATATATGCCTTTGTATGATGTGACAGGCCAGGCACTTTGAGAGCAGACATGGAGTTGACAGGTGTGCAGTGGTTGAAGCTGAAAGACCTCTGTAAAGTCCTTCAGTGTTTTGAGGAATGCACACGGCTGGTAAGCGCAGACGACGCCATCCTAAGCATGAGCATCCCACTTATGCGTCTGCTCATGCAAACTTTGACGCACCTTAAGGAGCAGGCGTCTGCAGCCAATGTTGACGAGGAGGAAGAGGTGGAGGGAATCCTTGATAACATTCAGCCATTGTCTGCTCAGGGACCTCTCCTGGATGAGGTGGAGGAAGAAGAGGAGGATGATGATGGGGATGATTACTTAGGGGAGGAGGATGCATCTCGTGATTCCGTATGGAGAAATATATGGGCCTCATTACTTTGTATAGCGCACTAAGCGCTGGCCATAATACTGTATGGAGTTATATACTGTCAGTTTTTGGAGGTATTGGAGAATTTAAAATGGATATCAGTCATGAGATGTAAGAAGTGAAGTATTTTTCATTGTACTATACTGCTATTTCTCTGCCGTATCGGAGCATCACGAGTTGTGGTATGTGTTAAAGGGGCGCTCTTTGGCCCTGGGCCCACGAAAACCTGGAGCCAGCCCTCCCCCCCACAACTGTAGCCAAATAACCCCCATTTTTCAGTGTGTAACTAGTATTATGAAGTTAATTAAGGTTGACAAGCTTCAGTAACAAGAATTTATGCTTTTGGCATTCAAATGGGCACTGTTGGTGTGTTTCCTGTCCTCCTCTCACTGCAGACTTTAATTCTCCATTTACTTACATTGGGTTTCGTGTTTCGGGACGACCCCGACTTTTCCCTATAGTCGGCCGATTTTGCTCGACCCGACTTTTGGAAAAGTCGGGTTTCATGAAACGAAACTCGACCCTAAAAAACCAAAAGTCGCTCAACACTAATTAGTACATATAGACCGCAGCTGTACTCCATTGTTACACAAATCTCTCCAGGAAAAAGCTAGACATGAAACGCGTGTTGGGGTCAGTGCTACCACTCAGGTTGTATTGAATAAGCCTATTTTACATGCACTTTGAATTGCCATGCTTTAATATTGTACTATGCCGCTGAGGTAGTCGAGCTCTTCTGTCAGTATAGACTATCTGCGCGCACTATACAGTGGTATTTTTTTTGCACAACAGTTTATGGTGATTTTTGCACTTGGCAATATATAAATGACTGATCTCCTTTTGACATGAGTAAACTATCTCGTTTTACATGTGATGTTTTTTCCAGGTGTGGATTTGATCCATTTGTACTTAGCGATAGTGGTCATAATGTAAACATGACACGAGTTTATTATTATTATTGTTCATTTTTATAGCACCATTTATTCTATGGCACTTTACATGTGAAAAAGGGGCATACATGGACAAGTACAATAAATATGAGCAATACAAGTACAAAAGGAGAGAGTACCCTGCCTGCAAGGGCTCACAGTCTACAGTGGATGGGTGAGGACATACTAGGAGAGGGTAGAGATGGTTGTGCAGCAGTTCAGTAGACTGAAGATAACTGCAGGTTGAAGGCTTGTTGGAAGAAGTGGGTCTTCAGGTTCATTTTTAAAGTTTCCATGGTACATGAAAGTCTGAGTTGGGGTAGAGAGTTCCAGAGTATGGGGGAAGTACGGAAGAAGTCTTGACTATGGTCGTAGGAAGAAGAGATAAGAGGGGAGTAGAGAAGGACATCTTATGAGGATCGAAGGTTGCGTGTAGGTAAGTACCGGGAGACCATGTCACAGATGTATTAAGGAGACAGGTTGTGGATGGCTTTGTATGTCATAGTTAGGATTTTAAACCAAAGCCTTTGGACAATAGGAAGTCAATGAAGGGCTTGGCAGAGAGGAGAGGCTGGGGAATAATGGAGAGACAGGTGGATTAGTCAGGCAGCAGAGCTTAGGATAGATTGGAGTGGTGCAAGAGTGCTAGAGGATAGGCCAGAGAGTAGGAGGTTGCAATAGTCAAGACGGGAGATGATGAGGGTGTGCACGAGCATTTTTTGCAGTTTCTTGTTCAAAGAATGTACGGATCCAGGAAATATTTTGAGTTGGAGTCAGCAGGAGGAGGCAATGGTTTGGATATGTGGCTTGAAAGAGAGTGCAGAGTCGAGGATCACCCCGAGGAACCGAGCTTGCGGGACTGGGGAAAGTGAGCAGCGATTGAAATTGATAGTTAGGTCCTGTGGAGGGGTGGAGTGAGATGGGGGAAAGATGATGAATTCTGTTTTGTCCATGTTCAATTTTAGAAAGTGAGCAGAAAAGAAAGATGAAATAGTGGACAGACATTGTGGGATTTTGTTCAGCAAGGAGGTGATGTCAGGTCCAGATAGGGAGATCTGCATGTCATCGGCGTAGAGATGATACTGCAAACTGTGGGATTCTATGAGTTGTCCCAGGCCAAAGGTGTAGGTGGAGAAGAGTAGGGGTCCTAGAACTGAGTCTTGGGGAGCACCGACAGACAGGGGGCGAGGTGAGGAGGTGGTGTGGAAGAAGTAGACACTGAATATTCGGTCTGTTAGATACGATGAGATCCAGGATAGGGCAAAATCTGTGATGCAAACAGATGAGAGAATGTGTAACAAGAGGGAATGGTTCACAGTGTCAAAGGCAGAGGCAAAGACAGGTCCAGGACAGAGTAGTGTCGCTTGCTCTTGGTGGTTAGTAGGTCATTGGTGACTTTACTTATGTCAGTTTCAGTTGAGTGATGCAGTCGGAAGCCAGATTATAAGCCAGGGGTGGGGAACCTTTTTTCTGCCGAGGGCCATTTGGAATTTTATAATAGCGTTCGGGGGCCGCATAAAATTATTAATAATGATGAGTGAGTATACTCGTTGCTCGGGTTTTCCCAAGCATGCTCAGGTGTCCTCTGAGTATTTTGGCGTGCTCGGAGATTTAGTTTCTGTCGACGCATTTGCATGATTTGCAGCTGCTGGACAGGCTGAATACATGTGGGGATTCCTTAACAAACAGGCATTCCTCACATGTATTCAGCACACGTCCCCAATAGGCAGCACAGGTCCCCTATATGCAGCACAGGTCCCTTATAGGCAGCACAGGTCCCCATTAGGCAGCACAGGTCCCCATTAGGCAGCACACGTCCACAATAGGCAGCACATGTCCCCAATATGCAGCACATGTCCCCATTAGGCAGCACACGTCCCCATTAGGCAGCACATGTCCCCAATATGCAGCACATGTCCCCATTAGGCAGCACAGGTCCCCAATATGCAGCACATGTCCCCATTAGGCAGCACACGTCCCCATTAGGCAGCACAGGTCCCCAATATGCAGCACATGTCCCCATTAGGCAGCACACATCCCCATTAGGCAGCACAGGTCCCCAATATGCAGCACATGTCCCCATTAGGCAGCACAGGTCCCCAATATGCAGCACATGTCCCCATTAGGCAGCACAGGTCCCCAATATGCAGCACAGGTCCCCATTAGGCAGCACAGGTCCCCAATATGCAGCACATGTCCCCAATATGCAGCACAGGTCCCCATTAGGCAGCACAGGTCCCCATTAGGCAGCACAGGTCCCCAATATGCAGCACACGTTCCCATTAGGCAGCAGACGTCCCCAATATGCAGCACATGTCCCCAATATGCAGCACATGTCCCCATTAGGCAGCACACGTCTCCAATATGCAGCACACATCCCCATTAGGCAGCACATACTGACCTGACACAGCAGCACCAGTGACCAGGATGATGAAGATGGCAGGCTGGGTTGACTAGGAAGGCAGGCCGCAGACCGCGCAGCTCACACTGGGTAGCAGCGTGCAGTTACTCGTCCTGGTTAGTATCAGTGCGCGCGGACCGCTGGGGTCCGGTGGGGTGTGCTCAGTCCCCGTCAGTGCCTGCGGCTGCACGTATCAGTGCGCGGTATCCAGCGGGCGGAGCTAGGAAGCAGAGCAAGAGTCCTCCTCTGCTCCTCTGGCATCAAGGTACCCGATCGCGACTCTGGAGCAGCTGCGGGCCGGATCAAAGGATATGGCGGGCCGTATACGGCCCGCGGACCGGACGTAACCCACCCCTGTTATAAGCGGTCAAAGAGGAAGCAGGAGGAGAGGTGGGAGGACAATTTTAGATGGATGTGCTGTTCCAATAGTTTTGAGGCATAGGGGAGAAGTGATATTGGGCAATAGCAAGACACAGAGGATGGATCAAGGGATGGCTTTTTGAGGATGGGCGTGATTGAGGCATGTTTGAAGGATGACAGGAAGACACCATTTGCAAGTGAAAGGTTGAAGAGATGGGTTAGGGTTGGGATGAAGACTGTGGCGAGGTTAGGGATGGGGTGGGACTGGAGCAGGTCAAGTGTGCAAGTGGTGAGATGTGATCTTGACAGAAAGGTGGAGAGCTGATCTTCTGTCATGGTGGAGAATTATTGTACTAAATTATATTTATGCTAACCGATAGTGATTATAATGTGCACGATTATACCTGGTATTCATTTCTATGTACTCCATGACCTTGTGCATACATTATTTTAGGATTTTTTTGTCCTCTTTATTGAATAGCATACTTACCTAATTGGGTGTCCCTCAGGCACTTCCCAGTTTCAGGTTAGACTTGTTGGAAAGGCTGTTTTTTTACCATCCTGATGTGTGTAGCAATCTGTGCATTTGTTTTCCCCAATTTTTGAAATGTTTTCATGTATTTTTTGTGCATGATTAAAACATTTTTCAGATAAATTTAATTGGGCTTGAGGTTCTCTTTCTTATAGGGAGTTTTTTGTAGAATTAGGGTTGAGGAAACTGCAAATTCTATAAATATTTTTTTCGAGTTGGATGCAGCAGGAGGTGATAAGGGCTTGTGGTGGTGATGGCAAACTCAGTCGAAGGGTTCAAGAGAGGCCTGGATGTCTTCCTGGAGCATAACAATATTGTATCTTACAGTTATTGTTAGGTTCTTTAGAAGGACGTAGATCTGGGGATTTATTCTGACAGAATTTTATAGGCTGAACTGGATGGACTAATGTCTTTTTTCTTACTTACTAACTATGTTACTATGACATGCTGTTAGAGGAGTTTGGATGCAAACTTCCACCTATGTCTCACATCTGCAGAATTTTCCCCTTGAACAACTTTTGGACTTCACCTTTGAAGGAGATTATCATCTTATATACAAAGACCAAACTATTATAATACTATACACTGTGCTCTCTAAACATAACACTGCCACACACTATGCTTCCTAAACAATAACATTGTCATAAACTGTGCCCAGGATAAAATATAATACCCCATTTCTACATATTCTAATTGTAATACATAAATGATAAAAAAAAGTGATCAAAAGTCAGATAGGCTTATAGGCTTAAAATTTGCCTTCTTACTGCTCACAATGATTATTCCTAATTATAACAATTCTATGAATCCTGGTGTCTTACAGGAATCTCTGTTCTTAGGAATTAATCTATAAAATCCAGTACTTCAGTAGAAATTCTGTAACATGTATTTCTTTCAGCAGAACCAGTGTTGGAGATGGGGCAACCTGGACAATTTCCCAGAGACCCCCTACCCAAAAGGAAGACAATATTTGGAAATTATAAGGCCATAAAACATGCTTTGATATGGAAATTTAATCTTACTCTGAAAGTGTGCCTCAAAAGATTTCACACATTGTCCCATTTTCTGTCTCCCCCAGACACTTAATCCTGCATACAAAACATGAGTGTTAGATTTTTGGGCTATTTTATTTTATTTTAAAAAATGTGTTTGCAACTTTTTACTGCATATAGTATGATGCTCTACCACAGCCCCCAATATAGCATGATGGTCCACCCCGTAGACCCCTATGTATTATGATGGTCACTCACAGCCTCCTCAAAATAAAAAACCTTATACTCACCTCATCCTCTGCCGCCTCCGTCTACTTTTCTATCTGGTCTTGCAGTGAACGCTGGTGGCATGTCGCAGCGATATCATCGCACAAGTGACATTCCCTCTGTGGTGTCGGCCTCCGGCAGGTCGTAGTCTAAAAGGAAGCTTGCTGGAGAAAATGACGTGGCTCTGTTCTCTGACACAACTGTTAACAGTATCAGCGGTCTAAGTATGGCAATACTGTTAACAGTGTAGCACACAATGCAGCCCACAGTTGGACAGGCCCTTCTGGCATTTGACAGAATTGCCAGATGGCCAGTCCGGCCCTGCTACCAGACATCTCCTTGCCTGAATTGCTCTGATGTACTACAATGCAGCTTTTACTGCTGCCATAGCCACTACACTCCATATCTCTCCAGTTTGTCTGCTCACTGTGTTTTTTAGTGCTAGATTGCACAGCTGCTGCAATGGATGCCACTGCTGGCTCCAAACTACTAGATAGCTCCATGACTGCCCCATCTCATGAGTGGATACAGATAGAAGAAGGTCCTCTTTGCATTTCAATAACTTACAATAATGCACAATTTCACCTACTTTCACTCTTACCTCTTGGGACCCTGTGCAGCTTCACAGGTTGAATCAATGGAATGTCTGCCCCTGCTCTACCACGTGTATTATGTCAATTCCACTGCACAGCCATTCAAGTAACACATCTCCAGAATGCCTGTCCACTGTGTTTTGTAATGCTAGACTTATACTGCTGCAGCCAGCGCTACTATTGCTGGCCCTACACTGCCAGAAATCTCTTTGCCAGCCCAACCCTCTGCCACTACTACTGCTGCCTCCATTGAGTGGGGGCACAGAAAAAAACTTATTGTCTTAGGTGCCAACCTTCACAGACAGACAGGAATTATCTAAGATTACTGTAGGCACCTTCTAGGTATTTTGTAGTTTACTTTGATTTATGCTATCATGCATGGTATGATGTTTTGCAACTTGCTACAATCTTTTAATGCAAGTTAATTCTCTTTCAGTGTTTGTCACTCTGGGTTGGTGTATATTTTAATATTTAGAAATAAAAATGATTTTTAAGGGATTACATGTTCACATGCTATTGCTCATTCCCTAGTCTTTGGATGGAATTTCCATACTGCCACAACACAGTCAAGGCAGTCGGACATCTCCTGTCTGCAGATTGTGTTTTAGAGTGAAAGACTGTGCTGTTGATGTGAAACATACTCTCTTGAAGGCATGCAAACATCAAAAAGCTCAAAAAAGCAGAGATAATTTTTGGAACACTTGAAAAAAAACATTTGTAATTTTTTACTTGATTTGAGAATAGAAAACCTGTTGCAGATCCCAAGCAAGGGTTATTTTTTTCACTACTAGTTGAGAAAACATTATTTCTTTACTTTCAAAAGTGCACATCTATTTTTGTTCCCAAAAAAAGAAATAATTTTTGGACATCTTGTAGAAAAGCTCATAGTCGTTAGATAGGACGAGACGGTGTTTGTTCGGTTGTGCTTTCATTAACACAAACACCTAACCTACATACACGTTAAACATCAAGCTTATTCCCCTTTCCACCATGACCTCGCTTTTTCTCACTCGTGTTGCAAGTAGCTTACCCTCTTGTACCCTGCTGCTTCACAACCTTAGGCCCACAGCAGTTAGTCACCTGTCACTAATTGAATAATCACTATTTATTTTCTTAGTGTGCCTGGACATTACTGTTATACCTAAGTATTTTTAAGTGGAAATCTGGCTTTCTGATTTGCCACTGCAACACAGTTTTAGCACAAACGATTTGGAGTAGCTAATTGGGCCTTGTGGCTGCACCACTATATTAGACCTAACAATTTTTAAGTGAAAATCTGGCCTTCTGATTTGCCACTGAAACACAGTTTTAGCACAAACGATTTGAGGTAGCTAATTTGGCCTTGTGGCTGCACCACTATATCAGGCGTAACAATTTTTGACTTCACACAAGCTTGTGTAGGAGCGACTTCTCTGCATTGTGACACTGAGCAAATGGCACCAGGAAATCAAGATGTTTGCTTTTTATATGGCCAAGTATATGTGACTTCGGCAGCCAAATACAGAAGACCTTGTGTCATGACATTGTGGATGGTTTCTGCACTCTGATTGGTTGCCGGAATCAGCACACATAAATTTAAGGGAAAAAAAAAGCTTGTGCCGCTACTGTGATCTCTTCAGACGCTCCTCTAACCTCTCCATACCCCTTCTCTCATCAGACACATCACCCTGAACTCCCCACGCATCATACAGCACCTCTATTGTAGCCAAAGTAGTACAAAAGCATTAGTGGAAGCGCAATGATTTTCCAAACTGTGACCAACTTTTGAAGACTGTGAGTTAAAATGCTCATGAATGAGAACATGAATCAGAATTTGCTATGTTCATGCCAAATTTGAGATTGGCGAATGTTTTCCGAACAAGTTCGCTCATCTCTTCATAGATGCTGTATATATTGTGAAAGATGCTTCCATTCCACAGATAAACTCCTGTGTGATCCAGCTAGTCTGATTTGAAGTCCTATGATTCAGCAGTGTAACAGAGGGGCACTGGAACAGGGAAGATGGAATAAGTGAATATTTTAATGCACATGCACTACCTTAAATACATGTTAAAAAAAGGTTATGTGATAACATTTTTGCGATGGGAATGCTTCTTTAATCCAGTATTCTTGTCTTCCAAGTAAAGATGGTTTTGTGCAGTATTTCATCCTTATTAGACCTGTCTCACCCTTGCATAGACATGAAAATATTATTTTGCATTTAAAATGCCATGCATTTGAGTAAGTCACCTATTCAACATGGTAGGAAATATTCAGAGTGACCATGGTAAAAAAAAAAGATTCACATATGCCATATATATGCCATATATTATATAGATTTAATTTATTTTATGTATTCGTCACACCTGTATGGATGCACATTATTATTGAGATGAGATATTTGATTTTAAGTATCACACAAAATGTATAAACTTAGCCTTTCACGTGAAACACATAATTCTGTTCACATAAAACAATTGTGCACAATAGTTGGAGAATGGCAAACTTTTAACCTGCAACGTAAAAAAGAAAACATCAGCTGCAGTCTTATCCCTATACGGCAATGAATCATGAAACATTCCTGGTAAACTCATCATGTCCCCATGGAAACCATATCTTTTGAGAAGGAAGAAAATGGTACGTATATGACATGCAAAGCTGCAGTTTTGCTTGGATTCTTTCCTGATATTGTGTTCAAAGATTTTTTTCAGGTATAAAGCAAGAAAGCATAAGAAAATACAATGCCTGGGAGATAAGTAAAGCCAGTTGTAGATGCTTAGATTGGTGAGAGTTGATGATGTGGATGAAGAATGTAATCTAAGTGACTAATAAGGTCTCTAGGGAAGAATAAATATTGTCATTTCACATAGAACAGCTGTCCATTCTATCGTCCATTGAGTTCTCCTGGATCCTAAGAGTTGTAAATCGCCATTTTTGTTTTGTTTTACAATGCTCTTTAGACTTCTCAAATGCGAAGTTCAAATATCAAATTCTATATACTCGGCCTATTTTCCATCAGTTAGAAGACATATCTAAATTTTGGAATACCAAGCATGAAATGTATTTCTTTATTTCTTAGGAAAATTAAAGTCAAAATTATTCAAATCAATCAAATCTTTTTACGTCCATCTTTATTAGTGTTTCAAAATGTGTAAAAATATAATATTTCCCACACTGTTGTTGTAGTCCACCTTCCACCCTCTTCATTTAGGCTCCGTTTACATCTGCACAGTGGATTCCACTATGTGCCAGGTCCATTGTGCAGATGCGAGCCCACATCAAAGGCAGGGATATGACTTATGATGGAAATAGTACATCATAAGTCATTAAGGGGTTAAAGTGAGCATCTTACTCCCATAATAAGTATTAAAAAAGCTTTCCAGTCAAATAAGGGACATAGTCCTGATAAAAGTCATACTAGCACTGTACATTTTAATGGCACTGTGCCTGAGAAGGTTGCAATGTAAATGGCGGGGCTTCAGTACATCCTTGCCATAGCTGATTGTACTTTTACACCCCCTCAGTTGGCAATTTGGGGACATCTCTTGCTTCTGATTGGCAGCACTAACTTGCCCAGAATGAGCTCTGCCTACAATCATCTCACATGTGTAAGGCGGCCAGGGTGGTAGTCGTGGCAACAGGCTGTAGCGTTCCCCCATTCTGGCATCCCACAGATGTGTCACGGACGTGGTTTGTGGAACCACTGTGCTACAGACCGCTGAGAGACTAGAGGGGCATGACTAAGCGAGCACCAGACTGTTCACTAGAGCCTCTGATGATGAGGTTATACTTGGCTCCCAATGACACCAGGTGCCACTGCAGGACAGACCAGCGGTCGCACAGCAGCTGGACCCAGAAGGACAGACTGGATGGAGCAGCAGGAAGAGTTTGTATCAGAGTGCAGTAGGCAGAGTGCAGTAGACAGAGTAAGTATCAGATTGCAGCAGGCAGAGTTTGTATCAGAGTGCAGCAGGCAGGGTCTGCATCAGAGTGCAGCAGGCAGAATCTGCACCAGAGTGCAACAGGCAGAATTTGCACCAGAGTGCAGTAGGCAGAATCTGCACCAGAGTGCAGCAGGCAGGATCTGCACCAGAGTGCAGCAGGGACTGGTATGAAACCTTACACAACATAGACTGCAAAACAGGAAAGTTGCTCAAGCACCTCCCCAGTGGGGAGGAAGCAATATATCCATAATGCCATTGGCCAGGGAGGAAAAAGCAAGTGCGCGTGTAGGCTTTAAGAGAGCGGGAACACGCATGCGCGTGCCCTAAGGACATGGCTGTAAGCCCGGCAGGAAGCTCTGCTGGGAGCATGCAAAGCTAGGGGAAGGGAAGAACCAACCACAGTGCGGGTGAGTGAAGTAACACATCGAAGACCCTGCCTGTCAGACCAGGACTCTGGCGTGGTGTTAACAAGATTAAACACAATGTACCTTCTCCTGCATCTGCACATTTACTGTCAGACATCCCTCTCCTCGGCTTCTGTCACTCTGGCTCCCGATCCATGAGCGCCACAAACCACTTCAGAGTCAATGTCTTTTTTTTCAACAGTTTAACTTTACTGAGCAGTAGGGTATATTTCACAAATGCAGCACAGTGTACACAGAGGGGCATCTCTCAAGCTTTCCCTGCCATGATCCATGGCCCCTTACTAGGCTATTAACATCAGCCCTCAGCTGTCTGCATAGCCATTGCTGCCTATTAATTATAGGGGGACCCCATGTAATTTTTTTCATGAAATAATCTTTTATTAACTAAATACATGTCCAGTATTTTGCACACATACACACTATTCTAATTGGTATTTGTCACTGACACGTACTATACTGTATATATCTACATATTCTATATGGATTTTCTGTATGTAATCCATCTCTCTTATCCTGTGGACTCCTGCAGTGATTTTACAGAAGCCAGAAAATGAATTACCGGTTATTCTTCTATATATAGCTCTCTCTGCAATATAAATACACACACATATACAGTCATATGTTAAAGCTTGGGCACCCCTATTAATGTTAACCTTTTTTCTTTATAACAATTTTGGTTTTTGCAACAGCTATTTCAGTTTCATATATATAATAACTGATGGACTCAGTTATATTTCTGGATTCAAATGAGGTTTATTGTACTAACAGAAAATGTGCAATCTGCATTTAAACAAAATTTGACCGGTGCAAAAGTATGGGCACCCTTATCATTTTCTTGATTTGAACACTCCTAACTACTTTTTACTGACTTCCTGAAGCACTAAATTGGTTTTGTAACCTCATTGAGCTTTGAACGTCATAGCCAGGTGTATCAAATCATGAGAAAAGGTATTTAAGGTGGCCACTTGCAAGTAGTTCTCCTATTTGATCCTCCTGTGAAGAGTGGCATCATGGGCTCCTCAAAACAACTCTCAAATGATCTGAAAACAAAGATTATTCAACATAGCTTTTCAGGGGAAGGATACAAAAAGTTTTCTCAGAGATTTAACCTGTCTGTTTCCACTGTGAGGAACATAGTAAGGAAATGGAAGAACACAGGTACAGTTCTTGTTAAGCCCAGAAGTGGCAGGCCAAGAAAAATATCAGAAAGGCAGAGAAGAAGAATGGTGAGAACAGTCAAGGACAATCCACAGACCACCTCCAAAGATCCGCAGCATCATCTTGCTGCAGATGGTGTCACTGTGCATCGGTCAACAATACAGCGCACTTTGCACAAGGAGAAGCTGTATGGGAGAGTGATGTGAAAGAAGCCGTTTCTGCAAGCACGCCACAAACAGAGTCGCCTGAGGTATGCAAAAGCACTTTTGGAAAAGCCAGTTATATTTTGGAAGAAGGTCCTGTGGACTGATGAAACAAAGATTGAGTTGTTTGGTCATACAAAAAGGCGTTATGCATGGAGGCTAAAAAACACAGCATTCCAAGAAAACACTTGCTACCCACAGTAAAATTTGGTGGAGGTTCCATCATGCTTTGGGGCTGTGTGGCCAATGCCGGCACCGGGAATTTTGTTAAAGTTGAGGGTCGCATGGATTCAACTCAGTATCAGCAGATTCTTTACAATAATGTGCAAGAATCAGTGACGAAGTTGAAGTTCCGCAGGGGATGGATATTTCAGCAAGACAATGATTCAAAGCACCGCTCCAAATCTACTCAGGCATTCATGCAGAGGAACAATTACAATGTTCTGGAATGGCCATGCTAGTCCCCAGACCTGAATATCATTGAACATCTGTGGGATGATTTGAAGCGGGCTGTCAATGCTCGGCGACCATCAAACTTAACTGAACTGGAATTGTTTTGTAAATAGGAATGGTCACAAATACCTTCATCCAGGATCCAGAAACTCATTAATATCTACAGGAAGCGACTAGAGGCTGTTATTTTTGCAAAAGGAGGATCTACGAAATATTAATGTCACTTTTATGTTGAGGTACCCATACTTTTGCACCGGTCAAATTTTGTTTAAATGCAGATTGCACATTTTCTGTTAGTACAATAAACCTCATTTGAATCCAGAAATATAACTGAGTCCATCAGTTATTAGATATATGAAACTGAAATAGCTGTTGCAAAAACCAAAATTGTTATAAAGAAAAAAGGCTAACATTAATAGGGGTGCCCAAACTTTAACATATGTATATATATATATATATATATATATATATACTGTGTGTATGTATATATACAGTGGGGCAAAAAAGTATTTAGTCAGTCAGCAATACTGCAAGTTCCACCACTTAAAAAGATGAGAGGCGTCTGTAATTTACATCATAGGTAGACCTCAACTATGGGAGACAAACTGAGAAAAAAAAATCCAGAAAATCACATTGTCTGTTTTTTTTTCATTTTATTTGCATATTATGGTGGAAAATAAGTATTTGGTCAGAAACAAAATTTCATCTCAATACTTTGTGATATATCCTTTGTTGGCAATGACAGAGGTCAAACGTTTTCTGTAAGTCTTCACAAGGTTGCCACACACTGTTGTTGGTATGTTGGCCCATTCCTCCATGCAGATCTCCTCTAGAGCAGTGATGTTTTTGGCTTTTCGCTTGGCAACACGGACTTTCAACTCCCTCCAAAGGTTTTCTATAGGGTTGAGATCTGGAGACTGGCTAGGCCATTCCAGGACCTTGAAATGCTTCTTACGAAGCCACTCCTTCGTTGCCCTGGCGGTGTGCTTTGGATCATTGTCATGTTGAAAGACCCAGCCACGTTTCATCTTCAATGCCCTTGCTGATGGAAGGAGGTTTGCACTCAAAATCTCACGATACATGGCCCCATTCATTCTTTCATGTACCCGGATCAGTCGTCCTGGCCCCTTTGCAGAGAAACAGCCCCAAAGCATGATGTTTCCACCACCATGCTTTACAGTAGGTATGGTGTTTGATGGATGCAACTCAGTATTCTTTTTCCTCCAAACACGACAAGTTGTGTTTCTACCAAACAGTTCCAGTTTGGTTTCATCAGACCATAGGACATTCTCCCAAAACTCCTCTGGATCATCCAAATGCTCTCTAGCAAACTTCAGACGGGCCCGGACATGTACAGGCTTAAGCAGTGGGACACGTCTGGCACTGCAGGATCTGAGTCCATGGTGGCGTAGTGTGTTACTTATGGTAGGCCTTGTTACATTGGTCCCAGCTCTCTGCAGTTCATTCACTAGGTCCCCCCGCGTGGTTCTGGGATTTTTGCTCACCGTTCTTGTGATCATTCTGACCCCACGGGGTGGGATTTTGCGTGGAGCACCAGATCGAGGGAGATTATCAGTGGTCTTGTATGTCTTCCATTTTCTAATTATTGCTCCCACAGTTGATTTCTTCACTCCAAGCTGGTTGGCTATTGCAGATTCAGTCTTCCCAGCCTGGTGCAGGGCTACAATTTTTTTTCTGGTGTCCTTTGACAGCTCTTTGGTCTTCATCATAGTGGAGTTTGGAGTCAGACTGTTTGAGGGTGTGCACAGGTGTCTTTTTATACTGATAACAAGTTTAAACAGGTGCCATTACTACAGGTAATGAGTGGAGGAAAGAGGAGACTCTTAAAGAAGAAGTTACAGGTCTGTGAGAGCCAGAAATCTTGATTGCTTGTTTCTGACCAAATACTTATTTTCCACCATAATATGCAAATAAAATGAAAAGAAAACAGACAATGTGATTTTCTGGATTTTTTTTTCTCAGTTTGTCTCCCATAGTTGAGGTCTACCTATGATGTAAATTACAGATGCCTCTCATCTTTTTAAGTGGTGGAACTTGCACTATTGCTGACTGACTAAATACTTTTTTGCCCCACTGTATATATATTAGATACTGTAGATAGATTAAAAGCCGGCAAATGATCTGTGACATATATATGTGTCACTGACATCTATTCTATGTTCATATATCTGTTCTATCTATTCTATTCTAACCTGTCACTCTGTGATACTGTATGCGGCAGATCATTAGCCGGCTTTTAATTTATCTATCTACAATATATATATATATATATATATATATATATATATGTGTGTGTGTTTTAAAGAATATTTTGTGAATTCGAACATGATTCAGGTCAGTTTTTACCGACCCCGGTGTTGCAATCACCGTTATTAACCATATAACGGCGACTGTGAAAAAAAGTCTGACGTGCCATTTAATTGCTCTCTCCTATGATCGCACATCAGAGGAAAGTGAAATAGGGTCCCTGATCTTCCCCCGATACCTCCCCCAGGTCTCCTGTCTTCCCCCCACAGTGTTTTCTTCCTGTAAGAAAATGGCGGGCACATGCACAGTGCGCCCACCGAGATCTGCTGGTTGGCACACTGTAACAATGGAAAGATTTTCCCTATTGGTTCATTTTGATCACTGTGATATGGTCTATCACAATGATCAAAATAAAAAATATAGTAAATAAACCCCTCCTTTATCATCCCCTTAGTTATGGAAAAATAATGAAATAAAGAAAATATATTTATTTTCATTTTCCCATTAGGGTTAGAGTTAGGCTAAAGTGAGGGGCTAAAGTTAGGGTTAGGGTTGGGGGTTAGGGTTAGGGTTGGGATTAGGGTTAGGGTTTGGATTAGTGTTAGGGTTGGGTTTAGGGTTAGTGTTGAGATTAGGATTAGGGTTGTGTTAGGGTTAGGCTTGTGGTTAGGATTATGGTTTTGTTTGGGGTTGGGATTAGGGTTAGGGGTGTGTTGGGGTTAGGGTTTTGATTAGGGTTATGGTTAGGGTTGTGATTAGGGTTGGGAGTGTGTTGGGGTTAGGGTTGGAGTTAGAATTGGGGGTTTACATTAACAGTTAAATCAAGGGAAAACTAAATTGAAAAAAGTGGGTAGGTGTTTTTTAAACATTTTTTCATTAAAGCAACTGTTTTTAGAGGGATTATATGTTCACTTCCTTTGTTTCCACTGTTTAGGTACATCAGGGGGCCTCCAAATATGACATGGTGCCACCATTTATTCCAGCCAATTTTGTGCTCAAAAAGTCAAACGGAGCTCCCTCCCTTCTGAACTGTGCCGTGTGCCCAAACAGCGGTTTACCCCCACATATGGGGCATCAGCATGCACAGAACAAATTGTACAACACCTTTTGGTGTCTAAATTCTACTGTTAACTTTGGGAAAATAAAAAATTGGGGGCTACAAAATCATTTTTCTGGAAAAAGATTTTTTTATTTTAACAGCTCTGTGTTATAAACTTCTGTGAAGCATTTGGGGGTTCAAAGTGCTCACCACACATCTTGATAAGCTCCTTGAGGGGTCTGGTTTCCAAAATGGGGTCACTTGTGGGGGGATTCTACTGTTTAGACACATCAAGGGCTCTGCAAAAGCAACATGATGCCCTCAGACCATTCCATCAAAGTGTTTATTCTAAAACGCCACTACTTCCCTTTTGTGCCCCAACATGTGCCCAAACAGAGGTTCTCCCTGCACTTCATTCTATTTGCAGCACGTTATCAGTATCTCCTCTGCTCGGCATCCTGCCTTTATGCGCAAACACACAGGACATATCCACTGGTAATCCAGATGCACGTACCCTCTAGACTCCATCAACAACCGCGGGATTGGACTAACATTGTCCTCCTTAGTATTTTTGATGGTGCAGCCACGGCAACTTTGCATCTCCAATAGAGACTGTATATCCTGCTCTCTAATTAATACATGCACCTAATCCCTTTGGCAAGATATTTGGTACTCAACCATTCCTAAAGTACTCACCTTTACAGCAGCGTGTCCCTTTTGATATATCTATTTGTGACATACTAGGAGTGTATTTTTTAACCATATGGTATTTATTCTAAATAAGCAAAAAGCAACCATTAGATCAAGGTGTTAACTGTGATTTGTGGCTACCAGCACCATAATTCTGTTGTTTAAAGTACTTTGCACAATAGCTTACTGATAGTGCTTCTGCGTGTTTATGCTACAGTAAGTTATTGAAATTGGTTTTCAAGCGCCATTGAACTTTAGGTAATACTTTGACCATTATCATTTTCTGACAGTAGGTGGTTATTGTCTCCTATTAGGCTGCTGAAAGCCAATACTTCACATATTGAGTATAGCGCCAGTGGATCTTTGACATTAAAATATAATTTCTGTGGAAATTTTTTTTTATTTTCACGGCTCTGCGTTATAAACTTTAGTGAAACAGGGGTTCAAAGTTCTCACAACACATCTAGATAAGTTCCTTGGGGGGTCTAGTCTCCAAAATGAGGTCACTTGTGGGGGGTTTCTACTGCTTAGGCACATCAAGCCTCTGCAAACGCAACATGACGCCCGCAGACCATTCCATCAAAGTCTGCATTTCAAAACGTCACTACTTCCCTTCCAAACCATGATGTGTGCCCAAACAGTAGTTCCCCCACATATGGGGTACCACCGTACTCAGGACAAACTGGACAACAACTTTTGGGGTCCAATTACTCCTCTTACTCTTGTGAAAATAAATGTCACAATCCATTTTTGGATCTGTGTCAGATTCTGGATTCTCTTATATAAACTTTTTTCCTTTCAGGCCATCGGGGTTAATATTAGCTTTTCGCCCTTGGTGGCTACTGGTGTTACTACATTTTTGGCTGGTCTGTTTGCTCTGCTGGTGGTTGACCACTCCCACCTTCCTTTAAAAGGCCACCAGGTGCTGCAGCTCACTTTTGGTGATACACTTCCTTTTGATACCAACCGTGGTGAAGACTGGAGCTACCTGGTACAGTGGTGGTTCAGCTTATCAGGAGCAGTGGTGGTTCTGCTGAAAGCTGAGTTCAGGAGCCTTACTCTGCTGTATGGTGTATTGCAGCAGATAAAGCTAAGTTTTGTTTTTTAGCTGATTTTACCCCGAGGTATCTGTTTTATCTTTCCTTTGGTAACTGGTGCAGTTCACTTTTTTTCCCTGTCTCACCTCCTGGGGAGGGGGGTTGGGGTTTAGTTCAGGGCTAAACAGGAGATAGGGACAGGTCGGTGACTTGGGTCTCACTACCATCTAGTGTACCCCCAAGTTAAGGAAAGTCAGGGCACCCCCTTAGCCTGAGGGGCAGTTCAGGGGCCCAAGTTCCTCATTCCCTGTTTTCCCACTACTGCCCCGTGACAATAAAAAATTGCATGCTAAAATATCATTTATGAGGAAAAAAAATATTTTTATTTTCACAGCTCTGTGTTACAAACTTCTGTGAAGCACTTGGGGGTTCAAAGTGCTCACCCCACATCTAGATAAGTTCCTTAAGGGGTCTAGTTTTTAAAATGGTGTCACTTGTGGGGAGGGTTTCCACTGTTTAGGCACATCAGGGGCTCTCCAAATGCGACATGGCGTGCAATCTCAATTCCAGCCAATTCTGCATTGAAAAAGTCAAACAGCACTCCTTCCCTTCCGAGCTCTGCCGTGTGCCGAAATAGTGGTTTACCCCCACATATGGGGTATCAGCCTACTCAGAACAAGTTGCACAGCAACTTTAGGGGTCTAATTTCTCCTGTTACCCTTGTAAACATAAAAATTTGGGGGGCAAAAAGATCATTTTTGTGGAAAAATATGATTTTTTATTTTTACGGCTCTACGTTATAAACTTTTGTGAAGCACTGGGGCGTTCAAAGTGCTCACCACACAATTCTGTATTGAAAAAGTCAAACTGCGCTCCTTCCCTTCCAAGCTCTGCCGTGCGCCAAAACAGTGGTTTACCCCCACACATGGGGTATCGGCATATTCAGGAGAAATTGCACAACAAATTTTGTGTTCATGTTCTCCTTTTACACTTGTGAAAATAAAAAAATTGGTTATGAAGTAAAATGTTTGTAAAAAAAAGTTAAATGTTATTTTTTTTCCTTCCACATTGTATCAGTTCCTGTGAAGCACATAAAGGGTTAATAAACTTCTTGCATGTGGTTTTCAGCACCTTGAGCGGTGCAGTTTTTAGACTGGTATCACTTTTGGGTATTTTCTGTCATGTACATCCCTCAAAACTTTAAATGTGAGGTGGTCCCTAACAAAATCGTTTTGTAAATTTTGTTTTAAAAATGAGAAATTGCTGGTCAATTTTTAACCCTTATAAGTTCCTAACAAAAAAAATTTATTTCCAAAATTGTGCTGATGTAAAGTAGACATGTGGGAAGTGTTATTTATTAAGTATTTTATGTGACATATATCTCTGTTTTAAGGGCATAAAAATTAATATTTGAAAATTGCAAAATTTTTAAAATTTTCACCATATTTCCGTTTGTTTCATAAATAAATGCAAAGAAAACCAAAAACAAAAAGCAAATATCCTAAAATAAAAATAGTAAATAATAAATTGCAATTTATTTTTTACTTTTTATTTTAGGATATTTGTTTTTTGTTTTTGGTTTTCTCTGTGTAAAGGTCATGTGTTTATATGCATTTACATTTTGCATACACATTAATTTACTTTTTCAGCTCAGACTTAGTTTCTCATAAATACTGTAAATGCAAGTCATATCATAGAAATGTTACCACAATCATGAAGTGCAATATGACATGAAAAAACAGTTTCAGAATCAGCGGGATATATTAAAGCGTTCCAGAGTTATAACCTCATAAAGTGACAGTGGTCAGAATTATAAAAATTGGCCCGGTCATTAAGCTGCAAACTGGCTCTGTCACTAATGGGTTAAAACATACTCGCTCAAACAGACCACTAATGTATAATTGAACGCTACAACAATTAAAGAAGGTAAAAGTATATGATATATTAGTCACATATTATCCTATATTGTATAACATGTGATGTCTGTGCACGTAGTATAGCTCACCCATTATATAAAATAATATGTGACTGTCATATGATACACTACGAACACAGATGTCATATACTGGTACATATTATACTATGACTACAGACATAAGATATTGCACCAGTCACATTTTATGCTATATGTATATAACATCAGATTCCTGTGGACATAGTATACCACATACAGTATTTGTCTATTTAGGTTTCCACTGGCAGATGTCTGAACAGTCGGGTCTGGGTCCTGCTCTGCCCCCGTCTACAGCACTGGCAAAAATTAAGACACCACCACATGAAATCCCTGTCATGGGCAGCCCAATCTCCAGACCTGAAGCCCATTGAAAACCTCTGGAATGTAATCAAGAGGATGATGGCTTGTCAAAAGCCATCAAACAAAGAAGAACTGCTTACATTTTTGTGCCAGAAGCAGTGTGAAAGACTGGTGGAAAGCATACCAAGACGCATGAAAGTTTTTTTTTTTAAATCATGGTTATTCCACAAAATATTGATTTCTGAACTCTTCCTGAGTTAAAACATTAGTATTGTTATTTCTAAATAATTATGAACTTGTTTTCTTTGCATTATTTGAGTTCTGAGAGCACTGTTATTTTCATTTTGACCATTTCTCCATTTCAGAAAAAAAAACAAAATTTATTGCATGGAAATTCGGAGACATGTTGTCAGAAGTTTGTAGACTAAAAGAACAATTTACGGTACATTTTGCTCAAAAATATACCTATTAAGAGAAAAACCAGACAAACTGAACATTAGGAAGTGGTCTCTTAATTTTTGCCAGAGATGTATGTTAAGGTCTGCAGACATAAAGTATACTGAGGTATACTAGAGATAGGACCAATTCGATTTGATACAACTTTTTGTGGTGGGATGGCTTTTATGCTTTTTGATCAAAACAGTGTCAACTAAGTACCCTGTGTTATTTATATGTACTATTACTATTTATTTACTTACTATGGGGTAGTTTTTAATTTTGTTTTTATCTTAGGATTTGTCTGTTCGCTTGCCATGGTATGAATGTACCTACACACTGCACTTAAACCATCATATGTCCCAGCTCATTTCTTTGCTTTCACATACAGAATAATATGTGACTGGCATGTAAAGATGAGCTAATTAATTCATAGGACCCAGATTCAGCAGCCAGGTCAATAAGCTATGGCCCCTTGATGAAAGTCTGGTGAACTGCCTGCTAACTGCTGGCATCTACTGCTCTTAATTGGTTTGTAACACAGCACAATTTGCAAAGATGATGTTGTGCCAGAACTATAAATCAAGAGAGGAGTCGGAGAAGCCAGCAAGACGGAGGTGAATTCACCAGTTTTGCCAAATTTTCCCAGAAAGTATAATTTGCAGTGAATAAGTTTGTGTAAACCTCAATACTAGAAAGCTTGTTGCTCAGAAAATACATTTGGGAAAGAGATGAGCAAGAACCCCTCTGATCATAAGAGCTCACAATCTGCAGGAAAGAGAAGTCCTCCCTGACCATAAGAGCTTACAGTCTACCAGAGAGACGACCTCACTGACTATAAGAGCTTACACTCTATAAGAAAATGGAAGGACTCCACTGACCATAAGAGCTCATACTCTACAGGAGAGCGAGGACCTTACTGACCATAAGAACTTACACGCTATAGAAAAGAGAGAGACTTATCCAGTGACTCTGGAGATAGAAAACAACTCTGCCATATAAACTCTGCCACTGAGAGCCTGTGATCTATGATGGCCTAGGTACTGACCACCATTTTACAATGTATTGGCTAGATGTCATAACTGCAGGACAATTTGCAGGGCAAAACTCCCTGATATTCCCGAATTTCTGTTTACTACTAAAATTTTGATACATTCATATAAGATAGTGAGGAGGAGGCAGATAGAATGAGGCTTTTACTCAGCTCCAAGGCCATTGAAATCAAAGCCATGAACAGTTCAGTGTATAATTCCTCATCTCTACTCATAGACATCTAAACAGGTTAAACAGCTGAAAAGTCCCACCAAGAATATGCTTATATTGTTCGCTCACATCTGTGTATATAAAATCTCTGAGATTATCAGCCAGAAAAGTTGACGAGTGTCAGGTGAGTGTCATGTGTTTTTTTTCTCATCTAGCATCCGTTTGTCATGTAATTGTGTGTTTTTTTTTCCTCACCTAGCATCCGCATGCAATTTGCTTTTAACATCATCTTTTACATACAGTAATTTTCAATCATTTCAAGCTAGTTTTCTAACTAATGAAACAATATTATATAAAGATATAGCTAGATATGGGATAAATAGATATGGGATAGATAGATAAATATGGGATAGATAGATAGATACTGTAGATAAATATGGGATAAATAGATATTGGATAGATAGCTGGATATGGGATAGATAGATAGATATGTAAGAGGATGAGCCGAGACAGAGTCAGCGGTTTCTGGTGCCCTTTGAGGCCGGAACTATCGGGACTGTCACCACTGTTGTCGGGGGAGGGTTCTTGGAGCAAGGGACCTCCTCACTGGACAGCAGGGGATGCGGGTAATATAAAAAGGAATGAGCGCGGGAACGGGACAGACTTGGCGGGAAAGAGACAGGAGAAGGTTAGCTCCCTCTCCGCTGCTCCAGCTGACACCTAAAAGCAAAACACAAAACAAATATCCTGGAATAAAAAAGTAAAAAAATATATTGCAAAAATTGCATGAATGTAGTAATAATAGTAATAATAAGGGTATTTAGTTAACATAATTTTGATCCAAATAATGTAGAAGCCATCCCGCCACGTCACGGCAACCCTTGTGGGACAGTCCTAACTCTTGTATTTAAAACCTTTCCACTTGTCAAGTGACGTAAATGTGAACAAGGACAGAGGGACTGAACCACCAGTAATAGTATAGGCCAGACAGGATGGATTTTCCAACTCAGAAACAGGGCGGTCACACCCTTATATGCACAGCTGACACCTCCACGCCACCCATCTCTCAGAGTGCTGACCCTAAGATTGACTTTGACGCTATTAAGTTACCATCTGACCCTGTTCGTTTAGATAGTCCAATCCTGTCTGTGGTGACAGATAAGCTGACTTGCTGCATTCTTAGAGACTATTCCAGAGGGCCTGATGTCCACCCTGAAAAAATGAATAAACCAGGGCTGAGGACCAATTGGTATTAAAAGGTGTATTTTTATTAACAAAGAATTAAAAATGTTCGACTAGAGAGATGTACATATCAATGAAGGGACGTTATAAACCCATAGGTTTTTCACATCTATCAACCACCCAAATAATAAACCATTATCAAAATAGTAATGAGTAAAAATTGCTGCACATCACTTATCCTATAAAAACATCCACATAAATGCGAATACTTTATAATGTGTTATGACAAATATCCATAAATCAACTAATAAGATAAGGGCTCTCAAAAATATCACTACTGCAACATGCCAAAAACCGCCAGTAATCTGTACTGTGCCAATTCCCATGAATGAGTGTCAGCAGGGCATATATAATTACCATCTGTATGGCAGTATCTTCCTTTATTCGCGGTATATCAAACCGCTCTCACTATATAAAAAGCGATTGCCACCCTCTTTTGCGGTGTAGAACACCGCTTAGAAAAACGGGCCGAAATCAGCCTAATATGCATGGTGATCAGCATGAGATATAAACCTATAAACCGGCATTGTTGCAGCAATCATATAACAATGAAAAGAATAATGATATGGAGCAAGGCAGCCATTACCAGTGATCGACAAGGAGTCTCCTCGGGTGTCCCTCTGCCCCGACGCGCGTTTCGCTTTTGCTTCAACGGGAGGCATGATTAACGAGGGGAAATCCCCGTTTATATAATCCTCTTACAAGCTGCAATCAATTTCAATGCTAGGGTGCCATGACGCATGCCCAGAAGCAAGCACTCCAAACATTAGAAAATTCAACCCATAGTACCACTTAAGGTGAATCGCTGGATCTTAGAAAACAGTATTTACTTTCTAAATCTAAGCGCTATAATAAATAATATTTATAAAGGTAGATAATCATAATATATAGATCACTAATATATCTCCACATTATAGCGCTACAGTGATGCGGATCTAAAGGTCTGTGGTATACTAATACAACCTTATATCTGCACATACAGAATTAGAAATACAAATTCAGACTCATATTCACTCGAGATTTCATAACCAAAAATATGATTGGACCACTAACCAGGGCACGCTTGATTAAAATATAAATAAAAATGGAACCCCCTACATCCATCAAGTGTAAAGCGGCGCATGAGGAAGTTGAACTTGGTTCACTACTGTCAATAAGAGAAGTGTTTGTGTGCTCTTATGTCGATCGCCACCGGTCATCATCAGATGACCCAGGAGAACGAAACACACATAATATGAGCATCACACTCTTCTCTGGTGAATCAAGACCCACTCATGCGCACTCACGAGGATATATATAATATAGGGTACTTCAAAAACACACTGAAACCCCCCTAAATAAAGGTATGATGAGTACAAACTCATAATATCCATATGGGGAATATAACATATAAGAGATTGCACATAATCATGCTATGCTGACAACTGGAAAAGAGGGCATAATAATAAGGATTATAACACGAGGAAGCACCAATAATGAAATAGATGTTTCTTCAGATCTTCAGTCTTCAATTGATGCACCATAATCTTCTCTTCCATTATCACACTGGAATAATCATACACAACGAAAAGATGAACTGAAACTAAAAAGACACAATATTAGTATCTCACTATAAAACTAAACCCACCCTAAAAAGTCATCATCCCCATGGAGTAAAGTCATGAATGTGTGTAATCAATCAAAATCACAAGAAAGCACCAAAACCAAAGCTTTCATTAAGTCCTTGAGGGGTTAAGGTGCCCAACCCAAATATCCACTGGCACTCCTTTTTAGCAAGTCTTCTACCTACATCTCCTCCTCTAAGACCCAAATTAATGTGATCAATGCCCTTGACTTGAAGTAGCCTTGAATTACTCTGATTCAGTTGTCAGCATAGCATGATTATGTGCAATCTCTTATATGTTATATTCCCCATATGGATATTATGAGTTTGTACTCATCATACCTTTATTTAGGGGGGTTTCAGTGTGTTTTTGAAGTACCCTATATTATATATCCTCGTGAGTGCGCATGAGTGGGTCTTGATTCACCAGAGAAGAGTGTGATGCTCATATTATGTGCGTTTCGTTCTCCTGGGTCATCTGATGATGACCGGTGGCGATCGACATAAGAGCACACTTAACATAAGACATAAGAGACACACACAAGAGAACACTTCTCTTATTGACAGTAGTGAACCAAGTTCAACTCCCTCATGCGCCGCTTTACACTTGATGGATGTAGGGGGCTCCATTTTTATTTATTTTTTAATCAAGCGTGCCCTGGTTAGTGGTCCAATCATATTTTTGGTTATGAAATCTCGAGTGAATATGAGTCTGAATTTGTATTTCTAATTCTGTATGTGCAGATATAAGGTTGTATTAGTATACCACAGACCTTTAGATCCGCATCACTGTAGCGCTATAATGTGGAGATATATTAGTGATCTATATATTATGATTATCTACCTTTATAAATATTATTTATTATAGCGCTTAGATTTAGAAAGTAAATACTGTTTTCTAAGATCCAGCGATTCACCATAAGTGGTACTATGGGTTGAATTTTCTAATGTTTGGAGTGCTTGCTTCTGGGCATGCGTCATGGCACCCTAGCATTGAAATTGATTGCAGCTTGTAAGAGGATTATATAAACGGGGATTTCCCCTCGTTAATCATGCCTCCCGTTGAAGCAAAAGCGAAACGCGCGTCGGGGCAGAGGGACACCCGAGGAGACTCCTTGTCGATCACTGGTAATGGGTGCCTTGCTCCATATCATTATTCTTTTCATTGTTATATGATTGCTGCAACAATGCCGGTTTATAGGTTTATATCTCATGCTGATCACCATGCATATTAGGCTGATTCCGGCCCGTTTTTCTAAGCGGTGTTCTACACTGCAAAAGAGGGTGGCAATCGCTTTTTATATAGTGAGAGCGGTTTGATATACCGCGAATAAAGGAAGATACTGCCATACAGATGGTAATTATATATGCCCTGCTGACACTCATTCATGGGAATTGGCACAGTCCAGATTACTGGCGGTTTTTGGCATGTTGCAGTAGTGATATTTTTGAGAGCCCTTATCTTATTAGTTGATTTATGGATATTTATCATAACACATTATAAAGTATTCGCATTTATGTGGATGTTTTTATAGGATAAGTGATGTGCAGCAATTTTTACTCATTACTATTTTGATAATGGTTTATTATTTGGGTGGTTGATAGATGTGAAAAACCTATGGGTTTATAACGTCCCTTCATTGATATGTACATCTCTCTAGTCGAACATTTTTAATTCTTTGTTAATAAAAATACACCTTTTAATACCAATTGGTCCTCAGCCCTGGTTTATTCATTTTTTCAGGGTGGACATCGTGATTCAAGTTATTGTTTATGGTATTTACTTCTTGATTATAGAGGCATTTTCATAAGTGATTTATTCCAGAGGGCCGCCTGCTGCCGCAGTCTGTGAGCATGCACACGCCTTGTGTTTGGCGTCATCCTTCAGGAATCCACACAAAGGACTATTTCTACATCCCATCGTACTCAAATCAGCCTGGACCAGATCCATCAGCATCCTTGTAAGACAGTGCTTCTCGTTTCTCCGTGATAGAGCCAGAGACTTTGTTCACGACTTGCGACGACGTTGGGAGATTTTCCAGCCTTTTCCCTGCAAGAACTGCAAGCAATAAGTTACCTTATTTTTTTGCATATATCTCTCATGCCTGGTGATTGTGCTTAATTTTCGTAATTGCTGTTATTAGTCCTACCTCCCTGCGTGGAGTATTCCTTGTTTAACTGCCTGTACAGTAAAATTCTGTTAACCCCTTCTCTGTCTCTGGCTCTCCACTGCATTCAATTAATTTCCCCCTTTTACAGATAGTAAATAGATAGATAGATAGTTTAGTTTTCTGCACTTGTTTTTAGCTAATAAATAAATGCAAAAAATTGCATGGGGTCCCCCTCCTTATTTTTAATAACCAGCTCTGCTGGTGTTATTATTCTGGAAAGGGGGCAATAAACATGGAACTTCCCAGGCTATTAATATCAGCTCACAGCTGTCTACTTAGCTTTTACTGATTATTAAAAAGGGGGACCCAAAAAAAAATCATGTGAAGTCCCTCCTATTTTTAATAACCAGCAAAAGCTACACAGACAGCTGCGTGCAGATATTAATAGGCTGTAAAGGGGCCATTGTTATTCACCCCTCCCAGACTAATAATACTAGTCCTCAGCTGCTCAGAATTGGTGCATCCATTAGATGCTCCAATTCTGGCGCTTAGCCTCAGCTCTTCTTGATTGCCCTGGTGCGTTGGCAATTGGGGTAATGGTTTTTGAGTTGAAGTCAGCTTAGTGATGTCTGCTGACATCAAGCCCAGGGGTTATAAGACACCCTCATTACTAATACCATAGTCAAAAGAAATAAACACACACACAAAAAAGTTCTCTAATTGTAAAAAGCACTTCCTGGCCCTCTGTTACCAATTTAATGCCATAAAAAAAACACACTGAGAGAAGCTTGTGAATCCAGCTAAAGTGACGAGTGCTGAAGTCAGTAAGGTTGTCGAAGTTCACTGCCGATGAACTGCGGAAACCTCACTGATGCCACCGCTCACAGCATGAGAAATTACTCAGTTTACACTGAGTAAAAAAACACAATTGGAATGAGATACTGTATCTATAAATCCTATTCGTTTTGTTGGAACTGTAGGATGCTGCATCATAAACTCAGTAAGTACAGAAAGTGTGAACAGCAGAATCACCTCTCAGGAATGTAACATGTGAAATCTGCATTACATTATGGGAGTGATTAACAATAAAATAAACGTATTAATTAACCTAAGTGTAGCTCCTTCTGAATTAAGTCCTATGATTTGGCAGATGGACATGTACAATTTAATTACAATTTTCGGAATATTATTATCAGCAATTACAGACCTGTAAAACAAAGTGATGAAAAAAAAATCAAGATTGTGCTTATGTGTTTTATGTGTCTGTTTTCCAGACGGTAAAAGGGGTTATCTGATGAAAGTTGCAGATGTAGCAAGTGTTACCATACCAGCACAGCTGGTCACTGTGATAACCTTGGTGAGAATAGAGGATCGTTAAACGTTAGAGAAGCTAAACGTTGCCTCATTTTTACTATCATAATTTGTGATACACTATTCCCTTTTTTAAAATTACATTATCAGAATTTCTAGAATTGTTTAATTCTCATGTAATTGGCTGAAAAGAGACACAAATACAGTATCATGTAGACTCAGTTGAATAGTAGAGTGTAAGAACTAGCCTATGTCAGCACTGAAAAGCCTGCAGAGCTCACATGGGTGCTGCAACCCTTTCAAAGAACTGATCAATGGGGGTGTCAAGAGTCAGACACTCTCTAATCAATTATTAGTGGATTATATTAGTGGATTATTCTAAGAATAGGCCATCAGTATTAAAACTCTTTACAGGGAATCTGTCACCAAGTCTTTGCTTCCCCATCTGAGAGAAACATGATGTAAGGTCACAGAGACTGATTTCATCGATGTGTCACTTACTGGGCTGCTTGCTGCAGTTTTGATAAAATTACTTTTTCATCTGAGCTCTGTATAATCCCAATCACACCACTGCTTGGCAGCTTATACTGTGCATAGACAGAATGCTGCCATTCTGTGGTGAGGGTGAGGTTATAAAGAGCATGAATATGGAGGACTAGATGGCAACAGGTTTACTAGTCCTCTAGTGATAATCAAATGCTGATAAAATAGTGATCAAAACTACAGCAAGCAGTAAATGAGAATCAGGGTCTCTGTTTCTTCATTATACTGCTGTCAGTTTAGGTGGTAAAAACCTACTGACAGATTCCTTTTAATATATAAACTCTTGTAAGTTAATTTTTAATAATAAATTATATAGATTTGTAAATGTTTAATATACGTACATCATTGCATATTTACCTTTTACTATCTATAAATCTCTTTCTCTGAATGTATAGGTATAGATATACTACCTGTCAAGCCATACTTGGTAATCTGTGGCAGTATCAAGTTCTATAATTAAATTCTAATGAAATTTTGTTGCAGTGATAGCAAAAGAGAGCCGGAAAAGACAATGACACCATGGAACTAAGTGATGCTTCTATTACAGGTAATAAAAGTTTTTTGTTCAACCACTAGATTCTGTTTCTTTTTTGCTTCATGAAATTAAAGGAAAAGTACAAATACAAATTAGTTGTTGGAAATAAATCCAGCCCTTAGAGGAGGAGGAAAATTCCGGCAGAATAGAAAAAAATATTCAGAATAATGAATAGCTTGGACTGACCATATCCTAAGGAGTAGAAGATTAATGTGTAAAGTCCTCTCAATAATGTGAAATAAATCTCAGTGCAATGCTATAATGGAAGAATCAATAGGATTATGAGGTTAAACCAAAGTAAACCTGAGTGACAGAGGCAAAATAAATTATATTCTCTGGACATGCTGAGGTTAAGTGAAACACAATAAATAAGAGAAGTGAACAGCGGAAAGCACAAGAATATCAGAACAGACAGACAAATCTGTATTATCTTTTCTGTCAAACTTGAATTCCATTCTATTTTTAAGAAAACTAAAGACACTTATTATCTGATTTTTTTTTTTGGCAAATTAATTTTGGTGTTTCAACAACTCACTGACTGATTTCCGTGCTTCATGTCTCAGTCGAATGAATAACAGTTATTCATTGCTATATTGATTCACATTAGCAAATGATCAGTCATGGAGTATAAATATACTCTTTAAAGGGATCCTGTCACCAGGTCTATGCTGAGCTATCTGAAGGCTGTGTAAAGGAGTATCAGACCCTGATATGCGCTGCGTGTCACTTATCTGTCAATATGGTAGTCTTCATAAAGTCAAAGGTTATCAAATGTAGTGTGAGCAGAGGACTATGAGCCTCAAGTCCTAGTATACATGAGCTGCAAGCTTCCTGCTTTTGAACTGTCACTCAGCAGCTCACAAACACATTGGATTCCTGGTCTTGTGCACGTCATAGAGAAGCCACGTTTGACCACAATGCTTTCGCCTATGGCACCACCTCAGAAGGGATGTCAGCTCAGTAGGAACAAACCTTGCGTTTTACACTCCTTAATGTTGTACACTCCATTTTTTATGTTTTACACCTCATGCATCCATCAAATATCTAACACTATACAGTGAAATTTGCCATATTGATGTTGTTTTGATATTTGGAATGTACCTTGTGGGCATGACAGTGTGCTTGTTCAAACACATTTTTTTTACTTGCTCTCCCATGTATATTTGAATACTATATATTTTACTCTTCTGTTAGCATTACCTTTCTTGTGTGACTCTTCTTTTAACCCCTTAACCCCCAAGTGTGGTTTGCACGTTCATGACTGGGCCAATTTTTACAATTCTGACCAATGTCCCTTTATGAGGTAATAACTGTGAAATGCTTCCATGGATCCCGGTGATTCTGACATTCTTTTCTCGTGACATATTGCTCTTCATGTTAGTGGTAAAATTTCATTCAAATAACTTGCGTTTAATTGTGAAAAAAACAGAAATTTGGACAAAATTTTGAAAATTTTGCAATTTTCCAACTTTGAATTTTTATGCCCTTAAATCACAGAGATACGGCACACAAAAAACTTAATAAGTAACATTTCCCACATGTTTACTTTACATCAACACAATTTTGGAACCAAAATTTTTTTGTTAGGAACTTATAAGGGTTAAAAGTTGACCAGCGATTTCTCATTTTTGCAATACCATTTTATTTTTACGGACCACATCACATTTGAAGCCACTTTGAGGGGTCTATATGATAGAAAATACCCAAAAGTGACACCATTCTAAAAACTGCACTCCTTAAGGTGCTCAAAACCACATTTAGGAAGTTTATTAACCCTTCAGGTGCTTCGCAGGAATTTTTTGAATATTTTAAAAAAATGAACATTGGAAAGGAGAAATTTGACTGCAAACGTTATTGTGCAATTTGTCCTGAGTATGCAGATACCTGATATGTGGGGGGAACCACTGTTTCGGCGCATGGCAGAGCTCAGAAGGGAAGGAGCGCCGTTTGACTTTTTCAATGCAAAATTGGCTGGAATTCAGATCGGACGCCATGTCACGTTTGGAGAGCCCCTGATGTACCTAAACAGTGGAAACCCCCCACAAGTGACCCCATTTTGGAAACTAGACCCCCCATGGAACTTATCTAGATATGTGATGAGAACTTTGAACCCACAAGGGCTTCACAGAAGTTTATAACGTACAGCGGTACAATTAAAAAATCATATTTTTTCCACAAAAATGATCTTTTCACCCCCAATTTTTATTTTCCCAAGGGTAACAGGACCATAAAAGTTATTGTGCAATTTGTCCTGAGTATGCTGATACCCCATATGTGGGTGTAAATGACTATTTGGTCGCATGGCAGAGCTCGGAAGGGAAGCAGCGGCATTTGACTTTTTTGGCTGTAATTGAGATCGGACACCATGTCGCGTTTGGAAAGCTCCTGATGTACCAAAACAGTGGAAACCCCCCACAAATGACACCATTTTTAAAATTAGACCCCCAATGAACTTATCTAGATGTATGGTGAGCATTTTGAACCCCCAAGGGCTTCACAGAAGTTTATAACGTAAAGCCGTACAATTAGAAAATCATATTTTTTCCACAAAAATGATCTTTTCACCCTCAATTCTTATTTTTCCAAGGGTAACAGGACCCTAAAAGTTATTGCACAATTTGTCCTGAGTATGCTGATACCCCATATGTGGGTGTAAACGAATATTTGGCAGCATGGCAGAGCTCGGAAGGGAAGCAGCGCCATTTGACTTTTTTGGCTGGAATTGAGATCGGACACCATGTCGCATTTGGAAAGCCCCTGATGTACCAAAACAGTGGAAACCCACCACAAATGAAATCATTTTGGAAACTATACCCCCCAATGAACTTATCTAGATGTGTGGTGAGAACTTTGAACCCCCAAGGGCTTCACAGAAGTTTATAACGTACAGCCGTACAATTAGAAAATCATATTTTTTCCACAAAAATGATCTTTTCACCCTCAATTCTTATTTTTCCAAAGGTAACAGGACCCTAAAAGTTATTTTGCAATTTGTCCTGAGTACGCTGATACCCCATATGTGGGTGCAAACGACTATTTGGGAGCATGACAGAGCTCGGAAGGGAAGCAGAGCCATTTGACTTTTTTGGCTGGAATTGAGATCGGACACCAAGTCGCGTTTGGAAAGCCCCTGATGTACCAAAACAGTGCAAACCCCCAACAAATGACACCATTTTGGAAACTAGAGCCCCCAAGGAACTTATCTAGATGTATGGTGAGCACTTTGAACCCCCCAGTGCTTCACAGAAGTTTATAATGCCCGGGGCGTGAAAATAAAAAAATCGTATTTTTTCCACAAACATGATCTTTTAGTCCCCAATTTTTTTATTTTCCCAAGGGTACCAAGAGAAATTGGACACCAAAAGTTGTTGTCCAATTTGTCCTGAGTACGCTGATACCCCATATGTGGGAAAAAACTACTGTATGGTCGCATGGCAGAGCTTGGAAGGGAAGGAGCACCATTTGACTTTTTCAACGCAGAATTGGCTGGAATTGAGATCAGACGCCATGTTGCGTTTGGAGAGCACCTGATGTGCCCAAACAGTGGAAACCCACCAATTCTAACTCCAACCCTAATCCCAACACACCCCTTACCCTAATCTCAGCCCTAACCCTAGCCTTAGCCCTAACCCTAGACCTAACCCTAACGGAAAAATGGAAATAAATACATTTCTTTAATTTTATGATTTTTCCCTAACTAAGGGGGTGATAATGGGGGGGTTTGATTTACTATTTATGGCGGTTTTTATGTTTGGCAGCTGTCACATGCTAAAAGACGCTTTTTATTGTAAAAATAGTTTTTGCATCACCACATATTGAGAGCTATACTTTTTTCATATTTTGACCCACTGAGTCATTTGAGGTCTTATTTTTTGTGGGACAAGTTGATGTTTTTATTGGTATCATTTTCGGGCACGTGACATCTTTTAATCGCTTTTTATTCCGATTTTTGGGGCGCAGAATGAACAAAAACCAGCGTTTCATGAATTTCTTTTGGGGGTGCATTTACACTGTTCCACGTGCGGTAAAATTGATAAAGCGGTTTTATTCTTCAGGTCAGTATGATTACAGTGATACCTCATTTATGTCTTTTTTTATGTTTTGACGCTTTTATGCAATGAAAGCAATTTTATATAAAAAAATAATTATTTTTGCATCGCTTTATTCTGCGAGCTATAACTTTTTTATTTTTTTGCTGATGATGCTGTGCGGCAGCTCATTTTTTGCGGGACAAGATGACGTTTTCAGCGGTACCATGGATATTTATATGTGTCTTTTTGATCACGCGTTATTGCACTTTTTGTTCAGCGGTATGATAATAAATTATTATTTTTTGCTTAGTTTTTTATTTTTATTTTTTAAGGGGTTCGCTAAAGGGGTTAACTAACGGGACAGTTTTATAGGGCGGGTCGTTACGGATGCAGTGATACCAAATATGTGTACTTTTATTGTTTTTTTATTTCCGAAAAATGAATTTATTAGGGAATATTTTTTTTTTAATTTATTTAGCGATTATTTTTAAAATTATTTTTTACTTTATTACAATGTCTCAGGGGGGACATCACTGTCCTGTGACAGATCAGCAATCTGTCACAGGCATTGAAGCAGACTTCCTCCTTGCCTGCACTTTGCAGGCACTGAGGAAGCCAGCTCCCTGCAGGCCCCCAAACGTCCCTGTCGCCATATTGGATCCGGGGACCAGCAGGGAAGGAGCCCCCCGCAGCAGCGCTGCACATTGCACTGCTGTGAGGGGCTCAGAGAAGCACGGAGGGAGCCCCCTCCCTGCCGATGCTTCCCTTTAGCCCCCGGTACACCGCAATCGTGTTTGATAGTGGTGCGCCAGGGGTTAACATGTCGGGGGCGGTCCGTGACTGCCCCTGACACATTGTGCCGGGTGTCAGCTGTGATAATCACCTGACACCCGGCCGCGATCAGCGGCGCTCCAGTGACGTACTATCCCGTCCCTGGGAATTAAGTATGTCACATGGCAGAAAGGGGTTAATCTTGTTAATTTTCAATAAATTATATTTTCCAATTTCTCAATTTGTTTTTCAGCGTGGCATTTTTGTATATTATTTTCATTGTATTATTATTATTTTTTATTTGTAGAGCACCATTGATTCCATGGTGCTGTACATGAGAAGGGATTACATACAATATACAAATACAAATTACAGTCAAGAAACTATCAATGACAGACTGGTAGAGAATGGAGACAGGCCCTGCCCCTGCGGACTTACAGTCTACAAGATAATGGTGAAGGAGACAGTAGGATGGGGCGTTTCTAGCAGTTTCGGTGGTGGGGAGTTGACAGTGAGGTCATTGCAGGTTGTAAGCTTTCTTGAAGAACTGGATTTTCAAGTTCCGTCTGAGAGTTCCGAATGTGGTGGATAATCGGACATGTTGGGGCACAGAATTCCAGATAGTATGGAGAAGTTTTTGAGGTGATTGAGTGAGGATCAAATAAGTGTGGAGGAGCGAAGGACGTCTTGGGAGGACAAGAGATTATGTGTTGGTAGATTAGCTCAGAGATATGAGACAGATTATGGACAACTTTGTATGTCTATGCTAGTAACTTGAATTGTGGAATTTGGAGCCAATGAAGGGATATGCAGAAGGTAGAAGTGAAGGATTATCGAGAAGAGAGGTGGATTAATCAGGCAGTGGAGTTAAGAACATACTGGAAAGGTGCGAGAGTAAGCAGGAAGGCTCCAGAGGAGGATATTGCAGAAGTCGAGATGGGAGATGATAAGCGCATGCACTAACATTTTAGTAGATTGAATATTTTTGAGTTGGAGGCAGCAGAAAGAGGCAGATCTTGGTTGTGCGGTTTGTAGGACTGATCAGAGTTAAGGGTCAGGCTGGGTTCACATGTAGCGGAACTCTCGCGGAAATTACCGCGAGAATTCCGGAATTCCATTCCGCGGGAAAATCGCATTTTAAATTCCCACGATTTTCCCGCGGAAAAACTAGCATTTTGCAAGCGTAATTAGCTTGCAGAATTGCTAGCGTTTTCAAAGCGATCTGTAGCATTGCTTGGAGAACTGATTGACAGGTTGGTCACATTCACACATAGTGTTTGACGAGTGTGACCAACTTTTTACTATTGAGGCCGCCTATGCGGCATCAATAGTAAAAGATAGAATGTAAATAATAAAAAAAATATTGTTATTCTCACCTTCCGACGTCCCGCGCAGCCTTCTCGCCTCTCTCCACGCTCCCAGTCCCAGTAATCCTTTGCGACAATTACCGCAATGACGTCCATTCTCGCAGGATTGCGACGTCTCGCGGTCATTCGCGATGACGTCGCACGAATCACCGCGAGACTTCGTGATCCCGCAAGAGTGGACGTCATCGCTCGCAAAGGCTTACTGGGACCGGGAGCATGGAGAGAGGTGGGAAGGCTGCGCGGGATATCGGAAGGTGAGAATAACAATATTTTTTATTTTAAATTCTATTTTTTACAGGGATATGGTACCCAAAGCCCAGAGGACAGTCTCCTCTCCTCTGGACCGTGGGTACCATCCGCAAATGTTCTGCATACTTTTCGCATGGTGTGCACAACCACATGCTGAAAGTAAGCAGAATAATGCATTCCTATGGGTGCGGGATCGCTGCAATTCCGTGAAATTAATGAGCATGCTGCGTTTTTACCGCAAAGCAATTCCACCGCAGTAAAAACCGCAGCATCAGCACAGCATTGCGGAATCCCATAGGAATGCATGGGATGCTTATTTTTCGTGTTTTCGCGGCAAAATCGCGCAGTTAAAACCGCCATGGAAACGTGTGAACTCAGCCTTACTCTGAGGAAGCAGACTTCCGGTACAGGCAAGAGCATGATATCGTTTATTTTGATAGATCAGGTAGGTGAGTTAGGTGAGATGGAGAAAAGATGATGAGTTCAGCTTTGTCCACAATTCATTTTAGCAAGTGAGAGGCGAAGGAGGGTATGGCTGTTAAACAATACATGTACCTACAATTTGCAAGTGAATAAGTGCAAAATGGATGTAAAGTTATGTCTGATATATGACAAGGGCACAGGAGATGTTCCCTTCCCATGCCATTCACAGCAGGAGTTGCATGTTACATACAGCTGCTTTTTTGCTGTGTGTGCTAACACTGAGCATAGTGAAGATCCTAGCCCTTTAACTACTCAAATGTCGTTATTAATAGTGGTACCGGCATGTGAGGATGAAAAAAAATTAAACACTATGCCTTATTGGCCATTTTTTAAAATCTCGGCACAAAAATATTTAAAAAAAATTATCAAAAGGTCATATTAATTCAAACAAGTTGCGAATAAAAACTACAGCCTTTTACACAAAAACAAGCCTTTGTACAGTTGTGTAAACAGAAAAATGAAAAAGATAGGGCCTTTTCAATATGACAACCAAAAAGTAAGCAATTTTTTAAAGTTATTTTTCTTGTGAAAAAGTATTAAAACATAAAGAAGTATAAATTTGGTATAACCATAATCTTATCAAACTACATAATAAAGTTATGTTTCAGATTTAATGTTTTGTGTTCAAGGCTTCAACCAAAAAAAAGAATTAAAGAGTGATTTCAAACCCTTATACAGTTCCTTAGACGGAAAAATGTTTTTGTTTTTTGTAAAGCCAGTTCTTTTGCAAAAGTATCAAATCATAAAAAGACTAGTTAGGTCAGCAAATATTTGAACAGAGACACAAGTTTTGGCATTTTAGCTGTTTACCAACACAAATTCAAGACATAGTGATGTAATCAATATGGGCTTAAAGTACAGACTCTCAGCTTTAATTGAGGGTATTCACAACCTAATTGGAGAAATGGTTAAGGAACTACAGCTTTATAATATGTAGCTGCCTTTTCTAAAGCGACCAAATGTAATTGGACAGTTATCTCTAAAGCTCTTAATGAGCTGCATGGGTTATTCTTTCATTAATCTGTCATCAATTAAGCAGGTATACGGTCTGGAGCTAATTCCAGGTGTGGAATTTGCATTTGGAATCTGTTGCTGTGAAGCCACAATATGTGGTCAAAGGAGCTCTCAATGCAAGAGAAACAGACTATCATTTGGCTGAAAAAAAAAAATCCATAAAAGAGATAACAGTAATAGTAGGAGTGGCCAAATCAACAGTTTGGCACATTCTGCAAAAAATATGAGCTTGGGTACTCAAAAAAGACTGGACATCCATGGAAGAAAATAACCCTTTCATAATATCCATCTAAGTGAAGAACATTCTCAGGGAAGTAAGTGTTTCAATATCTAAGTATACTATAAAGAGAAGATTTCATGAGAGCAAATACAAAGGGTTCACCCCAGTGTGCAAACCATTAACCATCCTAAAAATAAAAAAGCCCAGATTAGACAGATACAGCTAAGATCAACCTGTACTAGACTAATGGGAAGAAGAAAGTATGGAGAAGCTATGAAACGGCTCAAGTTCCAAAGCACACCACTCCCTTTGTAAAACATTGTGGAGTCAGTGTTATGGCATGGGCATGCATGTCTTCCAATGTCACTGGGTCACTAGTGTTTATTGATGATGTGACTGAAGACAGAAGCAGCCGGATGAATTCTGAAGTGACCAGGGCTATACTATCAGCTCATATTCAACCAAATGCAGCAAGGTTGATTGAACAGAGCTTCATAGTATAGATGGACAATGAAACAAAAGAAGCAACCCAGAAGCATTTTAAGGCAAAGAAGTGAAATATTCTGCAATAGCCAAGCCAATCACCAGATATCAATCCCATCAAGTATGCATTTCACATTCTTAGGACAAAACCTAACGCAGAAAGATTGACAATCAAGCAATAAGTGAAATAACCTGCAGTAAAGGAGGAAAGCTAGCATTTGGTGATATCAATGGCTTCCAAAATTTAGGCTATCATTGCCTTTAGAAGAGTCTCTGCAAAGTATTAAAAATGAACATTTTATTTATGGTAATTTAGTACAATTATGGTAAATTGTACAATTACCTTTGAGCCCTGGAAATGAAGACGCTTCGTAGAAAAATTGTTCCAATTCCTAAAAGTTTCACAGGATATTTTTATTCAACACCTTGCAAGATAGTGGCTAGACAGGTCTTCGAGGGGAGATATATATTATCGAGATTGGTAGCCTTGGGATGTAAGCCCGTAAAAGCAGGCTCCAGCACCTATAGTGCTGAGAGAGTAAATAGGGCGTGTTAAGCCCAGATTTACAAGCAGTCCGAGAGATGGGTGGGACTGTCTGCTCAAATATCCCATGGGGTGTGGTATGGTAGGTAAAAAGGAGACCAGTTGTCTCATTCAGGGTCTCTGTATGGAGGTGAACAGACCTACAGTGTTGTTTGTGTTTGCTAAGGATTAAAGAGCTGGGCACTAACCCGAGCAGGCGAATCCACACTGCTGTATGTACTATTTACTTTATGTTTTCACTTTGTGCAGCCAAAGGCTGTTTTTATTTTGTTGTCCTGAGCAGTTTATGGAGTCTTAATAAATCAGTCCGGATGGTTTACTGAACCTGCTTCCCTTGTCTACCAAGTGAGTAGTAATGCTACACCCTTTAATTAAACTTGAAAGTCTACACTTCAGTTGCATCTCAGTTGTTTCATTTTACAAAAAAAAATAGTGGCATGTAAAGTCCAAATCACGAAGATTCAGTCACTGTCCAAATATTTCTAGAATTAATTGTACATTAATTTGGTATTTCTGTGATCGTATCATGAAAATTGTACCAAATCGTGAAGGTTGTTTATAAGAAAGTAATAAATAAACAAACAATAGAATTGCTATTGTTTTGTTATTTTTGCCATCTAAAGAGTTAATAAAATGTGATCAAAAAGTCAAATAGAAATAAAACTATATAAATTTGTCATTGCCCTGTTCATACTGACCCACAAAATAAAGCTAAAACTTTATTTGTGTAGCACTTGCCATAAAACGTTAACAAAAGATAATAATAATAACAAAAAAATTAGATGTACCTTAAAATTATTCCATTGGCAAACATAACTCACTCTAAAACAATCAAGCCCTCAATTGATTTTGTCGACAAAATAATTAAAAGCCATGGCTCCTGGAAAACAACAATATAAAGCTGAAAAAATGATTTGTCACAAAGACCAAAACTGAGAACTAAGTCTTATTGCAATCTTTGGGAGGCAGAAGGAACAAATTACCAGCAGTTCAAGAATTGTTTTTATTTTTTTCAACATCATTCACCGTGCGCTATAAGTTATATGACAACTTTTTTCTCAGGCCAGTATACAGATAAAAGGAATAGATGGAAAACATATTATGCTTATTGGATGAATATTAGTGCCATTCAATAAAAGAACAAGATCACTATATTATACATCACCCAAGGCATATATATGGACAAAGTTAGGACAGACTGCATAACTCATAGGAAAATCATTCAAAAAGAAGAAAAAACAGTCATAAAGTTCAATGTAAAAGAAAAATTTATCAAAAATCTTTATTCGGTAACATATCAGACAAAGACACAACAGGGATAAAATACAGCAGCAAAATCCAGCATTTATGCGCAGGGTTGGTGTGACCACATAGAAGCTCAAAGATACAAAAATGCAAATATATTAACACAGCCACTCTGCAACAAGGGAATTTCACTAAGATATTAGGTATCACAGCATGTGGATACAGTGCTAGTAGTGAATAGGCAGGTCTGCCTTATATAAATTCCAATTATATCAGCAGTGCTCCTATAGTAGGGAAAACTCCTTACAACCTTAAACTATAATCCAATAGGCAGACATATAGGTAAACATACCTTTACAGGATGGTTGTCAAAGCTTCAAGTGGTCCCCAGCCCACCCCGTCATACGTTTTGGAGAAACGCCTTCCTCCGGGGGCAGTATGATTACAGCAATATAGATTTAAATAGATTTTTTAGGCTTTGCTACTGTCACCCGCTAAAAGTGTTTTTTTTTTAAGCCAAGTTCCTGCTGGTGATTGTGCAGAAAATTACCACAGTTCCAGCACCTCCTGCCGATCACATGCTGTGATTGATAGTCAAATTCACAAACTGATCACATGCTGTGATTGGTTAGTGAAATTGACTAACCAATCACAATGGTCGGTGTGGAGGGATTGCTGTAATTAGTCCCTGCATTGCTAGCCATGTTGGTAAGATGGCTATGACAGCTACCGGCACATAACTGTCACTGTGTGGTTACTGTTAGAATCTGTTCAGTTTGTGACTATCCCCCATTTTCTTTTAGTGTCCTGACTGCTGGTCTTTTCCCATGGTGCTGGGTTTGTCTTGGGTCAGGTGATTGTATCAGCCTTTATTAACCTGCACCTGTCCATCGTAGGGTATCAGCCTAGTCGTAGTGCAGGGTCAGTTTTCCCCCTCCTACCCTAGTCCTGTGCTGCAGAACCGTAACAGTTACGCACAAAGAAATTTCAATTTTATGACTGGTATATCTGATAAATTGTGGGAACTGACACCTGTTTACATGAAAATGGCACCAGAAACACCATCAGTAAATAAATACATCATCAGAACCACCATCAGTACATGAATATGTTACTAGAAACATCATTTGTACATGAATACATCACCAGAACCACCAATAGTACATGAATGCATCATTAAATCCACCATCAGTACATGAATGCATCAACAGAATTACCATCTGTACTTTACTATGTAACCAGAGCCACCATAAGTATATAACCCCTTCCCGACCAGTGACACAGCGTATGCGTCATGAAAGTCGGTGCCAATCCGACCCATGACGCATACCCTGTGTCATGACTTCAAAGCCCCCCTGCGGGTCGGATGACCAGGGTCAATGAAAGGTCACTTGACCCGCAGATACAGGGGGCTGTGTAATTCACCACAGGGGGCGTGGCTTCGCCCCCACGTGGCTACGATCACTCTGATTGGCTGTTAAAAGTGAAACAGCCAATCAGAGCGATAGTAATATTTCATCAATGAAAATTGATGAAATATTACAATCCAGCCATGGCCGATGCTGCAGTAGCATCAGACATGGCTGGAGACACCGATCCAACCCCCCCACCGGCGATCGCCCCCCTGCCACTGAATGACACCGGCGATCTGCCGCCGCTGTCATCATCTGCCCCCCTCCCCTTCCCTCCGCTCCCCACCAGCTTCCGATCCCCCCTCACCCCCCGGTACCTACTGAGTCCCTCTGTCGCTCCCGGTGTCCCGCGGGTCCAGATCGTGAGCGCCACCATCTTGGAAAATGGCGGGCGCATGCGCAGTGCGCCCGCCCGAATCTGCCAGCTGCAGATTCCATTCTTTCATTTTGATCACTCTCACAGTGATCAAAATGAAATAAAATGTAAATAAACCACCCGATTATCACCCCCATAGGTAGGCACAACTAATAAAATAATGAAAATATTTTTATTTTTATTTTTCCATTAGGGTTAGAGTTGGAGAGAGGGTTAGGGTTGGAAAGAGGGTTAGGGTTTGGGTTGGAAAGAGGGTTAGGGTTAGGGTTGGAAAGAGAGTTAGGGTTGGAAATAGGGCTAGGGTTGGAATTAGGGTTAGGGTTAGAATTAGGGTTAGGGTTGAAATTAGGGTTAGGGTTGGAATTAGGGTTAGGGTAGGAATTAGGGTTAGGCTTGGAATTAGGGTTAGGGTTAGAATTAGGGTTAGGGTTGGAATTAGGGTTAGGGTTGGAATTAGGGTTAGGCTTGTGATTAGGGTTATGGTTAGGGTTGGGATTAGGGTTAGGGGTGTGTTGGGGTTAGGGTTATGGTTAGGGTTGGGATTAGGGTTAGGGATGTGTTGGGGTTAGGGCTGTGGTTAGAGGTGTGTTAGGGTTAGTGTTGAAGTTAGAATTGATGGGTTTCCACTGTTTAGGCACATCAAGGGGTCTCCAAACACGACATGGTGCAACCATTGATTCCAGCCAATTTTGCGTTCAAAAAGTCAAACGGTGCTCCCTCCCTTCCAAGCCCCGACGTGTGCCCTAACAGTGGTTTACCCCAACATAGCATACTCAGGAAAAATTGCACAACAACTTTTGGGGACTAATTTCTCCTGTTACCCTTGGGAAAATAAAAAATTGGGGGCTAAAAAATTATTTTTGTGGAAAAAAAATGATTTTTTCATTTTCACGTCTCTGCATTATAAACTTCTGTGAAGTACTTGGGGGTTCAAAGTGCTCACAACACATCTACATAAGTTCCTTGGAAGGTCTAGTTTCCAAAATGGGGTCACTTTTGGGGGGTTTCCACTGTTTAGGCACATCAGGGGCTCTGCAAACCTAATGACGACCGTAGACTATTCAATCAAAGTCTGCATTTCAAAACGTCACTACTTCCATTCCGAGCCCTGACGTGTGCCCAAACAATGGTTCCTCCCCACATATGGGGTACCAGCGCACTCAGGATAATCTGGGCAACAACTTTTGGGGTCCAATTTCTCCTGTTACCCTTGTGAAAATAAAAAATTGCGAGCTCAAAAATCATTTTTTGAGGAAAAAAATGATTTTTTATTTTCATGGCTCTGCGTTATAATCTTCTGTGAAAAACTTGGGGGTTCAAGGTGCTCACCACACATCTAGGCAAGTTCCTTATGGGGTCTAGTTTCCAAAATGGGGTCACTTGTGGGGGGTTTCTACAGTTTAGGTACATCAAGGGCTCTTCAAATGTAACATGATGCCCGCAGACCATTCCATCAAAGTGAGCATTTCAAAATGTCACTACTTCCCTTCCGAGCCCTGGCGTGTGCCCATACAGTGGTCATCCCCCACATATGGGGTATCAGCGTACTCAGGACAAACTGGACAACAACTTTTGGGGTCGAATTTATCCTGTTACCATTGTGAAAAAAATTGCGGGCTAAAAATCATTTTTTTGATGAAAAAAATGATTTTTTATTTTCACGGCTCTGCGTTATAAGCTTCTGTGAAGCACTTGGGGGTTCAAAGTGCTCACCATGCATCTAGATAAGTTCCTTGGGGGGTCTAGTTTCCAAAATGAGGTCACATGTGGGGGGTTTCCACTGTTTAGGCACACAGGGGCTCTGTAAATGTAACATGACGCCCGCAGACCATGCCATCAAAGTCAGCATTTCAAAATGTCACTACTTCCCTTCCGAGCCCCGATGTGTGCCCAAACAGTAGTTCCTCCTCACATATGGGGTATCAGTGTACTAAGGACAAACTGGACAACAACTTTTGTGGTCCAATTTCTCCTGTTACCCTTGTAAAAATAAAAAATAGTGTGCTAAAAAATAATTTTTGAGAAAAAAAAATGATTTTTTATTTTCACTGCTCTAAGTTATAAACTTTTGTGAAGCACTTGGGGGTTCAAAGTGCTCACTACAATCTAGATAAGTTCCTTAAGGGGTCTAGTTTCCAAAATGGGGTCAGTTGTGGGGGAGCTCCAATGTTTAGGTGCACAGGGGCTCACCAAACGCGACATGGTGTCCGCTAACGATTGAAGCTAATTTTCCATTCGAAAAGTCAAATGGTGCTCCTTCCCTTCCGGGCCCTGCCGTGCACCCAAACAGTGGTTTATGACCACATATGTGGCATTGGTGTGCTCAGGAGAAATTGCCCAACAAATTTTAGGATCCATTTTATCCTGTTGCCCATGTGAAAATGAAAAAACTGAGGCTAAAAGATATTTTTTGTGAAAAAAGTACTTTTTTTTACGGATCAATTTGTGAAGCACCTGGGGGTTCAAAGTGATCACTATGCATCTAGATAAGTTCCTTGGGGGGTCTAGTTTCCAAAATGGGGTCACCTGTGTGGAAGCTCCAGTGTTTAGTCACACAGGAACTCTCCAAATGCGACATGGCAAGCACTAAATATTCCAGCACATTTTCCATTCAAAAAGTCAAATGTGCTCCTTCCCTTCTGGGCCCTGCCGTGCGCCCAAACAGTGGTTTATGACCATATATGAGGTATCAGTGTACTCAGGAGAAATTGCCCAACAAATTTAAGGATCCATTTTATCCTGTTGCCCATATGAAAAAAAGATGCTAAAAGAAAATTTGTGTTGGAAAAATTAAAAATGTCCATTTTTTTCTTCCACGTTGCTTTAGTTCCTGTGAAGCACCTGAAGGGTTAATAATCTTCTAGAATGTAGTTTTGAGTAGCTTGAGGGGTGCAGTTTTTAGAATGGTGTCACTTTTGGGTATTTTCTGCCATATAGACCCCTCAAAGTGACTTCAAATGTGAGGTGGTTCCTAAAAAAATGGTTTTGTAAATTTTGTTGTAAAAATGAGAAATCGCTGGTCAACTTTTAAATATACAAGAACCAAGGATAACTTCCTAACAAAATAAAATTTGTTTCCAAAATTGTGCTGATGTAAAGTATACATGTGGGAAATCTTATTTAGTAACTATTTTGTGTCACATAACTCTCTGGTTTAAAAGAATAACAATTCAAAATTTGAAAACTGAAAAATTTTCAAAATTTTCACCAAATTTCTGATTTTTCACAAATAAACACAGAAATTATTGACCTAAATTTACCACTAACATGAAGCCCAATATGTCACAAAAAAACATTTTCAGAATCGCTGGGATGCGTTGAAGCGTTCCTGAGTTATTACCTCATAAAGGGACACTGGTCAGAATTGCAAAAAATGGCCATGTCATTAAGGTCAAAATAGGCTGGGTCATGAAGGGGTTAATACATGACCAGAACCAAGAGTACTTGAATACAAGAACCAAGCTTGATAAAATTATCAATTGTAATATAAAGTCAGCCCCACAACCAATTGTATCACCCTACAACTCACGGTGTGTCATTAACATTGATAAGGAGATATTGGGAGTTGTTCTTAACAGCCATTATCAAACTGTGGATCACACAGGAATCACAGTACTGATGAGAATTAAAATTGGTGAGAAATAGTGCACTCAAAATGCAACATTGGTGCCCTGAAGGAAAGTCAAGTATATAATAAAGTGAAGACCTTCGGCACTCATTAAGTCAAATACCATTTCTACTTCAAAGTGATGTTTTGTTTAATTAACAGTGGATATGATGGGACATTACAGATATAAATCAATCCAATGTTTCGGCAACATTGCCTTTATCAAGGATATCTGTAAGAGGAGTCTGTCAGCATAAGTCTAGTGCTTCAGTGCGATATTGATAGTGCACTACATCTGATCTGAAACAGAAGATCTTAGATAAACTAAATACCATCAATACCAGAGATTGCCAAGGCTCAGCAAAGAAACACCTCCAGACAGTATGCTAGAATTTGCCAATAGAGCACTTACATCAATTCTTACACCACCACCATAACTCAAACTAATGATCTGATCTATGCTACTTCCTCAGCAATCATGGAAATGCTTATCTATACAACCAGCAAGAACAACAGAAGTACGTGCCCCCCTTGGAAAAGAAGACTGGAGACAAACATGAAGGTGACACAAAGAGAAGTCAGCCAACTAACAGAAATACAGAAAGGTGTAAACAACAAGAATAAGATCAAGCTGGAAAAGTACAAAGACCTTACCCCAACTGAAACCCTAGAGACTGCTAAACAAAGGCTCATAGCACTTGCTGCAAGACTAGGGAGATACGCTAGAGAAACTGAGGCCAAGAAAATAAACCATCCAAGGTGTAACCCCAACTACAGAGAAACAGCACAAGAGTAATAGCACAAAGGTTGCAACTCCCTCAATAGCAGAGACTGAACAATACTGGAGGAATATATGAGACAAGGAAAAAATGCACAACACCAGTGCAATGTGGCTGCAAGATCTGAGAATGAAGCACAGCAACCATCTAGAGCAAGAACCAGTCACCAGTGGGTCAAGAACATGAAAAGTTGGACAGCACCTGGCCCAGACATGATTCACACCTACTGGCTAATGAAACTAACAACGGTACATGAACGCATGGCAAAGCAGATAACCCAACTGCTAGAAGTAGGCCACCACCCAGCTTGGCTAACACAAGGAAGAGCAGTGCTGATCATGAAGGATCCTCACAAAGGAACAGTTCCATCCAACTACCACCCAATAACCTGCCTTATCTGCCTTACAACAACATGAAAACTCCTATCAGGCATCATAGTCACCAAGCTACATAAACATATGAACCAATACCTGAATCCAGCTAAGGCTAGGTTCACATTTGCAGTTGAGTCCGCAGCATATCATCCACATTCCCAAACGCATGCAAAAACGCATGCAAATGCAATGTTAAGCAGTGTTTTTATCCGCATCATCTTATGCATGACGGAAAAAAATGCAGCGTTTACATGCATGTGTATGCGTTTTTGCATGCGTTTGTGTTTTTTATGCGCATGTGTTAGAAATTTCCAATTTTTTCCAGTAGCTTTTCCTTGACATCAGACACCCAGTAAGCGTGTCTCATGGGATTTCTATATATATACACACTGCAATGAGGAAATCCTCATCTTTGGCTGCTGTATCTACCTGCAAGATGGATCTTGACCTGGACAGCTTCCTAGAAGGTCTGGATTTACAATTGAAGTTGGCTGCTGCCTTTGCTTTTGCTTGTCAAAAACACAGAAGAAGAGAAAGACTAAGAAGATGTCATCGTTGCTATTGACAACACCCCATTCTTGAACTCCGAGAGAGTCATGGAGCCTACCACTCCTTGTACACCGAGCTGCAGCAAAACCCAGAGAAGTTTTTTGACTACAAGAGGATGTCGCAACAGAGCTTCCTTGAGTTGCTGCTACGTGTCCAAGGATCCATTGCCAGGCAGGACACACAGTCCCTGCGAGCAATTTCTGCTGAGGAACGTCTCTTGGTCACCCTGAGGTACATAGTGTTGAACCCTAACCCTACCCTATCCTTAACCCTAAGCAGTGTACTGATTTTTGTTTTCATTTTCTTTTCTGCAGATTCCTGGCTATTGAAGAGAAATTGTCCTCTTTTCATTTCGAATTCCGGATTGGAGTATCCACCCTTTCTGGGATTATTGTAGACACTTGTCCTTCTTTAGTTGGCATTCTGCGGCAAGAATTCCTCCCCCAACCCATAAGTGAACTCTGGATTGAAAATGCTTCCAAATTCCAGGAAATTTGCAATTTTCCTAATTGTGTGGGGGCTGTGGACAGCAAACACATTAGGATTATGAAACCAGCTGGAAGTACTTTTATTATAAAAAATATTTTTCCATAGTTCTAAAGGCTATTGCGGATGCCGATTGTAAGTTTGTTGCCGTGGACATTGGCTATTTCGGACGAGGCAATGACTCGCAGACGTTTAAAAACTCAGACATGGGCCAACATCTGTATGGGAATGATTTTACTTTTCTGCCGCCATGACCTCTGCCCAACACTGATGGATCGCCAATGCCTTTTCCTTTTGTTGGTGATGAGGCCTTCCAATGTGTACCAACCTCATTAAACCATACTCTAGTAGAAACAAGGGCACGAAGAACCGTGGAGTGTGAATTTGGATTGCTGGTATCGAAATGGAGCATTTTGTGCACATCGATTAACCTAAAAATTGACACTATTGTGAAAGCATGTGTTCTTCTGCACTACATAATGGTAAAAGTGCGACCAAGCTTACAACCTGAGGAACCTGTTACATTGCATGACTACCAATTTCACCCTCTGAGAACCACTGCTGAAGTTGCCCATATGAGGGATAAGTTTTCCGCTTACTTTGTTTCAAATAATGGAGTGTGCCCTGGCAAGAAGAAATGATTTAAGCCACTAACTTAAATGTACCTGTTATGTTTTGTACCTGTTATGTACTTGTAACATGTACATGTAATAATTTACCCCTAATGTTTCCTGATTTAAATATAAACTACCTTCCCTTCCAAAAAAAGTGTGTTTGTGTTGTATTTTACCTCAAAAAAACTAGTATGTTTGTGGTGGCGGCGCAGAAAGGTAAAGAAAAAGCATGGTATAGTGGTAACAAAATACAACAACTTTTATTTACAACATTTAAACAAAATTAAAAGGGTTAAGGTTGGGGTGATTTATTTTTTCTTCAGGGTTTACATGAGGGTATAATGCGTAGGACCTTGGGGGTGTGGAGCTGTGAGGACTGGGTGATAGTTGATGAGGATGGGGTTACTGAGGAAGGGTCTGCAGATGACAAAGTGGAATCAGAAGGAACAGACAGAGATAAAAGGGAAGGTAGTGACCAATTGGTAGGTGAGGGTGGAGGTGGTGGGTTCAAGGTGAGAAGAATTTTTTGGCTCCTGGTTTTGGTCCTGAGGCCAAGATTTTTTTTTGGACTTTGCTTTTCTTGGCCGAGTGGGAGTGCTGGGCTCTGTAGCAGTACTCTGGCAGGGTGCTGGACTGGGCCGCATTAGGGGTGCTGTAGTGGGCAGGGGTGCTGCAGTGTGCAGGGTTGCTGTAGTGGGCAGGGGTGCTGGACTGGGAAGGGGTGCTGGACTGGGCAGGGGTGCTGGACTGGGCAGCATAGTAGATCCTGATGGCTGCAGGGGTGCTATACTCTGGAGCATGGTGGATGGTGCCTGCTGCAGGGTTGAAGGACTTGGTAGCGTGGTCACTCGGTGAACTGGAGGCGGTGGTGGCGTCAGATAATTTGGTGCTGTGAGAGCTGGATAGTACATTTGCTGCTGGTAGTATCCTCCGGCCTGTTGAGTGTAGGATTGTGACTGCTGCTGGGACTGCTGCTGCTGTAATGCATGGCTGTAAGCAACCTTGCAGGCCTGCATAACGGACAGCTGGAGTTGAGGCGTAAGATTTACGGACAAGTTCCGCTCAATTGAAGAAAAAAAATATTGAGCTGATCTATTAAGGTCAGCTATCAGGTGGTCTAGTTGATTGTTGACTTCCTTGAACCCACTCTTCACTTTGTCAGCAATCAACCTAACCCCATCCTGGAAGACTGAGCTTAATTGAAGAAACTCAGGCATGCCTGACCTCTCCCAGGCTCTCTGCCACTGAGGAGAAGACCCAGCAAAAGCAGAGGCAGAGGACTGGGAGAGGGGAAAACCTGATGGACCGGCTGCCTCTTCCCTAGCCTGTGAAGCCTGCTAGTGTGCTCCATCGCTGGTGGATGACTGGGACTGTGTCTGTTCCGTGGCTGGTAGATGAGGGGCTGCTTCAACCGAGGAGGATCCGGGTTGTGTGGTGCTGCACCAGGTTTTGTAAAAAAAGAGAAAAATGTTAGTGAACAAATAAAGTTTGTATTGTGCTGCTCTAGGTTCTGTGTGGGGGAAAAAATTAAATATTAGTCAAAAGAAAAAAAAATTCTGTACTAATGTTCGCTGAGCAAGCGCAGGCCTCAGAAAGGCAAGGTCCTGGTGGTATTTGTATTTTCTGAACCTTGCAGCAGAACCACTTTGAACCCGAAGCGCCTCTCTCATGTCCTTGTTGAAGCGGTCCTTCCTCGAGCGCTAACGGATTTTGATTCACTTCACTGTGAAGGGGAAAAAATTATTAGTAAACAATGCACATCCATTCACAGGTTCACTGCTGTTTCAGACCGCATTGCAATACTTACCAAAATCACTTCTGGCTCGCGTGGCACGGTTCCAACCAGGCAGCACCGATGTTACCATTTCTTCCCAGAGCCGTCGAATCACCACATTATCGGAGTGCTGACAGTCACGGGTGTTCCACAATGGTCCTCGCTCATGCACTAGGTGGATGAGTTGTTCACTATCTATATCCAGTGTGGCTTGTTCCTGTTGTGAAACCTATAGATAAAATAGAAAAAAAAAGTTTTTTTAAGTAAAACTGAAAAAATTGTATTCCAACTCTGATGAAACAAATACTTATACCCCCCCATCTTTTTTCCTGAGACACATAAGCCCTGACGACCCTGGGTAGATTCCTCTCCACTGGACTGCATGTGATGTTAACATGTACATGTAATAATTTACCCCTAATGTTTCCTGATTTAAATATAAACTACCTTCCCTCCCAAAAAAAGTGTGTTTGTGTTGTATTTTACCTAAAAAAACTAGTGTGCTTGTGTCAGCACGGTATAGTGGTAAAAAAATGCAACCACTTTTATTTACAACATGTAAACAAAAATAAAAGGTTTAAGGTTGGGGTGATTTATTTTTTCTTCGGGGTTTACATGAGGGTGTAATGCATAGGATCTTGGGGGTGTGGAGCTGTGAGGACTGGGTGATAGTTGATGAGGATGGGGTTACTGGGGAAGGGTCTGCAGATGACAAAGTGGAATCAGAAGGAACAAACAGAGATAAAAGGGAAAGTAGTGACAAATTGGTAGGTGAGGGTGGAGGTGGTGGGTTCAAGGTGGGAAGAATTTTTTGGCTCCTGGCTTTGGTCCTGAGGCCAAGATTTTTTTTTGGGACTTTGCTTTTCTTAGCCGAGTGGGAGTGCTGGGCTCTGTAGCAGTACTCTGGCAGGGTGCCCAACCAGGAGTGCTCACATTTTCAAAAATTATTGACAAACACCACCAAAGTGGCATCAATTTCACCACAGTACAAATAGTATAATAGGGACCAACAGGTTTTTCTCTACACCCAGTCTAGCAGATGGACACCCTGCAAGGCGTATTCACATTTCAATAAATGAGGGCCTTACACCACAGAAGTGGAATAACTGTCACAAGAATAGAAATAGCATAATTGGGAAAAACATGTAATCCACTACAGCTACCCAGCAGATGTAGACCAACCAAGACTGTTCACATTTCCAAAAATTTGTTTTAACATCAGCAGCAGTAGCCACCTCAGGCACAGAAGCCACACTAAAGATATCACTGAGTGCAGTTACTGTACGTGACATTAATGCATCACACTAAAAAATGCTATATCACCTAGTCTGTAAAATCTGCAATTTGGGTGCAAAAGTCCTTGGAGATCCATGACTTGTTCATCTTAATGAAAGTTAGGCGGTCTACAATTTCAGAGGTCAGCCGGATGCACTTATACATAAGGACACCACCACCAGCAGCGCTGAAGACACGTTCTGAGAGAACCCTGGCTGCCGGGCATGATAAAATCTACAAGGCGTGAGAGGCGAGCTCAAACCGCTCATAAATTTTGAAAGACCAAAATGTGAAAGCATCCAAACCCTCCCTGATGGTATTAATATTTAGTTCTAGATACTCCTGCACCATCCTCTCCATTTGTTCACCATGTTAAAGACTTGAACTCTGTTGTGCTGATGCACAAGTTGGTCTTAAAAAGTGTCAAAGGACTCACAGAAATTGCTTCTTCCACTTCCACCACTGCTGCTAATGTTTTGGCATTGTCGAATTGACGAGCCAGAGGTTGGAAGTCTACAGCTGCGATACGAACTGTGTGCTTCACTGCTGTCTTCGGGAAAAGCTCTCATAAGGTTGTGAACAAGCGTGTTTCGATACTCCAGAATTTGCGGGTCCCTTTCTAGGGTAGGAATCATCTGGCAAAATTTGTCTTTCTAATGTGGATCTAATAAAGTGGCAACTCAGTAGTCAGCATTATTCCTAATCATAACTCTACAGGAATCATGTTGCAGATAGTGCAGCAAGAAGACACTCATATGTCGGGCTCTATCATCATGAGGTCTAAGCCCAGGCTGTGTTGGTGGCTGGGTAAAAATGAAGCTTGTTTCCTCCATCCCCTCCCATCAGCCATGAACAACAGAGGGGGTAGAATTATCCTCTTCATCTGACAGTTGCTCGCCCTTCACCTCTTCCTCCTCCATTTTTACTCAGATCTTGCACCTTCAATAACAGTTTGTCTGTTATCATCAGCCCCCCTTGGATCGCAGACAATGTTATCCCTTCCTCATCCTCCTCTGCTTCCTCCTCTTCTTCTGGGACCATCATCTCCTCCCACAGGTTATTTAAAGTCTGGTCCAGCATATAGATGACAAAAGAGTGATGCTGATGATGGCGTCGTCAGTGCTAACCATCTTAGTAGCCATTTCGAAACTGTGGAGAAGGGTGCAGAGGTCCTTAATCTGTGCACACTCTGTGAACGTGATATGCGCCACATCCGTACTGCATTGGCTCAGGCTATACGACATGACATACTGCATCATTGCTGCTGCCACAGTCGCTGCAACATGTGCAGAGTGGAATTCCACCTTGTTGGCAAATCATATATCAACCTGTTAACTGGCATAGACAAAGACCTCTGTATCGATGCAAATCGATGACCAGAGGTGTGCGAATGGTGGAAATGAGCACACAGCTTACGTGCTTTCTGGAGCAGCTCACCGAGGCAAGGATAGTGGCTGAGAAAAAGCTGTACCACCAGGTTGAGCATGTGAGCCATGCAAGGCACGTGTGTGAACTTGCCTCGCCGTAGGGCCGCCACCAGGTTTGCACTGTTATGGGACACGGCCTTCCCTGGATGCAGGTTCAGCGGAGACAGCCATTGATCAAACTCAGCCTGGATAGGTGTCCACAACTGTTCAGCTGTATGACTACAATCTCCAAGGCATATCTATTTTAAGACTGCCTGATGGCAGTGAGCCCTGGCTTCACAGTAGGTAAGTGGTGGGGGTTCGCTTTGCACTGTTGGAACGTCAGTTTAAGGCAGAGGTTGAGGCCCTAGAGGAGGCAGAAGCAGTGGAGGAAGTGTTAAATGTAGAGGTTTGTCCCGTAAGCCTTGGGGATTCCAAGACTTGTGGAGCATAACCTGTCCACACACCCAACCAGAGTCACCCAGTGCCCAGTTAGTGAGATGTAATGCTGTTGGCCATGCTTACTCATCCAAGTGTCTGTGGTGAAATGCACCCTGGCAGACAGAGATTTTGTCAAGGAATGGGTGATGTTGTCTGTGACACAGACACAGATTTCTTAGAAAAGTAATGGCGACTGGGTAATTGGTACTTAGCTTTGTCATGTATAGGAGGAAACAATCTTTTACGTGACCACAACTGCGGAACCGTGGGCTGGCTGCAGTGCTCTGAGAGGGTGGAGTACAGTGAACCGGACAAACTGCTGGAATGTGAGAGAGTTGCAGGCGGAGATGTTACCGTGTATTGAGAAACTTGTGGTGTGATCGTTCTCTGAGATTGGTCAAAAACAACAGGCATGTCCGCTTCCCTTACAGCTGAAGGTGGCCTTTCAGTTAGCGTGACTGGAGCGGGTAAAGAATCCGAGGTTCTGAAGTTGAAGACCTGGGTCTCAAAAGTTGGCATGGTAACAGAGGCGGAGGAAGAAGCAGCAATGCGATTGATGGGGCGGCTGATGGTTGTTGAGGTCCACTGGTCTGCATTTTTGTGCAGTGGGATTCCCGCAGTAAAACATGTTGACTGCACATGTGAAGGTTCATACATGTAGTAGTCAAATTATTGCAGATTTTACCTCAACTCAGATTTTTTTGCATAGTTGGCAGATTACGTGAGTTGGCTCATCCTTTGCATTGTCAAAAAAGGCCCAGGCTAGGCAACCCTTGCCATCCCTGTGAGCTGCAGACCCGCGGACGCTGCTGGTCAGAAACACAGTTGTGACTGAGAATGCATCACTCGTCGTGGCTGCCTCACTACGTGTCTGTGACATACGGCGCAAAGTAACCTCCTCGTCTTCCTCCGCAGATGACCTACTCAGCTGTGTGCCTCTTCGTTCAAGCCATTGTACATAGAAAGCGTGTGCACAGCAATGACTAATGGTGCTCACTGCTCAGGTAGGTTCCCAAACCGTAATTAATGTAAAGATAGAACCTGGCACTCAACTTAGTGTTAAAGTTGTAGGTAGAGTTGAGCGAAACGGGTCGAAAAATTTCAAAAGTCGCCGACTTTTGGCAAACGAAACCCGACCCTAGGATGAGGTCGGCCACGAGGTCGGCGACTTACGCGCCAAAGTCGCGTTTCAAAAGTTTGTTTTGCGCTCTTTTTCAGCCAATCAGGATCCACGGACACTGTGGGCAACGTGATGACATAGGCAGGGGTCACCACCATCTTTCAGAAGGGCATGCAAGTGATTGGCTTGCTTTGGTGGGCGTCACAGGGGTTATAAAAGGGCGTGCATGCCGACCGCCATCTTACTTCTGCCGATCTTAGCATAGGGAGAGGTTGCTGCTGCTGATTCTGTAGGGAGAGCGTTAGGCAGGGAAGAAGAAAAAAAAACTGCTTCTGCTGCTAGCGATTTTGCCTGTACAACACACCAGTCACTGTGTGTGCAGTGCAAGGGGAGGCTATATTGTGGTGGATCAGCGGTGTTGGTTGTTAGGCTGCCTTCTAAGGCTTCCTGACAGCTGCATTGCTGTTTACCCACTGCTCTGCAAACTGCTTTTATAAAAGCAATCCCAATTTTTTTTTTTGTCCTGCTGAGGTACTGAGTGTGCATTTTTTCACACCATACAGCGGTGTACGCTCCTCACACATTACCGTGTAACGGCTGTTATCACAGCCACAGTGAAGCTATCTGTGTGTCACTCTGTGAGAATAAGTCGAGGACATGTTCCGTTCTTACAGACCTGCACCTACTAGTTTTGTCTAGCTTTCAAACAGTTAAATATATTTGCTGTTTGATCACATTCAAAACTATAGAGAGACAGCGTGTGTCAGTCCGTATACTTAAAAAATACGGAGCTTGACAATTTTACGTACACCGGACAGCCGTGTACGTGCACTCTCCTATCAGTACCGTGTAACGGCTGTTATCACGGCCACAGTGAAGCTATCTGTGTGTCACTCTGTGAGAATAAGTCCAGGAGATGTTCCGTTCTTACAGACCTGCACCTACTAGTTTTGTCTAGCTTTCAAACAGTTAAATATATTTGCTGTTTGATCACATTCAAAACTATAGAGAGACAGCGTGTGTCAGTCCGTATACTTAAAAAACACGGAGCTTGACAATTTTACGTACACCGGACAGCCGTGTACGTGCACGCTCCTCTCAGTACCGTGTAACGGCTGTTATCACGGCCACAGTGAAGCTATCTGTGTGTCACTGTGGAAGGATAAGTGGAGGACTTGTTCCGTTCTTACAGACCTACACTCTAGGGAGATTCCTATTCTGCCCAATTCTACATACACCTTGTAGTTTGTGATACACTAGCCAATTTCTGCCTGTGACATAGCACTCTGATATTCAGTGGGCCTCACACAATCCAAAAGTGTCCAGTGTCCACTAGTGTGTGCAGAAATTCAAAATCTCCCTTATCCTGTAGTCACTTTTTTCACACCTGTGCCATCGAGCCTGTGACATAGCGCTGTGATATTCAGTGGGCCTCACACAATCCATAAGTGTCCAGTGTCCACAAGTGTGTGCAGAAATTCAAAATCTCTGTGATCCTGTAGTCACTTTTTTCACACCTGTTCCATCGAGCCTGTGACATAGCGCTCTGATATTCAGTGGGCCTCACACAATCCAAAAGTGTCCAGTGTCCACTAGTGTGTGCAGAAATTCAAAATCTCCCTTATCCTGTAGTCACTTTTTTCACACCTGTGCCATCGAGCCTGTGACATAGCGCTCTGATATTCAGTGGGCCTCACACAATCCAAAAGTGTCCAGTGTCCACTAGTGTGTGCAGAAATTCAAAATCTCTGTGATCCTGTAGTCACTTTTTTCACACCTGTGCCATCGAGCCTGTGACATAGCGCTGTGATATTCAGTGGGCCTCACACAATCCATAAGTGTCCAGTGTCCACAAGTGTGTGCAGAAATTCAAAATCTACCCTGTCCTATAGACACCTTGTACCTTGTTTTACATTACTATATAGTTTGTTGGATTTTGTCTACATTTCTACAAAAAATGAGGAAGGCTGGTGGAAGAGGCCGTGGAATTGGGCGGGGGTTGGCAGCTGGTAATGATGGTGTTGGTGGTGGATCTGATGGTAGTGGCAAGAGCAAAATAGGACCGAATGTAGGAGGTGTTGAGCCTGCGTCATCATCTGGCTCCATAAGGCTTCGAAGGCTTAGTTTTCTAGGAGTTGGCAAACCGCTTTTAAAGCCAGAGCATCAGGAAAAAGTTTTGTCTTACATTGCTGACTCAGCCTCCAGCTCTATCGCCTCCTCTTCTGAAGTTGTAAAAAGTAAAAGCACTGAGTCGTCATTGGAGGCTCATGTTCATGAACCACACCTTTCCTTGTGTCCTTCACCCCAACCAAGATTGAAGGATGACGCAGGCCATACTACTGATTACTCCATGGAGCTGTTTTCACATACCATACCTGGATTATCAAGTGAAATGGTGAATTACCCAGGCCAAGATGAATCTGACATGGAGTGCACTGATGCACAGCCGCTGATGATTCTGCTTGTACATTCACTCAGAGCACTACATTGTCCTCGCAGTGTACAGAGCCAGATTCTGACCCTGATGAGACTCAGGTGCCCCTTCCCGCACACTATACCACCATACACGGTGACACAGAGGAAGGTGCACATGACATTGAAGAGGAGGTGATGGATGACCCAGTTGTTTACCCAGATTGGCATCCATTGGGGGAAGAGGGTGCTGCTTCCAATAGCTCAGATGAGGAGGAAGAGCATCCACAGCAGACATTGACATCGCAACCGCTGTTATCTGGCAGGCCCGGAGCACTCCAAAGACAGGTTCCAAAAATCAAAAGAGTTGCTGGACAGCTTGTCCAGAGGGTCAAAAGATCACAGTGTGCTAGGCCGCAAAATGTCTGCCAAAGTAGGAAGAGTGCAGTGTGGCACTTTTTTGAACAAAATCCTCATGATCAGGCCAAGGTTATCTGTAAGAAGTGCGCAAAGACCTTTAGCCGAGGGAAAAATCTGAAAAATTTGAATACCAGTTGCATGATTAGACATTTAACCACCATGCACTTGCAAGAGTGGACACAACACCAAACCTCAAGTGCCACATGTGCAACTGATGACAAAGAAGGTAGTCAGCAACGCTACATTGTTTCCCCCACTGTAAGCCCACCGGTTAGCACAGCAGCAAATGTTGAGGTGTCGTTGCAAGGCCACAGCAGTAAGGGAATCCCACTGTTATATCAACGAAATACTGAATCTAGGCCATCAGAAAGAACACCAACTCCATCACCATCATCAACCCTCTCTCAGTCCGCCCTGTCCACCGCTACTTCCACCATATGCAGCTCTCAAGTCCAGCTCACCCTCCCAGACACTATGAGTAGGTCAAGAAAGTACTCAGTCTCTCATCCGCGTACACTGGGTTTGAACGCCCACATTGCCAAACTAATCTCGTTTGAGATGATGCCCTATCGGTTGGTGGAAAGCGCAGCTTTCCGCAAACTCATGGCCTATGCAGTACCACGCTATGACCTACCCAGTCGCCACTTCTTCTCTCGCAAAGCCATCCCAGCCCTCCACCATCATGTAAAAGACCGCATTGTCCATGCACTCAAGCAGTCAGTGAGTGGAAAGGTGCACCTCACAACTGATGCATGGTCCAGTCGGCATGGCCAGGGCCGTTACGTGTCCATCACTGCGCACTGGGTTAATGTGGTGGATGCAGGGTCCACAGGGGACAGCGGTGGTGGGACAGTGCTGCCTAGCCCACGGTATAGGAAACAGTTGGCTGTAGGCGTTCGACCCTCCTCCTCCTCCTCCAGAAGCGAAAGCTCGTCCACAGAGCGCAGTCGTACGAGCACTCCATCTGCAGCTGCCATTGTTGCACATGAGGTGTCCCCCTATCGAGCAGCTAGTGGAAAGCGTCAGCAGGCTGTGTTGCAGATGATGTGATTGGGTGACAGACACACCGCCGAGGTGCTGGCCGAGTACTTGAAGCAACAAACTGAGTCATGGCTGTGCAGTGTACATCTTGAGGCAGGCAAGGTAGTTAGTGATAACGGCCGTAATTTTGTGGCAGCCATAGCCCTTTCAAAACTCAGCCACATACCTTGCTTGGCTCAGACCTTGAACCTGGTGGTGCAGTGCTTCCTCAAAAATTATCCGGAGTTAACAGCCCTGCTCCAGAAGGTGCGAAGACTGTGCGCCCACATCCGCCGGTCGCCTGTACACTCCGTTCGTATGCAGAAGCTGCAGCGATTGCTCCAACTTCCCAACCACCGCCTCATTATCGACATTGCAACAAGGTGGAACTCCACCCTGCACATGGTGGAGCGGCTGTGCGAGCAGAGGCAGGCCATAATGCATTTGTGGGAGGATACACGGCCAGGCACTTTGAGAGAAGACATGGAGTTGACAGGTGTGCAGTGGTCGAAGCTGAAAGACCTCTGTAAAGTCCTTCAGTGTTTTGAGGAATGCACACGGCTGGTAAGCGCAGACGACGCCACCCTAAGCATGAGCATCCCACTTATGCGTCTGCTCATGCAAACTTTGACGCACCTTAAGGAGCAGGCGTCTGCAGCCAATGTTGATGAGGAGGAAGAGGAGGAGGGAATCCTGAATGCCATTCAGCCATTGTCTGCTCAGGGACCTCTCCTGGACGAGGTGGAGGAAGAAGAGGAGGAGGAGGATGATGATGGGGATGATTACTTAGGGGAGGAGGATGCATCTCGTGGGGCAAGTGAAAATGTTGGCGTGGCAAGGTCTGCTACAGGGTTTGTGCGTGACTGGAGGGATGTGGATTTGCCAGAAAGTGCTCCTCCAACCAGCACTCGCAGTGCATCATTGACACCGGGAACATTGGCCCACATGTCAGATTATGCCTTGCAGATCCTAAAAAGGGACCCCCGCATTGCCAAAATGATGAACGATGACGACTACTGGTTGGCCAGCATCCTGGATCCACGCTATAAAGGCAAATTACAAAACATCATGCCACAGGAGAACCTTGACCTAATATTGGCTAATAAACAAGCAACTCTGGTAAATCGGTTGCTTGAGGCATTCCCAGCACACAGCAGCGGTGATAGTTCTCACACGAGCCGTACGGGCCGGGGGCAGCTTGGCAGAGGTGTTCGTGGTGCACACAGCAGAAGTGGCATTGGAGACAGGGGTTTCATGACAATGTTGTGGACTGATTTTTCAAGTACCGCTCACACAACTGGTAATACTGCATCGATGGAAAGTGACAGGAGACAGCAGTTGTCAGCTATGGTTACAAACTACTTTTCCTCCCATATCGATGTTCTCCCACACAGGTCATTCCCCTTTGACTATTGGGCCGCTAAACTGGACACCTGGCCTGAATTGGCACAATATGCCTTACAGGAGCTCGCTTGCCCAGCTGCAAGTGTGCTATCGGAAAGCGTCTTCAGTGCAGCTGGATCAATCCTGACAGAAAAAAGGACCCGTCTGTCAACCCAAAATGTGGATGATCTAACCTTCATTAAAATGAACCATGCATGGGTTTCCAAGGATTTTGCCCCACCTTCCCCTGATGACACATAGGGTGACAGAAAAATGGCTTGCTTTGGTCCACCTCTTCCTGCGACTTGACCTATTTCGCCTTTTGCATCAGCTGAATGTCCAACATCAACGTATGCCACTTTCTAAAACTCCCTAACTGTGCTGCCTCCCCCCCCATGGCCGGGGTCACCACCTAGCGCACGGCACCGTGCGAGTGCCGTTGCCCTGGACAGGTGGGTAGGCCGACTCTTGGGCGCGGGCACTGGCACAGGGTCCCTCATAGTGCAATCAAGTGTCTCTGACGGTGGTGGTGCACACCCGCCGTCAGACACACCGCCGTACTATGAGGGGCCCAGTGCCAGTACCGACGCCCACGAGTGGGCCCCTCTTGCTTGGGCAGGGCCCCAGCATTTGCAATCTTTACCTCTCCCTGCTCCTCCGCTGTGTAGTCTGGGCCGTCAAATCCATACTGTGCCTGACACCGTCTGAGCCTGCCTCCTGATGTATAGACATACACTCACTGGCCACTTTATTAGGTACACCATGCTAGTAAGGGGTTGGACCCCTTTTGCCTTCAGAACTGCCTCAATTCTTCGTGGCAGAGATTCAACAAGGTGCTGGAAGCATTCCTCAGAGATTTTGGACCATATTGACATGATGGCATCACACAGTTGGCGCAGATTTGTCGGCTGCACATCCCTGATGCGAATCTCCCGTTCCACCACATCCCAAAGATGCTCTATTGGATTGAGATCTGGTGACTGAGGAGGCCATTTGAGTACAGTAAACTCATTGTCATGTTCAAGAAACCAATCTGAGATGATTCGAGCTTTATGACATGGCGCATTATCCTGCTGAAAGTAGCCATCAGATGTTGGATACATTGTGGTCATAAAGGGATGGACATGGTCAGCAACAATACTCAGGTAGGCTGTGGCGTTGCAACGATGCTCAATTGGTACCAAGGGGCCCAAAGAGTGCCCAGAAAAAATTCCCCACACCATGACACCACCACCACCAGCCTGAACCGTTGATACAAGGCAGGATGGATCCATGCTTTCATGTTGTTTACGCCAAATTCTGACCCTACCATCCGAATGTCGCAGCAGAAATCGAGACTCATCAGACCAGGCAACGTTTTTCCAATCTTCTACTGTCCAATTTCGATGAGCTTGTGCAAATTGTAGCCTCAGTTTCCTGTTCTTAGCTGAGAGGAGTGGTACCCAGTGTGGTCTTCTGCTGCTGTAGCCCATCTGCCTCAAAGTTCGACGCACTGTGCGCTCAGAGATGCTCTTCTGCCTACCTTGGTTGTAACGGGTGGCAATTTGAGTCACTGTTGCCTTTCTATCAGCTCGAACCAGTCTGCCCATTCTCCTCTGACCTCTGGCATCAACATGGCATTTCCGGCCACAGAACTGCCGCTCACTGGATTTTTTTTCTTTTTCGGACCATTCTCTGTAAACCCTAGAGATGGTTGTGCGTGAAAATCCCAGTAGATCAGCAGTTTCTGAAATTCTCAGACCAGCCCTTCTGGCACCAACAATCATGCCACGTTCAAAGGCACTCAAATCACCTTTCTTCCCCATACTGATGCTCGGTTTGAACTGCAGGAGATTGTCTTGACCATGTCTACATGCCTAAATGCACTGAGTTGCCGCCATGTGATTGGCTGATTAGAAATTAAGTCTTAACACACAGTTGGACAGGTGTACCTAATAAAGTGGCCAGTGAGTGTATATTTTGAATGTGTAAGCTATCCATACATGTTATCCGGGGATACGGTACCCTTTCTCACCTTTGTGCAATCACGTGCAATCCATACTGGGCCTAACACTGTCTGAGCCTGCCTCCTGATGTATAGACATATATTTTGAATATGTACGCTATCCATACATGTTATCCGGGGATACGGTACCCTTTCTCACCTTTGTGCAATCACGTGCAATCCATACTGGGCCTAACACCGTCTGAGCCTGCCTCCTGATGTATAGACATATATTTTGAATGTGTACGCTATCCATACATGTTATCCGGGGATACGGTACCCTTTCTCACCTTTGTGCAATCACGTGCAAGCCATACTGGGCCTAACACCGTCTGAGCCTGCCTCCTGATGTATAGACATATATTTTGAATGTGTACGCTATCCATACATGTTATCCGGGGACACGGTACCCTTTCTCACCTTTGTGCAATCACGTGCAAGCCATACTGGGCCTAACACCGTCTGAGCCTGCCTCCTGATGTATTGACATATATTTTGAATGTGTACGCTATCCTTACATGTTATCCGGGGATACGGTACCCTTTCTCACCTTTGTGCAATCACGTGTAATCCATACTGGGCGTGAGAACGGCTGGCGAGCTGTTAAGCAAGCTACAGCACCTGTGGTTTGCACACGTAAGTTTTTCATTTTTTCAGGAATGACGGTTAGGCCTAATTCCGGAACTGCGGTTGACCTGCACTTACTGGGAAATCATCGTTCGCGGGTAATAATTGTAATCAGTGATCCCCATCACTAACGTTGTTCAGCGGGTTATCTGCACCTGTAAGCGACAAACTCTGGCCTTTTCAGTGTAGCGCACATGCAGCCACGGACATGTAAGGGCATGACACACCAGTTATTGGCCAATCTCATGTGCCAGAGCCTCACGTGTCCCTCTAGTAAGCCGGACTCGGACCGCGGGGCATGACGGAGTCTCATTCGTTAACGGAATTAAGCTTGCAATGTGTGCATCTTTTCTGTAGCTGGCATGGTTGAGGTTTCCCAGGTGGAGTCGAATTTAACCGTAGGCTCCACTCCTGGTGGTGCCCTTCTGGACATTCCTTTAAGGTTCAGCTTTGCAACCATACTGCCCACGTAAAACAAACACTTTGCCTTCATGAACGCTGTTTGGAGGGTCATGACTCGTGGGAATAACGCCGCCCAATCAGTTAACCTGCTAGAGAGATCCTTCGTTGCTCCCAAGCATGACATCACACTCCCTAGGAGGAAGGTAATGCCACTGTGGCGACCGTACTCCTGGGGGCGACACAAGTGCACTGATGCCCAGCCACTGCTCGATGAATCTGCTGGTACATTGACCCAGACCACTACATTCCCCTCGCACGCTACACGGCCTGAATCTGACCCTGATGAAACTCAGGTTACCCTTCCCATATACAGTTCCATCTTACACGGTGACAAAGAGGAAGCTGCAGATGAAAGTGCAGGTTCGGCCCACCCGCCATCAGACACACCACCGTACTATCAGGGGCCCTGTACCAGAGCCATCGCCAACGAGTGGGCCCCCCCGCTTGCTCAGGATCACAGCACTTGCAAGGTTGAAATACTGTGCAGTGAGATGGAAGATGGGGACGACGAGGAGTCCAGACTAGTACAGGGATTCCCTAGCGAGGAGACTTATTTGATTGTTTTCATTGTTGGGACAGCAATTTTTGGGGAGCACTATACTCTGGAGAATGATAGATGGGGCCCACCATACACTGGAACATTCCAAAGGTGGACATCAGACACTGGAGCAGCATGTACAGGGCCCATTATACACTAGAGCATTAGAAATGGGGCCCATTATGTTTGGAGCATTATTTGGGCCCATAAGATAGTGGAGCTTCATCCATGGGGACCAACATATACTGTAGCATTATGTGGAGCTCATGATATACTGTTTCAAACATTATATGGGACCAATGATTCTGTATGGAGAAATAGATGGGCCTCGTCATGAGATGTAAAAAGTGAAGTATTTTTCATTGTACTATACTGCTATTTCTCTGCCGTATCGGAGCATGATGAGTTGTGGTATGTGTTAAAGGGGCGCTCTTTCGCCCAGGGCACATGAAAACCTGGAGCCAGCCCTACCCCCCCACAACTTTAGCCAAATAACCCCCATTTTTCAGTGCGTAACTTGTATTATGAAGTTAATTAAGGTTGACAAGCTTAAGTAAGAAGAATTGATGCTTTTGGCATTCAAATGGGCACTGTAGGTGTGTTTCCTGTCCTCCTCTCACTGCCGACTTTTATTCCCCATTGACTTACATTGGGTTTCGTGTTTCGGGATGACCCCGACTTTTCCCTATAATCGGCCGATCTTGCTCGACCCGACTTTTGGAAAAGTCGGGTTTCGCGAAACGAAACTCGACCCTAAAAAAACAAAAGTCGCTCAACTCTAGTTGTAGGTGATTTTATTCAATCCCAAACAGTAGCATATACAAAACGTTTCGGTCTTTTGTATGGACCAAAACGTTTTGTATATGCTACTGTTTGGGATTGAATAAAATCACCTACAACTTTAACACTAAGTTGAGTGCCAGGTTCTATCTTTGTTCAAGCCAACTGGGATCTAACACCTTATCATCTTCCTCTGTGTTATCACATTCCTCGCCATTGGAGTCACCCTCCTTCTCTTCTTGCCCTGACAGCACAGTACAGTCCGCATGAGCCTCAGATATTTGAGTCTCATCAGGATCACCTCTCCCAGGGGTTAACGTCTAATGATGAGGGTCAGGATGCTGATCAGACCGTACTTCTTCCTGCCCCAGATCCAAGCTAAAAAAAATTTGGGCTTCAGTGCAGATTTCCTCCTCTTGACTCTGCGAAGCTTTTGAGTACACTTCTGATGAATATGGCATAGAATGTGTGAACAGCTCTTCAGACTCACCCATCTATGGTTCCGTACAGTCAGCTGAACGGTTGGATAGTTGGGACGCGGGGGAAGCAATTGGAATTTTGGTTCCACCTCTGTGGACTCTACTGGATGTGATGTTGAGATGGTGGAAGAGGAGGAGAGGTCACTTGAAGCTGCACTTGCTATCCACTCGAGTACATGCTCTTTCTGGGCATCATCTGTAAGGCATACCGCTGTGCGTCTGTCAAAGAAAGGTAGAGGTGTAGTCTGTACAGTAACATAAGTTGTCGGTTGTCTTTGCATAGGATGTGACGTTGCTTCACTAGTGCTTTCACAAACATTACCACCTACCACATGTACACCTTGAACACCAAGCCTAATTCCCCTTCCACCATGGCCTCGCTTTATCTCAATCATGTTGCTCAGATAGTGTGATAGGAGCACAGTATTAGCAACAAAAAATTAGATTTTAAACTCTGCACCACCTGTGCAAACAGTTGAATTTCAGCAACAGTAAATTCAAAGTTGAAATATGGCATGTTGTATCGTGTTAGTCACAGAAAAAAGAATTATTTGAGTGTGGATGAGGCTTGTATATCAAAGAAGTTATGCTACAAACTATTTTTAAAGTCAGTTCCCTTAGTGTATGATGTTAATAACAGAAGAAATTTTTGTGGCCTATGGATCAGGCCTCTATAACACACTAGATGCTACGAACTATTTTTAAAGTCAGGTCCCTTACTGTATGATGTTAACTCCTTTACCCCCAAGGGTAGTTTGCATGTTAATGCCCAGGCCAATTTTTACAATTCTGACCACTGTCCCTTTTTGAGGTAATAACTCTGGAACGCTTCCATGGATCCTGGTGATTCTGACATTGTTATCTCGTGACATTTTGTACTTCATGTTAGTGGTAAAATTTCATTGATATATCTTGCGTTTATTTGTGAAAAAAGGAAATTTGGCAAAAATTTTGAAAATTTCTCAATTTTCCAACTTTGAATTTTCATGCCCTTAAATCACAGAGATTTGTTACACAACATACTTAATAAGTAACATTTCTCACTTGTTAACTTTACATCAGCACAATTTTGGACCAAAATTTTTTTTTTTTCATTTTTACAACACCACTTTTTTTTAGGGACCACTTCACATTTGAAGTCACTTTAAGGGGTCTATATGATAGAAAATACCCAATAACTGCTCCCCTCAATGTGCTTAAAACCACATTCAAGAAGTTTATTAACCCTTCAGGTTCTTCATAGGAATTTTTTGAATGTTTAAAAAAATGAACATTTAAATGTTTTTCACAAAAAAATTACTTCAGGTCCAATTTTTTTTATTTTACCAAGGGTAACAGTAGAAATTGGACCACAAAAGTTATTGTGCAATTTGTCCTGAGTACACTGATACCTGATATGTGGGGGGGACCACTGTTTTGGCGCATGGCAGAGCTCGGAAAGGAAGGAAGCTTAGTAAACCAGCAGGCACTCTTAACTCTGGAGAATAAATCAGACATCAGAGGTAACGGGTACTGATATTTAACCGTCATCTTGTTAAGGGAACGATAATCAATACACGGTCTTAATGAACCATCTTTCTTGGCCACAAAAAAAAAACCCATCACCTAAAGGTGACGAGGATGGTCTAATATGACCCTTCTTCAACGACTCCTTAATATAGGATCGCATAGCATCATGTTCGGGTACTGATAAGTTGAAAAGCCGACCCTTGGGAAATTTACACCCAGGCATCAACTCAATTGCACAGTCATAAATGCTATGAGGAGGCAAAGATGCAGACTTACTCTCACTAAATACATCAGAAAAATCGGCCAGATAATCAGGAATATCATGAGACTGAGGAGAGGTGGAGTAAACAGGAGTGTCCCTAAGAACACACTGACAACCCCAACTCACCACAGACCCAGATTTCCAATCCAAAACTGGAATATGAGTTTGCAACCAGGGAAAACCCAGAACAATAGTATCATGCAAATTATGCAGCACCAAAAATTTACAATTTTCTTGGTGGTCTGGGGCAACTCGCATTATCACCTAGGTTCAAAACTGAGGTTTATTCTCCGCCATAGGAGTAGCATCAATACCCCTCAAAGGAATAGGCGTCCGCAGAGGCGTCATGGAAAAACCACAACGTTTAGCAAAGTCCAAATCCATCAGATTCAACGCTGCTCCTGAATCCACAAAAGCCTTAGTGGAAAGCGTGGATAAGGAGCAGATCAGAGTAATTGCTAAAAGGAACTTAGGTTGTACGCCACCCACAGCAAATGTGTGTGCAAAATGTTTCTCTCGTTTAGGGCAGATAGAAATAGTATGAGAGGCGTCTCCACAGAAAAAACACAGCTTATTACGCCTTCTAAACTCCTGATGTTGCGCCTTTGACAAAACCCCATTACATTGCATCGGTTCAGACGTTTGTTCAAAAGGTGACAGCGCCTCCCGTGTAGTTTTACGTTCACGTAAACGCCGATCAACTTGAATGGCCAATGACATAGAATCATCCAGACCAGGGGGAACAGGAAATTCCACCATAACATCTTTTACGGTCTCTGATAAACCATTCCGAAAGAGAGCTGCCAAAGCAATATCATTCCATGTAGTAAGGACCGCCCACTTTCAGAATTTTTGACAGTATAACTCTGCAGAATCCTGACCCTGGTTTAATGCCAACAGGGTTCTCTCAGCTTGATCAACAGCATTAGGTTCATCTACAACAACCCCAAGGCTTGAAAAAATGCATCCACATTCGTCAGAATAGGATTTTCAGGTGTCAGAGAAAAAGCCCAATCCTGGGGATTGCCGCGCAGCAAGGAGATGACAATTTTAACCTGCTTCGCAGAGCTCCCCGATGAGTTAGGCTTCAAGGCAAGAAATAATTTAGAATTATTCTTAAAATTCAGAAATTTAGACCGATCCCCAGAAAACACATCAGGAGTAGGCATCTTAGGTTCAGCAGCAGGTGACTGAATGAGGTATGTGGAAATTCCCTGCACTTCAGCAGCAAGTTGCTCCACACGATCAGACAATTGCTTAATCTCCATGAGGAAAAAAAAATCATCCTACAGCCCCTGAGAAAAAGAGGAAAAAATACATTAAAAAAAAAAATTTTAAACACTTTTTTTTTAAAACTTTTTCCTGCTTTTGAGTACCCTAGAATCTGCGGTATGGCTGGTGATTCTGTTATGAATGGGTCACCGAGGAGGAAAAAACCTAAAACAAGCTAAGCCCCAGAAAAACCAGAGAGGTTGGTAACTATGCAGATTGCAGATCCCTAATCCTAGCCACACAACTAGCAGCAGCCGTGGAGCGTACCTACAATGAACCTAGATGCTTCATCACAGCCGTAGGACTAAATAAGCCTAAAGCAAGAAAAGGGGAAAACTAACTGCCCCAGAGCAGACCCCAAAGGAATAGATAGCCCCCACACATGTATTGACGGTGAAACAAGATGAAAACACAAACACAGGCAGGAAAATAGGCTGAGCAAACAATGGGGCCCAAACAGCATATGGGGGAATAATCTAAGGAGCTTCTTATGGGGTCAGCATATGGGGGAATAATCTAAGGAGCTTCTTATGGGGTCAGCATATGGGGAAATAATCTATGGAGCTTCTTCTGGGGACACCATATGGGGGAATAATCTATGGAGCATTTCCCACCCTAGGCTTATACTCAAGTCAATAAGTTTTCCCAGTTTTTTGTGGCAAAATTAGGGGGGTCGGCTTATACTTGGGTCGGCTTATACTCGAGAATATACGGTATATATATATATATATTTTTTTTTCTTTTTTAAAATCATTCTTGGTCCGGTATACATTTTAGGTATTTATATTTTATTTCATTTTATATTATTTTACTAATTTCTTTTATTTAATTTTAGTTTTACTTCTTTTGAGATCATTATCCTGTGGACCTCTTCATCTGATATGGATTTTCCTCCATTTTCCTGGATTGCCTGTGATATCTGGATTATGTTGGCACTTTGTGGACTTCTACTTCTGATGTTTCTCTATTTTTTCTTTTTTTGGAATATGAACTGGACAAAGATATGGACTATGAATTAATATTTTTATTATTTATTTTTATATTTTATTTTTATTTTTATTATTAGTTGTTTATTGTTCTATATATATTATTTTCATTTTTTGTATTATTTCCCCCCTCTTTCCTTTTTTCATGTATTTTCTCCCTCAGATTTATTTATTTATTTACTGATGCATTTATTTCATTATATATTTATATCATATATTATTATTGTAAACTTATAATTTCCTCTTTTTCCCTCCCTTCACTCTTCCTTTATACCTCCACATTATTCTGTATTATTTTTGTATATTTTTCTCCTCATTATCATACTCATTGTTGTTGTATTTAAAGCTATACCTTAGTATTGTCCTTACCTTTGTTCTTCTTTTTATTTTTTAAATATTTTTTTTCTCTTTCCTTTTCCTTCCCTTCCCTATTTTTATTATTTTCATTTATTTTCCATATTGTTTTGCTTAATTCTTTCCTTCTTTGTCCTTATCGTTTTATACATATAATCATCTCTTATATTCCTTGGTATTTCTTCTACATTTCCTCAATAGGACCTTCCATTACTTCATTTGTACTTCCAGGACCTTTGATTACATGGTGATCTGTGACCAGGTGGAACGCACGCCGATATTGCGTTCCAGGAGTCCCCGCCCACTGTGCTCACATCCTCACTGCCATGTCAGCTGATCGCGGAGCTGGGGGTAGTGTGGGCCGGGGGTAGGAGTTTCCTTGGTAACCTCCTGTGGCAGCATGCGTCGTTAAACCCACTCTCGCTCCCATTGGCTGCTGCTCTCATTATATACTCCCTTCCCCCTAGTGGCCATTTTTGATCTACTATCATTCATCATCAACCTGTGTATTAAGGCCAGTACACAAGCACCAAACTTTTTAAACATTGTCAATCGTGCTTGCTTAACCCCTTTACCCCCAAGGGTGGTTTGCATGTTAATGACCAGGCCAATTTTTACAATTCTGACCATTGTCCTTTCATAAGGTAATAACTCTGGAATGCTTCCATGGATCCCAGTGATTCTGACATTGTTATCTTGTGACATATTGTACTTTATAATACTGCTAAAATTTCTTTGATATGATTTACGTTTATTTGTGAAAAAAAATGAAATTTGGCAAAAATTTTGAAAATTCTGCAATTTTCCATCTTTGACTTTTCATGCCCTTAAATCACAGAGATATGTCACACAAAATACTTAATAAGTAAAATTTTCCACATGTCTACTTTACATCAGCACAATTTTGGAACAAATTTTTTGTTAGGAAGTTATAAGGGTTAAAAGTTGACCAGCGATTTCTCATTTTTACAACACCATTTTTATTTTAGGGACCGCATCACATTTGAAGTCACTTTGAGGGGTCTATATGATAGAAAATACACAAAAATGACACCATTCTAAAACCTGCACCACTCAAGGTGCTAAAAACCACATTCAAGAAGTTTAATAACCGTTCAGGTGCTTCACAGGAATTTTTGGAATGTTTTAAAAAAATGAACATTTAACTTTTTTCGCAAAAAATTTACTTCAGATCCAATTTGTTTTATTTTCCCAAGGGTAACAGGAGAAATTGGACCCCAAAAGTTGTTGAAAAATTTGTCCTGAGTACGCTGATACCCCATATATGCATGTAAACCACTGTTTGGGCGCATAGCAAAGCTTGGAAGGAAGGAGCACCGTTTGACTTTTCAATGGAAAATTGGCTGGAATTGAGATCGGACGCCATGTTACGTTTGGAGAGACCCTGATGTGCCTAAACATTGTAAATCCCCCACAAGTGACACCACTTTGAAAACTAAACCCCCTAAAGAACTTATCTAGATGTGTGGTGAGCACTTTGAGCCCCCAGGTGCTTCACAGAAGTTTATAACGTAGAGCCGTGAAAATAAAAAATCATATTTTTTCACAAAAAATGATATTTCGCCCCAATTTTTCACTTTCCCAGGGGTAACAGGAGAAATTGGACCTCAAAAGCTATTGTGAAACTTGTCCTGAGTACACTGATACTCCATATATGGGGGTAAACCACTGTTTGGGCGCATGGCAGAGCTCGGAAAGGATGGAGCACCGCTTGACTTTTTCAACCCAGAATTGGCTGGAATTGAGATCAGACGCCATGTCACGTTTGGAGAGCCCCTGATGTGGCTAAAAGTGGAAACCCCCCAATTCTATCTCCAACCCTAACCCCAACACACCCTTAACCCTAATCTCTACCCTAGTCATAACTCTAATCACAAACCTAACTCTAACACACCCTAACCCCAACCCTAGCCCTAATCCCAAACGTAACCTTAATCCTAGCTTTAGCTCCAACCCTAACTTTAACCCCAACTCTAACCCTAACTTTTGCCCCAACCCTAACCCTAACCTTAGCCCCAACCCTAAACCTAACATTAGTCCCAACCCTAAACCTAACCTTAGTTCCAACCCATACCCTAACTTTAGCCCCAACCCTAACCCTTACTTTAGCCCTAACCCTAGCCCTAATGGGAAAATTGAAATAAATACATTTTTTAATTTTAATATTTTTCACTAACTAAGGCTAGTTTCACACTTGCTTTTTTTTGCAGCGCGTTTTTCCCGCAAAAAAACGCATTGAAAAAACGCATACATAAGCATACCACTGCTGCGTTTTTTTCAAGCATTTTTATGAGCATGCATGAAAAAAACGCAGCGTTTTTATGCGTTTGTATGCGTTTTTAGTGCGTTTTTACCGCGTTTGCGTTTTTTTCCAACATTTTTAGGTGGCCCCTCACACTACCCAAACCATGACTTTACTAACCCTAACCCTGACCCTAACCCTAACCCTAACCCTGACCCTAACCCTAACCCTAACCCTGACCCTAACCCTAACCCTAACCCTGACCCTAACCCTTAACCAAATCATACTTAACCCTAACCCAAACCCTAAACCCTAACTAACCCTAACCCTAACCCTAACCCTGACCCTAACCCTAACCCTAACCCTGACCCTAACCCTGACCCTAACCCTAACCCTGACCCTAACCCTTAACAAAACCATACTTAACCCTAACCCTGACCCTAACCCTAACCCTAACCCTAACCCTGACCCTAACCCTTAACCAAACCATACTTAACCCTAATCCTGACCCTAACCCTGACCCTAACCCTAACCCTAACCCTGACCCTAACCCTTAACAAAACCATACTTAACCCTAATCCTGACCCTAACCCTGACCATAATCCTTAACAAAACCATACTTAACCCTAACCCTAACCCTAACCCTAACCCTGACCCTAACCCTAACCCTAACCCTGACCCTAACCCTTAACCAAACCATACTTAACCCTAATCCTGACCCTAACCCTGACCCTAACCCTAACCCTAACCCTAACCCTGACCCTAACCCTTAACAAAACCATACTTAACCCTAATCCTGACCCTAACCCTGACCCTAATCCTTAACAAAACCATACTTAACCCTAATCCTGACCCTAACCCTGACCCTAACCCTTAACAAAACCATACTTAACCCTAACCCTGACCCTAACCCTAACCCTGACCCCAACCCTAACCCTAACCCTGACCCTAACCCTAACCCTAACCCTAACCCTGACCCTAACCCTTAACAAAACCATACTTAACCCTAATCCTGACCCTAACCCTGACCCTAACCCTTAACAAAACCATACTTAACCCTAACCCTGACCCTAACCCTAACCCTGACCCCAACCCTAACCCTAACCCTGACCCTAACCCTAACCCTAACCCTAACCCTGACCCTAACCCTTAACAAAACCATACTTAACCCTAATCCTGACCCTAACCCTGACCCTAACCCTTAACCAAACCATACTTAACCCTAACCCTGACCCAAACCCCAACCCTAACCCTGACCCTGACCATAACCTTAACCCTAAACCCCCTTAGCTAACCCTAACTCTAACCCAAACCCCTAAATTCCATGGTTAAAAAAAAAAAACGCATATGCAAAAAAACGCATACATGAGCATGCCAGTGCGCACATATGCGCATCCATAGGCTATAATGGCCATTTTTAGCGCAAAACGTGCGCATATGTGCGCATGCGCTTTTTTGCAGGGCCAAAAAATGCAACATGCTGCGTCTGGAAAATACCAACGCACACCCCAAAAAAACGCAGCGCATGAAAATCGCATACATGCGCTTACCAGCGCGCAGGTATGCGCAGCCGTGTTAAATATAGGGGAAAAAACGCATGCGCAGGTATGCGTTTTTTTCCAGCGCTAAAAAACGCAAATGTGAAACCAGCCTAACGGGGTGATAAAGGGGGATTTGATTTACTATTTATAGTGGGGTTTTATAGCAGGTTTTTATGTTTGTTACCTGTCACACACTAAAAGACGCTTTTATTGCAAAAAATAGTTTTTGCATCATCACACTTTGAGAGCTATAATTTTTCCATATTTTGGCTCACAGAGTCATGTAAGGTCTTGTTTTTTGCGGGACGAGTTGACATTTTTATTGGTACCATTTTTAGGATCATGACTTTTCTTTATTGTTTTTTATTCTGATTTTTGGGAGACAGAATGAGCAAAAACCAGCAATTTATGAATTTATTTGGGGGGGGCGTTTACACTGTTCAACGGGTGGTAAAATTAATAAGGCAGTTTTATTCTTCAGGTCAGTATGATTACAGCGATAACTCATTTATATTTTTTTATGTTTTGGCGCTTTTATATAATAAACTATTTTATAGAAAAAATAATTGTTTTTGCATCACTTTATTCTGACAGCTATAACTGTTTTATTTTTTCTGCTGATGATGCTGTATGGTGGCTCATTTTTTGCGGGAAAGGATGACATTTTCAGCGATACCATGTTTATTTATATCCGTCATTTTGATCGCGTGTTATTCCACTTTTTGTTTGCGGTGTGATGATAAAGCATTGTTTTTTGCCTTGTTTTTTTTATGGGGTTCACTAAAGGGGTTATCTAGTGGACAATTTTATAGGTCGGGTCGTTATGGACACGGCGATACCAAGTATGTGTACTTTTATTGCTTAGATTTTTTTTCATTCAACTATTTATTTAGTGATCAAATAAATATTGATTTTTTATTAATATTATTTTTTTAATATATATATTTTTACAATTATTTTAGAAACTTTTTTTATTTTATTATAAGTTTTACACTTTATCTCACTCATTTTGTGTAGGCTGATCGCTTCTATAGCATGCAGATCTGCATGCTATAGATGCTGTCAGCACTGCAGTTTCTATTACACTGACCTGAGAGACTTCCTGGTCATCACTGCGCATGACAGGAAGTCTCTCAGGTCTGGAGACCCTGATGTCGTCATGACGATATCGGGTCTCCATGGCAGTGATCGGGACCCCGTGTCATGCCACGGGGTCTCCGATCCAAAGGCAGAGTGGCTGTCAGTCCCTCTGCCAGCTCAGGAATGCTGCGATCTTGTTTCAGGAGTTAAAGTGCCGGGAGCGGTCTGTGACTGCTCCTGGCACTTAGTGCCGGGTGTCAGCTGTGAGAATCAGCTAACACCCGGCCACAATCAGCCGCACTCCCCCCTTGAGTGCTGCTGATCGCCCATGATGTAGTATCCCTTCCATGGGAATGAAGTCCCAGGGAGCATGGATGGGATAGTACATCTAATGGCAGTAAGGGGTTAATGGTCTGAACTCAGCACAGGTAAATGCAACCGAATTGCTTGAGTGTGACTGCACTGCTAGGGCCAGAAACTGTGTTATGACAGCTGCAAGCTCATTAATTTCTTCTTGCTTTGTGAGCATGTGCACTGAGTGTACCCTACTGAATGCTGAGGTGCGTGCAATAAAGGATTATGCCCTGACACCAGTGTCAATATGTACAATGTGGGTGGAGTTATCAAGTGATTTGTACGGCCCCCAAAGGATGGTATAAATATCCAAATGGCCCTTGGCATAAGAAAGGTTTTCCACTCCTGTTTTAGATAAAACAGTTTATCCAGAAAATATCTGTGTTATTGGAAAGGAAAAGTAGAGCTGTATACCTTACTATTTTCCCAGTCGAAACAAGAAATCGAATGTCCAAACCTTATTGATTCCTTTATAGGTCAATGGAATCTTCCAATGCTTATAGTTTCTCTTGTATGACATATCGGACACTGCATAAACTTGTTCACCTGTCCCCCAAAATTAATTTTTATAAATGTGGTTAACATACAATTTAAATCAAATTTTACAACAAAAATTGTAATGGAGGGCTGAAAAGTGTGCACATAGTCCACAATGGAACCATCAAAAAGCAGATGATGTCTTTAAATTACCGCATTCAAGAAATGAAGCCAATCTAGAGCACATATGACACTGTTCCAAAATCTTTAGGGGGTCATAAATATTTCAGCACATTTGCTTTAAACCATTCACCATGAACATTTGGGTGTGTTTAAATGTGCAACAGGCCTTTAGCTTTTCAAATCCATTGATCTGAACTCTTGAGTCATAGCATCTTCAGTTTACATTAGCTCAACGTCCAGATGAGCATATGTCGGTGTAGTAAAATTGACGACACTGCCTAGTTGTTTGGGCTCTTGTGTATTTATTCAGGTTTTGTCAGTGGTATGCCTGAACTAGTTCTTGAATTAGAAACAAGGGATAAAAACTGTATATCTAATGATATAACATATTATATCTGTATTGGGTATCATTTCCTTTTAATATGCAAAATAAAGTAACCCTATCTACTAATGTAAAACTGGCTTCTTTTTATCCATTCAACATACTTAACCTTAAATTTACTATGCAGTGACTTAAGGCAGGAAATAGTAAAAATCAAATTGCTGAGTACACTTAACAATTCTCTTAAATCACTCAGGCACCACTAGTAAATCCTATGCACATTCATATCTCACACTATGGTATTTCTGAGTGATGTAATACTTTAGATGAAGATACTTTATTTTACTTGGAATGCTCTGTATCAGCATTAGTGTTTCAAAGTATAGCACAGTTTCCATTGGTCAGACATTCCATCCATGTAACTGTTCTGCATGGCTTATGGCTTGACCTTAAAGGGGATATCCAGGACTTTAAAAAAAAGGCATGTAGTTGCTAACAGAGGCAAATTCCTGCCTGTTGTACCCAATGCTGATCATTGACCACTCCTGACAGAAATGCTGCTACTCCCTGTCAACAGAGCAGCAGTTTCTTTTCCTGTTGACAGGGTGGGACTACCGGTGTCATGATGATTGACAGCCGGCTTCCCCAATTAAGCAGCTGGAGCTGTCTGTCAATCAGCATTGCGCCTGTAGTCCCGCCTATCAACAGGAAGAGAAAATGCTGTTCTGTTGACAAGGACTAGCTGAATCTCAGACTGGAGCATTCAATGACCGGTGCTAGGTACAACAGACAGGTGATTGACTCTGTTAGCAAGTACATGCCTTTTTTTCTAAAGCTCCAGAGAGTATCTTTAAGATATAAGACTGAGTTTAGGCCTCTTTCACACATCAGGTTTTCGCCATCAGGCGCGATCCGTCGCTTTTGACAGAAACCGGATCCGGCGAAATGCAATGCCGGATCCGGTTTCCCCCCCATTGACTTGCATTTGCGCCGGATCGCGCCGGATGGCCATGCGTTTCATCCGGTTTTCGCCGGATCCGGCAATGTGTCGCAATGTGTCGCGATCTGGCGTCTGGAAAAAACGTCTACTGTAACGTTTTTTGTCTCCGGCGAAAAAGCCGGACACGCCGGATCCGGCGCGTCCGGCTTTTTCACACAATGAAAGCCTATGAGCGCCGCAATGCGCCGGATCCGGCGAAAGCCGGATCCGGTGGCCGGATCCGGTTTTTTTGGCCTGAGCATGCTCAGTAGCTCTGCCAACAGGAGATATATAAAAGCAAGACAATGGGACCCTCAGCCACACCCAACATGCCACCCAAGACAGCAACCAGGCGCAGGAGAAGGCAGCAGACATCTGCAGCAGCAGCACCATCAGCAACACCCCAAATGGAGCAGCATGCTGAACGGGAGGGGAGTCCAGAAGCAGATGAGAGACGGTAATTATCAAATCCCCCATTCCTCCAAACTAGGGCCATGGAATATCAAGATATTCATTGGCCCTTTGTTTCTCTTTATTCAACAGCCGCCAAAGAGATGCAGCAGCAGCACCATCAGCACCACCCCAAATGGAGCAGCATGCTGAACGGGAGGGGAGTCCAGAAGCAGATGAGAGACGGTAATTATCAAATCCCCCATTCCTCCAAACTAGGGCCATGGAATATCAAGATATTCATTGGCCCTTTGTTTCTCTTTATTCAACAGCCGCCAAAGAGATGCAGCAGCAGCAGCAGAAATGGCATCACTGGCAGCAGCAATACCCACAGCCATGGAGTCTGGCCATCAACAGGACAGCACATCTTCTTCTGGGAGCCCTCCCTCGCATCGTCAGCGTTTGACGGTAAGTTTTTATTTCCAAAATCCATCATCTCTGTAATATATGTCTATTCATTGCCTTTTATTTCAAAACAGGAATCACAAGATGAAGAGGAGCTCCCAGAAGAAGAAGGAAGGGGTGGACAGACGCTTGGAGTGGGCTCACAATTCGTAAGTTTTTTGCATCAAACGCAGAAACACAACATCACACTACACACAACACATAGAAAACAATGTTCTGCAGACCACACACAGCAAACAAATGCCTACATCCAAACTCATAACATTTTTTGTTTTCTTCTCTAGTCTTCCCAATCTGGTGCTCGGCCAAGAGGTCCTCGCAGTGCCTCCCAGGGTCGTCGGCGACAGCAACGCGGCGGTCACCAGCGTGTAAGTATAAATATTTTTGCTTTGTTTTTTGGCACTTTTTATTTCATTTCTTTTGTGGAGGCTAATTATGTTATTTTTGTCTTTTTCTTTAACAGCCTTCACAGCGTGCTCCCGACTCTGACGGTGAGGATGGAGGGATTGATGTGGACCGCCTCATCGATCTCGTCAGAGAAAGGGAGCCGCTCTGGAATATGGCTGATCGCCGCCACGCTGACCTGATCATTACCCGACGACTCTGGGAGGAAATCTGTTCTCTCCTTGTGGGCCGCTGGGAGGACCTCGAAGCTCGGGACCAGATTAAAGAGCGTAAGTATATACAGTAACGGTTGCTTGATGTAAACCAGTGTTTCCCGAACTCCAGTCCTCGTGGTCCCCACGGATCATGTGTTCAGGATTTCTATTTACTATTGAAATCCTGAAAACATGACCCCTGGGGACCATGAGGACTGGAGTTTGTGAAACACTGATGTTGTATACTAACCACTCCTTTCTCGTTTCAGGGAACAGAATTGTGAATCGGTGGCGGTCTGTGAGGGATCGTTTCAAGAAGGAGTTCAATAAAGAGATGCGGGCCCCGAGTGGATCTGAAGGACGCAGGAGCAAGTACAAGTACGCACAAGCCCTGTCGTTCCTCCGGGAAACAATGCTCACCAGAAGGTAAATATTACACACCACATGTGAAAAAGATGTAACTTTTTTTTTTCAGCCAGGGCCATACCATGTCAGTATTTTAATTGTTTTTTTTCTCTTTATTCCACAGCACGGTGAGCAGCACTCGGGAGCCTGCACGATTGGACCCTTCTGAGGCGATCCCTGAGGAGACCGGCACCGAGAGACACTTCGACCGCCCCGGTACATCTGCACCTTCCTTGCCTTCCCACACATTCGACCCATCTGTCCCATCCACCAGCACAGGAGCATCGTGGCCGCCTACATTACATGAAGCTGCTGGTGAGGAGATCGCTTTCCCTTTACCCCACCCTTCTGCCCCTGCCGCCTCTAGTACACCTGCGGGTACTGGGCGGCAGCGGCAGAGGGGTCAGGAAAAGAGTTATGCGCAAGAGTTATTGCATCTGAATGCATCTTTCCAGAACTGTCTCAAAGTCTTGTCAGAGCAAATCTCCGCAGGCTTTCAGCAGATCAACTCCAGCATTCTGGAGGTGAAGACACTTCTGCAAACCATGCATTCAGAAGCAAGATCTTCGCCAAACCACACCTTTTTCAGGTCTGTTGTGGAGCGCATGGAAACGCTCTCTCCTGCCCAGCAGATGCATGTAATGCATTCGTGCCACGGTGCTCTACATCAGGTTACCTCCCAACCTCCACCTCCCACCACTGTAGTTCCTCCACCTGCACCCCCTCCAGCCACTTTCCGTCCTCCCCTCCTATTACATCTGCACCCCCTCCAGCCACTTTTCATCCTCCCCCTCCTACTACATACCAGCAACCTGCCCAGTACCAGCAACCTCCCCAGTACCAGCAACCTCCCCAGTACCAGTCATCTCCCCACTTCCAGCAACCTGCCCCGTACCAAACTCCTTCCCCGTACCAAACTCCTTCCCCGTACCAAACTCCTTCCCCATACAACTTTCCATCAACATCATCTGCTCCTACAGTCCCTGCCCAACCCTCCACTCCACCACCCACCACCTCTTCTGCTTCCCACATGTCCACCCATTCTGTAGTTTTTTCCACACCTTCACCTCTAACTGTTCCTTCCCCACCACGATCCCAGTCCTCTCTCCACACACCCAGTGTCGAAGTGTCCCGCAGCCCCTCCAGCAGTATTTCCACCCCACAATACACAGAATTGTAATGTGTGTTTTTTAATAAAAATGCCCATTGGGTTTAAAACCTTTATTAAAAAAGTTATTTGCACTTTAAAAAATGTAAAAAAAAAAAAAAAATTTTTAAATAAAAGTTAAATTATCGTTTCACAATGGTTGTCTGTCTTTTCTTTCTGCGGCGAACTATGTTTAAAAAAAAGGTTAAATACAGGGTATTTCAAAGGTAAAAAGGTATTCAAAACCAGGTATATAACTGTGGGTAAATTTTAGCTTTTTGCCACAGTTGTGTTCCTGGTTGTGTTTGAAGCAAAGTATTTCACCTAAAAAGTTGTGTTTATTGTTGGTGATTTCCTAACAATGTACACAACTTTTGTTAAAAGGTGAAATACTTTGCATAAAACACAACCAGGTACACACCTGTGGCCTAAAGCTAAAAATAGTAAGACCATGACAAGATAGCCAACTTTGGTTGGCAAAGGTATATACTGTTGGTCCAGAAGGTACACAAGTTTGGTTAGGGCACAAATCTTTCACACTCTGTCATCCTGCCAGTGTACTCTGCCTTGAGGGGCCACAAGGGTCAATTTTAAAAACCGGATCCAGCGTAATCCGTCGAAAAAACGGATAGAAAAACGGATGAACCGGATGAGACGGATCCGGTTTTGTCTGTCAAGAACAAGACGGATCCGGCAGAAAACCGGATCCGGCACATCAGGTTTTACAAAACATTTGCCGGATCCGGCATTCCGGCACGACGCCGGATCGCGCCTGACGCCGAAAACCTGATGTGTGAAAGTAGCCTTACTCATAAAACATTTAACCCCTTCACTACATCCGTCGTAAATGTACGGCGTGATGATCAAATGTTGGTGTCAGAACTAAAGGACAGCTGACACCCTGAAGCAATCTAACCCCTTTGATGTTGCTGTCAATAGTGACAGCAACATTGATCTGCACTGCAGGCGGAGGGAGCTCCCTCTCTCCTCTGATACACACAACAAGATTGCGATCAAATTGTGCTGATGGTCTCCATGGTGACTTCAAGCCAAAAGATGGTGTCACCCAGGTACAGTGGCCTGTAAGCTCCTAAAGGCTGACACGTCCTCCCTGACTGTGAGGTGCTGATATAATGTTCTTTAATGGAAAGAAATTAAAGAGTATTATGTATTAAAGATGTTCAAAGATAGAGATACTGTAGCTAGGCATGAGGAACATTGATAGATAGAAAGATAAGTAGATAGTTACATATAAATATGTCAGAGTTATATATAATCAGTGCTTTGCACGTGTAGTTTTCTGCTCATGTATTTATTGAAAAAAATGGCATGGGGTCCCCCTTATTTTTATTAACCAGCAAAGGTAAAGCAGACAGCTTGAAGCTGTCTGGGTCAGCTATGGGCTGGTATTATTAGTCTGGGAAGGGGAAAATATCCATGGTCCCTTCCCAGCCTATTATTGATTAGCTTTCAGCTGTCTGTTTAGCCTTTGCTGGTTATTAAAAATAGGGGGCAATCCACATTATTTTTTGGGGGTCCCACCCTTCTAATAACCAGTAAAGGCTACCAAGACAGCCGTGAGCTGATATTAAGAAGCTGGGAACCTTTATGGATATTGGCCTCTTCCCAGAATATTAACACAAATTCCCAGCTGTGTGTTGTCCTTCAGTTAATAAAATAAGGGGGACTTCATGCCAATTTTTTTTTATATACTACAGCTATTATCAGCACTGCCTGGTCTCGCTGATCACTGGGAGACCAGGCGAGCATGAATTCAGTTGTAGCTAGTACTATTCCCAGATGACAGTTGCTGACTACAACTGTCATTAGTGTTGCCTAGTCTTGCTGATCACAGGGAAACCAGATGAGGATGATGATAGTTGTAGTAAGCAACTGCTATCTGGGAAAAGCATTAATTGTACCATTTTTCCCAGAAGCCAGAGATCTTCATTTGGGTACGTGTTACACAAATGTCAAACAGATATAATCTGTGTGTCAAGAATGTGCATGTGTAGTACCATAAAAAATGGACACACAGTCAGTGTGGTAAACCTGACATATGTGCACCACCAATGATTACAATGTGTGTGTCCATGTGGCCGCTATTTGGTTGTGAATTGCCCTGGCAAACATCAGGACCACACAATCCACACAATCATGATCTAAGAGCATCGATTGGGATAAAGAGGAAGCCACCACACTCTGTTTACCATTTATATGATGCAGTCACTTTTGACAGCAGCATCTAATGGGTTAAACAGATTTGGAGGTGCAAACACTGATTGTGGCTAATGCAGCAAGTTGTCAGCTATAGTGTACAGCCGACAGCTGCTGGATTGTCATCTGTATGGGGAGGCTATTTTCTTATATCTCAGGTGAGTTAAAAGATGTATTGGCGGTCATAAAAGGGTTAAAATTCAAATTCATAAGCTTTATTGAATTCTCTCCAAAAATGCAATTTGCGGCAAATAGATTTGCGTGAATCGCATAGGTGTAAGCCTCTAATTGCCTGCAAACAATATATATAGAATATTGTGAGTTCTTTTTGGAGTAAATTGAACATGTTTTGAGCTCTATAATGCAAACACAGCCTTTTTAATGTCCAAATAACTTCAACCTATCTGTCTAAGAGAATGGATGTGAAGAAGTAGTTACCAGCAGGCTATTTAACAATACTCAGAAATGTCAGATTTTGAAGGATACTTATATTGTATAAACAGTCCAAAATTTTCACAATTTTATTTTGCTAATCACAAAATGATAGCAGTTAGAGCAGGCGTACGCTGATGAGAGTATTAACCAACCAGTGAATAGTAATAATTACTCACTGAGTAATTAGTCACTGAGATACCGTATATACTCGTGTATAAGTCGACCCAAGTATAAGCCACAAAAAACTTGTAAAACTTATTGACTCGAGTATAAGCCAGGTATGCATTGTCCCCTTATCCCTGTCCTGGCATGCATGGCTCCCCATCCCTATCCTTCTCTTCGTGGCTCCCCATCCCTGTCCTTGTATGCATGGCTCCCCATCCCTGTCTTTGTATGTATGTCTCGCCATCCCTGTCCTTGTATACATGGCTCCCCTTCCTTGGGTGCATGGCTCCCTGTCCCGGTTCTTGTATGCATGACTCCCCGTCCCTGTATGTATGGCTCCTTATCCCCGTCCTTGTATGCATAGCTCCCTGTCCCGGTGTGCATGGCTCCTTATCCCCGTCCCTGTATGCATGGCTCCTTAAGCCTGTCCTTGTATGCATGGCTCCCCATCCCTGTCCTTGTATGCATGGTTCCTATAAAAAAACATATCCTACTTATCTTTCCTGCGTGCCCTCGCTGCATCTCGTTCCATTGCCAGCATCTCTTATGGCCGAGCAATCACATGTCTCCGCTCTTTAAGATAATGAATATTCATTCTACGCTTATGGGAGTGGAGAGAGGTGAATATTCATTACCTTAATGAGCGGGCACCTGTTATAGCCTGGCCACTGCTGGAAGCTTCTGCTTTTAACTGTGTGCGCTATAAGAGAAATGAATACTCACGGCTAGGGTAGTGAATATTCATTTCTCTTTAGCAGCAGGTACAGGCTTTAGCAGCAGCTGCCGGCACCTGACTCTGTTACCCCCTGCTCCGCTGCTCCCCCTCTCCTGCCATCTTTCTGGGACAATTACTCGATAATAAGCTAAGAGGGGGCATTTTCAGCACAAAAAATGTACAGAAAAACTTGGCTTGTACACGAGTATATACAGTAATTAGTGCAGTGCGTGTGTATTTTACTGAATATGTATTTAGCTAATAAACAAAAGAAAAAAAAATTACTAACCAGATGAGGGAAAGGTGACAGATGGGGGCTGGTGCTATTTTTCTGGAAGGGGCCAATATCCACGGAAGGGGTTGATGTTATTATTTTGGAAGGAGCTAATATCCATCCAGCACTGAGCCCACATCTTTTCCGGCAATGGCAGCTGATTTGAACAGCTGACATGTGCCCGTAACAAATAAACAAAAAAAGTTGCATTCTGTAGTGCTAAAGCATGTCAATATGAAATATATGAAAAAATCAGGATATCCAGAACTGACATCTGTCGGTGTCTGGACCTTGAGAAATCCACACTGCTGCAGGGGCTTACCGGGGTCCCTAGGGAGAGGAGCATGTCCCAGCGACTGTGCACTAGCAGAACCTGCACCACGTGACTATCAAGGCGCGGAGCCAGCCGCAGGTCTCCCAGAGGGAGCAGAGATATCTGCTGGCCCAAAATAAAGACCTTACCAGCAGGTATAGCACAAACAGAAGCGCCGATGAGCGCTAGATAGGAGGGATGTCAGGGCAGGCCAACGGTCACAACCGTACGGCAGCAGAAGTACCAGGGGGTTAGACAGAAGGATATCCAGAGATGCAGCCAAAGTCAGAAACCAGGAGAACAGACACACAGTGCCAAATCAGCAGGCAAAAACACAACAGGCAACATACCGGGTCAAAAGCAGGTAATCAGGCAGAAAAGCAGGCACGCAGCACAACTCACAGGGGTCACTTGACTAAGCCGAGGGCAAAAGTATAACTGACAGTGGGGAATGCCTGAGTGAGGCTATAAAAAGCCCTCCCCCATCAGAGTGTGGCAACAGAAATTAACCCCAGAAGGTCCAACACAAACCGACCATGACAAAATTTGAATGGCAATACTTCTGGATACTAGGAAAAAAAATGAGATGCTTAGCACATAATTTGGCCAATTCATGCATGCCCAGCAGCCAATGACAAGGCGGTCTCGAATCTGCTGGGTTCTATGTGTCTAGTGCGAATACCTCTCTAAGGCCGGGATCACACATGCGAGAAACTTGGACGAGTCTCGTATATTAATACCCGGCACTACCTCCGGCACTCAAGAGCGGAGCGTTCGGCTGCATGATCCCGGCCTAAGACTGAATTCTGAATTTCTGGGTAGATGTGAATACCTCTCTTCAAAGTCTGATTTTATGGGTAGGTAGGATCCTTTTGCAATTAAAATCCACCACATCCTGGAGGACGGAGTGCTCGGTTAGAGAGCTAATATATAAATTAAAAAAGACTGACTGGCACTTCCAAACTAGTGTGAACAAGTGCATACTAGGAGCAGCCATTTCCTTATACAGTAAACAAAAAAAGTTGCACTCTGCAGTGCTAAAGCATGTCAATATGAAATACATGGAATATGAATAGGCCAAATTATGTGCTAAGCATTGCCTAGTGGTCGGCGCTCATAGCAAGTGAGCATTTCTCCTACATGCTTCATTCCTGCTCTGTGTAGCACAAGTGATCAGATGATCGCAGCTTCTAGCATCCCATGGAGACTATTGAAGCAAGTGCAAAGTTAAAAATAATGTTTTAAAAAATATTTAAAAATATAAAAGTTCAAACACCCCCCCATTCAAAATAAAATATTTTAAAAAAATACACATATTTAGTATCGTTGCATTTAGAATCAACGATCTAGCAATATATAAAAGGAATTAATCCAATCAGTAAACGGCATAGTGAAAGAAAAAGTAAAAATGCCAGAATTAAGTTTTTTTGCTTGCCACAACAGGGCGCAATTTTTTTTTTCTTTAACAAACTTTGGATTTTTTTTTACCACTTAAATAAACAAGAACCTATGCATGTTTGGTATCTACGATGTCGTAATGACTTGGAGAATCACAATTGCAGGTCAGTTTTAGCATTTGGTGAACATGATAAAAAAAGCAATAAAGCAATTGTGGAATTGCACTTTTTTTTGCAATTTCACCACACTTGGATTTTTTTCAAGTTTTTCAGTACACTATATGGTAAAACCAATGGTGCCATTCAAAAGTGCAACTTGTCCCGCAAAAAACAAGCACTTACATGGCCATATTGAAGGAAAAATTAAAAAAATGGCTCTGGGAAGAAGGGGAGCAAAAAACAGAAATGCAAAAATGAAAATGGGCTGCAGAGTGAAAAGATTAAAATGGGTAGCCCCAAAAAAGATTATGTGGGGTTTCCCCTATATTTCATAACCAGCAAAGGCTATTCAGACAGTTGCAGGCTGATATTAATATGCTGGGAAATGGCCATGAATATTAGCCCCTGCCCAGACTAAAAACACCAGCCTTCAGCCACCCCAGAAATGGCACATCCATTAGATGTGCCAATTATTTTGCTTAGCATTGACTCTTCCCACTTGGTGCGTTGGCAAATGTGGTAATAGTTTTGGGGTTGATGTGAGCTGTTTTATTCCCACTAACACCAAGTCCAGGGGTTAGCAATGGTGAGGCATCTATAAGACACTTCCATTACTAACCCTGTAATCAAAAGTAAGAAATACACACAGAAAAAGCTATTTAATTGAGTAAAACATTCCACCTCAATAACTCTCTTTTACTCATTAGTCTAAAAATAAAAATAAAAAAATCAAAGCTATACTCACTAGTGATGGGCGAGCACTAAAATGCTCGGGTGCTCGTTGCTCGGGTCGAACATATTTAAATGCTCGGGTGTTCAACCCGAGCAACGAACCCAATGTAAGTCTATGGGAAACCCTAGCATTTTTGCCGCAACCCCCCCAGGGGTCTTTTTAGGATCTAAAAACGTCGGAAATCGATGGGAACAGTGCTCAAATGACATGGGAACATCATGGGGAAGACCCCTGGAAGCATTTCTGACACCCAAGTCACAGCTGTGAACAATGTTGTCAGAGTCTCACGCCACTTTTACAGGCAGTTTTTCATTTATGAAGGTCTGACTCTGAAAGTTACAAAGCCTATTTTTATAGGGCCATCAGGCAGCCTTTACTAATCTTAAAGGGCCAGCAGTTGGCCATTATTCATTTGGTACTCCCATAATGTTTTTCCATGAAGTGAATGCAAGGCCAGGTCCAAATTTGGACGCACCCTAATAACTGTTTGAACCGACGTACTGGATGGCCACATGAAAACAAAGTTCCCATTATTCATTTGGTACTCCCATACTGTTTGCCTATGCATTGAATGCAAGGCCTGCCCTGCCCCAAAGTTTCATGCACCCCAATAACCCTTTGAACAGACGTACTGGATGTCCACGTGAAACGAAAGTTCCCATTATTCATTTGTTACTCCCATAATGTTTTCCATGAAGTGAATGCAAGGCCTGCTCCAAATTTGGACGTACCGCAATAACCGTTTGTACCAACGTACTGGATGGCCACATGAAAACAAAGTTCCCATTATTCATTTGGTACTTCCATAATGTTTGCCCATGAAGTGAGTGCAAGTGTTGAGGTTAAAGAACCTGAATTGGAGCATTGTAGTATTGAGGCTGAAGAAACTGCAGTGGAGAATTGCAGTGTAGAGGCTGAAGAAACTGCAGTGGAAAATAGCAGTGTTAAGGCTGAAGACCCATCAGTGGAGTATTGCAGTGTTGAGCCTGAACACCCAGCAGTGGAGCATTGAAATGTTGAGCCTAAAGAACCAGCAGAGAAGCTTTGCAGTGTGGAGGCTTAAGACCCGACTGTGTAACATTTAAGTGTTAAGGCTGAAGAAACGGCAGCATCATTGCATAGTTGAGACTGAAGACCCCACGGTGAATCATTGTAGTGTTGAGGCTGAAGAGTCAGCAGTGGAGCATTGCAGTGTTGTGCCTGAAGAACCATCAGTGGAGAATTTCAGTGTTGAGGTTGAAAAAACTGCAGTGGAGAATTGCAGTGTTGAAGCTGAAGACCCGGCATTGGAGAATTGCAGTGTTGAGGCTGAAGACCCGTCATTGGAGCATTGCATAGTTGAGGCTGAAGACCCGGCAGTGGAGCATTTAAGTGTTGAGGCTGAAGTCCCGACAGTGGAACATTTAAGTGTGGAGGCTGAAGACCCGACAGTGGAACATTTATGTGTTTAGGCTGAACACCTGGCAGTAGTGCATTGCAGTGTTAAGCGTAAAGAACCAGCAGGGGAGCACAAAAAGAAAACACAGAATGACAAGTGTGCAGAAATAACCTGCAGTAACAAATATGACAGTAATCAGCAAGTGCTGGTAAAAAGATGGCAACAAATACAGGGTAGTTAGTCAAAATGTTTTTTTGCAAAAAAAATGTATACCAAGCTACTCCACCTCGTCAAGGTAATCCTTAATGGAGCAGTCCCTATCTAATGAATTTAAAACATGAACATATGAACAGTGTCTAAATGAACAGGATTAAGACAGGCGCTTCCTAGTATGGGCACGTGGTGTAAGACAGCTCTTTATGTGCATGTCACAGAAGAGAGGGGTGGGGTCTCTCAAACCATGCATAAGCAAGGAAAAAAGGGATTAAAAACACATGTGACATGCATAAATGTGAACAAGTTGGTCGGACAGTGTTCACAACACCCACTGACTGAAACACAAAAAGAAAACACAGAATGACAAATGTGCAGAAATATCCTGCAGTAACAAATATGACAGTAATCAGCAAGTGCTGGTAAAAAGATGGCAACAAATACAGGGTATTTAGTCGATACGTTTTTTTGCAAAAAATGTATACCAAGCTACTCCACCTCGTCAAGGTAACCCTTAATGGAGCAGTCCCTATCTAATGTATTTAAAACCTGAACATATGAACAGTGTCTAAATGAACAGGATTAAGACATGTGCTTCCTAGTATGGGAACGTGGTGTAAGACAGCTCTTTATGTGCATGTCACACAAGAGAGCGGTGGGGTGTCTCAAACCATGCATAAGCAAGAAAAAAAGGGATTAAAAACACATGTGACATGGACAAATGTGAACAAGTCGGTCGGACAGTGTTCACACCACCCACTGACTGAAACACAAAAAGAAAACACAGAATGACAAATGTGCAGAAATATCCTGCAGTAACAAACATGACAGTAATCAGCAAGTGCTGGTAAAAAGATGGCAACAAATACAGGGTGTTTAGTCGATACATTTTCTTGCAAAAAAATGTATACCAAGCTACTCTACCTCATCAAGGTAACCCTTAATGGAGCAGTCCCTATCTAATGTATTTAAAACCTGAACATATGAACAGTGTCTAAATGAACAGGATTAAGACAGGCGCTTCCTAGTATGGGCACGAGGTGTAAGACAGCTCTTTATGTGCATGTCACAGAAGAGAGGGGTGGGGTCTCTCAAACCATGCATAAGCAAGGAAAAAAAAGATTAAAAGCACATGTGACATGCACAAATGTGAACAAGTCGGTCGGACAGTGTTCACACCACCCACTGACTGAAACACAAAAAGAAAACACAGAATGACAAATGTGCAGAAATATCCTGCAGTAACAAATATGACAGTAATCAGCAAGTGCTGGAAAAAAGATAGCAACAAATACAGGGTATTTAGTCGATACTTTTTTTGCAAAAAAATGTATACCAAGCTACTCCACCTCATCAAGGTAACCCTTAATGGAGCAGTCCCTATCTAATGTATTTAAAACCTGAACATATGAACAGTGTCTAAATGTACAGGAGTAAGACAGGCGCTTCTGTTGTGAGTTCATTTTCCCCTTCGTCACTGAGGTCTGGTGAACTCCCTATTCTGGTAAAGGAAGGTAATGAGCCTGATTATCAGGCACCTGAGCCTAATGATGATGACTGGCTGAGTGGAGTCACGGACTGGATATAAGGCTGCCGACGCCCTTCTGCCCTGCGGGTGATTTCTCTGTGGACTTCTCGGAGACCAGTCTGATTCCTGCTCCTCTAAAGCCAAGTTTTCTGCTTTGCCTTTTAGCATTTGTGTTTTGTTTTTGTTTGCCCTGCTTTTCTGGATTCTGCCATTCCCTGCTGGGGTGAGCTGAATCTCCTTTTGCCTGTTGCTCTGTCTTCAGAATATTCCTGAGTACTGACATAGTCTTTTTGAAGCCTAGCGTCTTCAGGGCCTTTTTCACTGTCACTCTGTTGGTTCTTATTTTCATAGGGTTTTTCACAGATTGCAGACAGCAGCCTTCCTGTCCTTTCCTATCTAGTTAGCTTGGGCCCCGTCTTTGCTCAGTCTATCTTTCTGTCTGTGTTGTGTTCTTTCTTCTTGCTTCACTGTCATTATATGTGGGGGGCTGTCTTTTGCTTTGGGGTCTGCTCTGGGGCAGTTTAGATTTCCCTTTCTGTCTTTAGGCTATATAGTTCTCCGGCTGTGATCGAGGGGTCTAGGGCATCGTAGGAACCTCCCACGGCTACTGCTAGTTGTGTTGATAGGTTCAGGGGTCTGCAATCCGATAGCTGCCAACCTCTCTGGTTTTCTGGACTTAGCTAGCATTTCTGTTTTTGCCTCCTACGGTGACTCAATTATAACAGAATCACCCGCCATACCGCAGATCCTAGGGTACTCAATAGCAGGAAAGAATTGTGTTTAAAAAAAAAAAAAAAAAAGAAAAAAAAAGTGTGTATATTCTTTCCTCTATATCTCTGAGGCCGTAGGGGGAATTTTTTTTTTCTCTCAATGGAGATAAAGCAATTGTCTGATCATGTGGAGCAGCTCGCTGCAGAAGTGCGGGGAATTTCCGCCTACCTTGCTCGTTTGCATGCTGTTGAGCCAAAGATCCCTACACCTGATGTGTTTTTTGGGGATCGATCTAAATTTTTGAGTTTCAAAAATAATTGTAAATTATTTTTTGCCTTGAAGCCTAACTCGTCGGGGAACTCCGCGCAGCAGGTTAAAATTGTCATCTCTTTGCTGCGTGGCGATCCCCAGGATTGGGCATTTTCTTTGAAACCAGATGATCCTATTCTGACTAATGTGAATGCATTCTTTCAAGCCTTGGGGTTATTGTATGACGAACCTAATGCTATTGATCAGGCTGAAAAGACCCTGTTGGCATTGAACCAGGGTCGAGATTCTGCAGAGTTGTACTGTCAAAAGTTCCGAAAGTGGGCGGTCCTTACTACCTGGAATGATAATGCCTTGGCTGCTCTCTTTCGGAAGGGTTTGTCAGAAGCCGTAAATGATACTATGGTGGGATTTCCTGTTCCCTCTGGTCTGGACGATTCTATGTCATTAGCCATTCAGGTTGATCAGCGTTTACATGAACGCAGGATTGCACGAGAGGTGTTGCCACCGGTTGAACAGACGTCTGAACCTATGCAATGTGATAGAGTTTTGCCTAAGGCTCAACGTCAGGAGTTCAGAAGGCGTAATAAGCTGTGTTTTTTCTGTGGAGATGCCTCGCATATTATTTCTGTTTGTCCTAAACGAGAGAAACGCTTTGCACACACGTTTTCTGTTGGTGGTGTTCAACCTAAGTTTCTTCTGGCAATTACTCTGATCTGCTCCCTGTCCACATTTTCCGCCAAGGCTTTTGTGGATTCGGGAGCAGCGCTAAACCTAATGGACTTGGATTTTGCTAAACGTTGTGGATTTCCGATGACACTTCTGCAGACGCCTATCCCTTTGAGGGGGATTGATGCTACTCCTTTGGCGAAAAATAAACCTCAGTTTTGGACCCAGGTGGTCATGCGGGTCGCCCCAGACCATCAAGAAAATTGCAGATTTTTGGTGTTGCATGGTCTGCATGATGCCGTTGTTCTGGGGTTTCTCTGGTTGCAAATTCAAAATCCAGTTTTGGATTGGAAATCTGTGTCTGTGGTGAGTTGGGGTTGTCGGTGTGCCTTTAGTGAGGCTCCGGTTTTTTCCACCTCTCCTCAGTCGCATGATGTTCCTGACTATTTGGCGGACTTTTATGATTTCTTTAGTGAGAATAAGTCTGCGTCCTTGGCTCCTCATAGGAGTTATGACTGTGCAATTGAACTGAGCCCGGGGTGTAAATTTCCCAAGGGTCGGCTCTTCAATTTATCTGTACCCGAGCACGAGGCTATGCGATCCTATATTAAGGAGGCGTTGGAGAAGGGTTATATTAGACCATCCTCTTCACCCTTAGGTGCCGTTTTTTTTTGTGGCCAAAAAGGATGGCTCTTTAAGGCCTTGTATTGATTATCGTGCCCTCAACAAAATTACTATTAAATATCAGTATCCGTTACCCCTGATTTCGGATCTATTCTCTAGAGTTAGAGGTGCTTGCTGATTTACCAAGCTTGACCTCAGGGGGGCGTATAATCTTATCCACATTAAGCAGGGGGATGAATGGAAGACGGCGTTTAATACTCCGGAGGGACATTTTGAGTACCTGGTGATGCCTTTTGGGCTCACTAATACCCCTTCTGTCTTCCAGTGCTTCATGAACGATATTTTCCGAGACTTTGTCGATAAATTTTTGATTATCTATCTGGATGATATTTTGATCTTCTCCAAGGATTGGGATTCTCATGTGGAACATATTCGGACTGTGTTCCGGATCTTGAGGGAGAATTCACTGTATGTCAAAGGATCTAAATGCCTTTTTGGAGTACAGAGGATTTCATTTTTGTGATTTATTTTGTCTCCGTCAACTATTGAAATGGACCCGGCCAAGGTACAGGCCATTTATGATTGGGTTCAGCCCACTTCTTTGAAGGCCCTCCAAAAGTTTTTGGGTTTTGCTATTTTTTATCGGAAATTTATAGCAAAATTTTCTAGTATTGCCAAGCCATTGACTGATCTGACTAAGAAGGGTGCTGATGTGTTGAATTGGTCTCCGGAGGCTGTTGCTTCCTTTCAGGAGCTGAAGCGAAGATTTACCTCCGCCCCGGATTTGCGGCAACCTGATGTCTCACTCCCGTTCCAGGTAGAGGTGGATGCTTCTGAAATTGGTGCAGGAGCTGTTTTGTCCCAAAAGGATCCTGTAACATCTAAAATGAATCCCTGTGCTTTCTTTTCCCGAAAGTTCTCTCCATCTGAACGTAACTATGATGTGGGGAATCGTGAACTGTTGGCCATGAAATGGGCATTTGAGGAGTGGAGACATTGATTGGAGGGAGCTAAACATCAAGTTGTGGTCCTCACTGACCACAAGAATTTGATTTACCTAGAGTCGGCTAAACGCTTGAACCCTAGACAGGCTGGGTGGGCCTTGTTTTTTACACGTTTTGATTTTGTGGTCTCTTTTCTTCCTGGAACTAAGAATGTCAAGGCAGACGCCCTCTCTAGGAGCTTCTTTGCTGATTCTCCTGTGTTGACCAAGCCTGCTACCATCTTAGGCGAAGGGGTAGTTCTTTCTGCCATCTCGCCCGATTTGAGACTTGCTCTGCAAGAGTTCCAGGAGGACAAACCTGAGCGTTGTCCCAGTGGAAAGTTGTATGTTCCTGACCAGTGGAAGAAGAGAGTGATGTCTGAAGTTCATTGCTCTGCATTGGCTGGTCATCCAGGTATTTTTGGTACTAGAGATCTGGTGAGTCGCTCTTTTTGGTGGCCCACCTTGTCTCATGATGTCAGGAAATTTGTGCAGTCCTGCGGGACTTGCTCCCGGTCTAAATCTTGTTCTCGCTCTAGTGGGTTGTTGATGCCTTTGCCGGTCCCCAGGAGGCCATGGACCCATATTTCAATGGATTTCATCTCTGATATGCCAGTCTCTCAAAGAATGACTGTTATTTGGGTGATTTGTGTTAGGTTCTCTAAGATGGTTCATCTTGTACCACTCCCTAAGTTGCTGTCTTCCTCTGAGTTGTTGCCCCTGTTTTTGCAACAGGTGGTTCGCTTGCACGGGATTCCTGAGAACATTGTATCTGACAGAGGAGTTCAGTTTGTGTCTAGATTTTGGAGGACTTTCTGTTCCAAGCTGGGAATTCAGTTGTCCTTCTCCTCTGCTTTTCACCGTCAGACCAATGGGCAGACAGAGAGAACAAACCAGACCTTGGAGTCGTATTTGAGATGTTTTATTTCCGCTGATCAGGATGATTGGGTTTCATTTTTGCCCTTGGCCGAATTTGCTTTAAATAATAGAGCTAGTTCTGCCACTTTGATGTCACCTTTTTTTTGTAACTTTGGGTTTCATCCTCGATTTTCTTCAGGGCAGGTGGAGCCTTCTGCCTGCCCAGGTGTTGACACTGTCGTGGAGAGAATGCACCAGATCTGGAACCAAGTGGTGGATAAGTTATCTCTCTCCCAGGAAAAGGCCCAGCGGTTTTCCAATCGACATAGGACCATTGGTCCCCAGTTTAAGATTGGTGATATGGTGTGGTTATCATCAAAAAATATTGCTATGAAGGTGGCTTCTCCTAAGTTTAAGCCTAGATTTATTGGACCTTACAAGATTTTGGAGATTATTAATCCGGTCTCTTTTCGTTTGGCTCTTCCTGTCACATTTAAAATCCATAATGTGTTCCATAAGTCCTTGTTGAAGAGGTTTGTTGAACCAGTTGTTCCTGGGGTGGCACCTCCGGACCCTGTATTGGTTGAAGGTAACATGGAATATGAGGTAGAGAAAATACTGGATTCCCGTCTGGCTAGACGGAGACTCCAGTATTTGGTTAAGTGGAAGGGTTATGGTCAGGAGGATAATTCCTGGGTCTCTGCCTCTGATATTCATGCCAAAAGATTGGTGCTTGCCTTTCATCGGGCTCACCCTGATCGCCCTGGTGGCGTGGTTGAGGGTTCGGTGACCTCTCCTCAAGGGGGAGGTACTGTTGTGAGTTCATTTTCCCCTTCGTCACTGAGGTCTGACGAACTCCCTATTCTGGTAAAGGAAGGTAATGAGCCTGATTATCAAGCACCTGAGCCTAATGATGATGACTGGCTGAGTGGAGTCACGGACTGGATATAAGGCTGCCGACGCCCTTCTGCCCTGCGGGTGATTTCTCTGTGGACTTCTCGGAGACCAGTCTGATTCCTGCTCCTCTAAAGCTAAGTGTTCTGCTTTGCCTTTTAGCATTTGTGTTTTGTTTTTGTTTGCCATGCTTTTCTGGATTCTGCCATTCCCTGCTGGGGTGAGCTGAATCTCCTTTTGCCTGTTGCTCTGTCTTCAGAATATTCCTGAGTACTGACATAGTCTTTTTGAAGCCTAGCATCTTCAGGGCCTTTTTCACTGTCAGTTTGTTGGTTCTTATTTTCATAGGGTTTTTCACGGATTGCAGACAGCAGCCTTCCTGTCCTTTCCTATCTAGTTAGCTTGGGCCCCGTCTTTGCTCAGTCTATCTTTCTGTCTGTGTTGGGTTCTTTCTTCTTGCTTCACCGTCATTATATGTGGGGGGCTGCCTTTTGCTTTGGGGTCTGCTCTGGGGCAGTTTAGATTTCCCTTTCTGTCTTTAGGCTATATAGTTCTCTTGCTGTGATCGAGGGGTCTAGGGCATCGTAGGAACCTCCCACGGCTACTGCTAGTTGTGTTGATAGGTTCAGGGGTTTGCAATCCGATAGCTGCCAACCTCTCTGGTTTTCTGGACTTAGCTAGCATTTCTGTTTTTGCCTCCTACGGTGACTCAATCATAACTCGCTTCCTAGTATGGGCACGTGGTGTAAGACAGCTCTTTATGTGCATGTCACACAAGAGAGGGGTGGGGTCTCTCAAACCATGCATAAGCAAGGAAAAAAAGGGATTAAAAACACATGTGACATGCATAAATGTGAACAAGTTGGTCGGACAGTGTTCACACCACCCACTGACTGAAACACAAAAAGAAAACACAGAATGACAAATATGCGGAAATATCCTGCAGTAACAAATATGACAGTAATCAGCAAGTGCTGGTAAAAACATGGCAACAAATACAGGGTATTTAGTCGATACTTTTTTTGCAAAAAAAAATGTATACCAAGCTACTCCACCTCGTCAAGGTAACCCTTAATGGAGCAGTCCCTATCTAATGTATTTAAACTAGCAGTGGAGCATTGCAGAGTTGAGGCTGAACACCCGGCAGTGGAGGATTGCATTGTTGAACCTGAAGAACCAGGAATGGAAAATTTCAGTGTTGAGGCTGAAGAACTGGCAGTGGAGAATTGCATTGTTGAAGCTGACCAACCAGCAAAGTTCACAATATTAGGAAGTGGGTCTCCCATACTGTTTGCTTTTGCAGTGAATACAAGGCCTGCCACAAATTTGAATGCACCCCAATACCCCTTGGAAGAGACGTGGAGGAGGGTCTCCTAAAAATCTGTTCCCATTACAAAGGAGCAGGTCTCCTATACTTGTAATGCCCATGCAGTAAGTTTATGGGCTCACAAACATGTCCCCCTGGGGGTGTACAACATATTGCCTAAAAATTTGGTTTACAGGCATCATAAACACCCTTTAAAACAAAAATGTTGGTGCTGCACCACGGATCACAGTCACCCTGGTGGTATAGTGTTGGTGGATGATGAAGATGAGGAGAAGGAAAAGGACAACAGCAAATAGGTCAAATGAGGAAGCATATACCTCTGTGTGGTTATGAAGAGGTGCATAGGAATAGACCTTCCAAAAAAAGACACTGGATTTCAGTTTATGCTACACTGATATTATTCAGTGGTGTTAAGAAGTCTGTCCCAATCCATCCCTTGTTCATTTTTATAAGAGTTAGCCTGTCAGCATTTTCAGTAGACAGGTGGATGTGCTTATCAAATATAATTCCACCGATGGCACTAAAAACCCGCTCTGACAAAATGCTAGCGGCAGGGCAACCCAGGACCTCCAAGGCATAGAGAGCCAGTTCATACCAAGTGTCCAGCTTGGATACCCAATAGTTATAAGGCAGAAAGGAATCACGCAGGTTGTTGGTACAGTCAGCAAGGTACTCCCTCATCATCTTTCCAAAACTTTGCACTCCTTGTGAGAGTACCCCGTGCCTCCTTAGGGCCTGTGCAATGGGAGGGTCTGAGAAAACACTCCCAAAACTTTGCCAGTGTTACCCTGCCTCTGCTAGATTGGAGTTGTGTCTCTCTTGCCTGTACTTCTTGGTTTTCCAATGAACTGTGACCTCTGCCGCCAGCGTTTTCAGATGAGAATTTTTTAAATAATTCTGCAACAAGGGCCCTCTGGAACTGCACCATTTTAGTACACCTGTCTTCCTCTAGAATAAGAAATTGAAAGTTCTCCTTGTAGCGTGGATCTAGAAGTGTCACCAACCAGTACTGAGTGTCACCGAAAATTATCATAATGTGAGGGTCACGGTAAAGGCAGCGTAACATAAACTCAGCCATGCATGCCAGACTGCTAACAGGCAAGACTTCCGTGTCCTCACCAAGTGGATGACTGACCATACTCTCCTCCTCCTCCTCTTCCTCCCTGTCCTCAGGCCATTCAGGCTGAACAGACGGTATGACAGTTGTGCTTGTAGTACCATCTATAGTGCATGAAACTAGCTCCTGTTCTTCCTCCTCCTCCTCCTCTTACTCATCGTCACCCAATCCACGTTGGGATGAGATGAGGCTGGTCTGTGTGTAATCACCATGTATTGTTCCTTGCTCCATCTCATCATGCTCCGCCTGTGTTATGGAAATATATATGTATATGTATTTCATCTAGATCTCACTTGCCTGCTATAGGCTATATACTGCTATATACACATATACACTCTATATATTCCTATATGCACACATAGAGATATAATCACAGCTGTCCTGAACTTTGTAACTACTTACTGGAGATGACCTAACCCCAGTCTGGGGAGCTGATGTTACCTCATGATAGCATTGTCTTGTGACATTTGTCCCAGACATACAGAAGAGGAAGTTAGGACAGATGGTCCAAGCCGATATTGGAGTCTTGCTGACATTGTAAGACAAGGGGCAGTAAATCATGTGATTCTTAAGTCACCTCAGGTCGGACACCCATATATGTTCATGTATTTAAACTGACCAATTGGATAAGATACTCATGTTAATGAGTAACACTAACCACTCCTTTGTACGAACTAATAAAACCAAGTATATTCAATAAACTTCCAGAGTTCTGCTGGAATGGATTGCTGCTAACTAGGCTTGGCGTCTTTCCTTCCTTGAGCGCTCAATAAGACTCTGTCTAATTAGGACAGGCCACAGCACGCACAAGGGTATATCTACCTAGTCAATCAAAAATCTATGACAATTGGCGATTCAGACGCGGGGCTGTGGACGAAAACGCATGGGGATCCTGCTGTCCTGCTGACCGGAGAGGACAGAGGTGCCGGCCAAGGCCTTGGCTCATGGGAACGGAGATTTGCGCAACTCCATAAGTAAGGTAAGAAAATCTAGTTATCTTACCTGAATGTTCCCTGTGCCCAGTCCGGGTCAGCAACTCTAGCCAGTCAGTGTGGTCACCAAACCCAGGTAGTGTAAAAAAAGTCCACGCTCTTATCCAAACCCTGGGATGAGCAAAGTGTCTGCTGTGGTCCTGTGTGTCTAAGTCTGGGAGAGAGTTGGTGAAAACATGGTGACTGATTTGTGCTTGTGGTTGCCGAGAAACCGATAGCAAGACATTGAATCTCTCTGACTAAGTTAAATCACATTCCCGCACCACACGGAGGTTTTGACTTAGACGGGATATCACAGGTGAATTCCTCTGGGTAAGCTGTCACGGTCCCCGCACACAGTTGTCAGCTTCAAGGAGGTATCACATGCGAATCCCTCGGCTGTCACAGCTCCCGCACACATGTGGATGCTGGCAGACTGGAGAGATATCACAGACTGATCACTGGAGAGATTACCACGGTCCCCGGGTGCACACGGAGGGGTGATAATCTAGTGTGATATCACGGCTCCCGTCTGCCACGACGGAGGGTGATACATCCCGGTGCTAACCAAAGCGCCATGGGTGATTGGCAGTTATCGGTTGTCAGCAGCTGTTTGACATACGAGTCGTAAAACAAGGGCTTCGATCTCTCCCTGGACGTCTATATGTGCATCAACCTGTTTTTTCACTGCTGATTTCCACAAAGATCTGAAGCAGAAAAAGTTTTTTCTTCCTTTTTGCACTTCCTCTTTTTGCCTATAGGGTGTGCCCCTGTTATATATGTTTTTTCATATTGTCACATTTTGTTTTATACTCTGCTGTTTGCATAATTTTATCTTGCATTTTTGGTGGAGATTTTTATTCTTGTTACTGTAGTGTGAGAATTTTCGGGAAAGCTGGGTCTTTTGAGTATATCACTGCAGTCTCAGTCTGCTTTTTGGTTTCCATTGTTCTCAGAGAATTTCACTGAGAGACGCAGGCATAGAAAGAGGAAGTGCGTGTGTGTTCTGCAGTCAGCACACTTTTTAGATTGTTGGAAGTGTACTTGTATTGATCTTTGATTTTTTGGAGTGGTTTTTAAGTTTTATCAACTTTTTGATTTGTTTTCCTTTTAAAAATCTGACACCTGCAATGCATCATCTTTGATTGTGAGCAGAGAGCATTTCTAAACACAGAGAAGTGGGATGGTGATGCTAATTATGGCTTCATCGTCGCTCACCACCTTGGTGGAGTCCTCAAAGTTTTGGAGGATGTTACATATGTCTGACATCCATGTTCACTCCTGAAGTCTTATATGTGGAGTGTGAACTGAATACCGAAGGCCTTGTTGATGTTTATAGTCAACAACTGCCCTCTTCTGCTCACAAATCGTTTTCAAAACTGCAGTATAGAGTTCTAATGAGTGGGGACATCACACAACAGTCAGTGAGCCGGAAGCTGCAAACGCTGCTAAAGCACTGCAAAGGCAGCTGAAATTGTAGTTGACTTTCTAAAATGGGCACACAGGCGGCGTACAATCACAAGCAGATTTGGCAGCTCCGGGTAGCTTTGGAAAAATCATTGAACAACAGGTGGGCCAGACATGGTACATGCGTGAGCTCACCTCGCTTCAAAGCCACCACAAGGTTCCAGCCATTGTCACACATGACCATGCCTGGCTGCGGGTTCAGTGGTGTCAGCCACAGATCTGCCTGCTCTTTCATAGCTGTCCACAACTCTTCAGCATTATGCGGTTTGTCAACTAAACATATTAGCTTCAGTACAGCCTGTTGATACTTGGCCGAGGCAGTGCCGCAGTGCTTCCAGCTTGTGTCTTCTGAGGTCATTTTGGCGATGGAGGCTGAAGAGGAGGAGGAGGTGCAGAAGCTGTAGACTGTGGGGGCAACCCTTATTGACATAGGGCCCACAATCTTCGCGTCGGGAGGAAGTGTTCCATCCTAAGGTCCTACTGGGTCCTGGCTTCCCCAGTGTGTTGTCAGCGAGATGTACCATCATTGCCCACAAGCACTTGTCCACGTGTCTGTGGTTTGGTGGACTTTCCCAGTAACTGCATTGTTGAGGGCATGACTAATGTTGTGGGACAACTGAACGCTGTGCTGGGACAAGGACGTGGACATGCTTGATGATGATGCTAGTTGAGTGTGTGCAACAACAGATGCAGGGCAGGAGGCATCTTTGCATGCACCATGGACAGGAGATTGGCATGCATGCACAACAACTGAAGAAGCAGTGGTGTCACTCGCAGACACTGTTTGTGGATCCTGGGGTTTGGCCCACAAAGTTGGGTGCTTTGCTGCCATGTGCCTGATCATGCTGGTGGTGCTGAGGCAGGTAGTTTTGTTACCCCTGCTGATGCTCGCATGGCAGGTTGTGCAAATCGCCTTTTTGGGGTTATCGGCAGAGACTATAAAAAACAACCAGATTCGGGAAGATGTAACAGTTGGACAGGCAACTTCCATCATGTTGCTGTTACAGGGAACGGTTGCCTGCCTTCTGTCTGCCGCCACCACACTGCTTCTTCCTGCTGTCCTCACTCTGCATGTCTTCCTGCCATCTTGGGTCAGTTACTATATCATCCACCACCTCGTCTTCCACTTCCGGACTGTGGTCCTCCTCCTGATTTTCTGGCAATTGTTTCTCATGATCGTCCACCTCTTGTGACACTTTCCCACCGCTGCCTTGGTGTGACCATGGCTGATCAAATATTTGGGCATCACTACATGCGATCTCCTCTTGCCCCGCTTCAAGTGGACCGGGCACGAGACCAGAATATATAAATGGAAATTTGAACAGCTCTTCGGAGTGTCCAAGTGTGGAATCAGTTGTATCCGGGTGCTCGGCATGTTGGGAGGAAGGAGGATCAGGCTAAGGAATATGCACTCTAGACTCATGGCTACTGACACTTGACCATGTGGAAGACAGGGTGGTGGTGGTGGTGGTGGTGGCAAAGTGACTGAAAGCATTATCCGCTATCCAACCAATAATCTTTTGACACTGCTCTGGGTTCAATAGTGGTGTGCTGCTGCAGACCCCTAGTAATTGGGAGAGGAAGGTCGGGCGAGAAGATGTGAGTGTTTGTTGTGGCCCAATTTCAGCTTGCCCACAGCCTCGGCCTCTGCATGCACCATCACCATCACGTCCACTTCCCTGTACCTTGCCACGTGCCTTGCCCATTTTACGTGTAGAACAATATTTTCCATGTTCAGTACAAATGGCTGAACTTGGAGCAAACTTATAGGTGATTCGTGTGCGGGAAAGCCACAGTTTAAAATATCTGGCTGTAAGTAACAATTTTTTTTCAGCAGCAAACTGGTGTCAATAAGTAGGCTAAGACACACCAAATAAATGCAATAGAGGCCTGAAATGGCAGAATTTTGAGTGCACTAATATGTGAGGCCTGTGATAGAGATACCCGACTTTAAAATATCTGGCCTGTATTTTTTTTTCACAGCAAAATAGTGTCAATAACTATGCTAAGACAAAGCAAAATCAGTTCAATGGAGCCCAACAAAGTCACAATTTTTAGCCCACAGATAGGTGACATGAATGGCGGAGATCCCCCACTTTTTAAAATCTGGCCTGTATTTTTTTTTCACAGCAAAATAGTGTCAATAACTCGGCTAAGACATAGCAAAAACAGTTCAATGGAGCCCAAAAAATGCCACAATTTTTAGCCCACAGATAGGTGAGGTGTGTGACGGAGATCACCCACTTTTAAATATCTGGCCTGTATTTTTTTTTCATAGCAAAATAGTGTCAATCACTAGGCTAAGGCACAGCAAAAACTGTTCAATGGAGCCCAAAAAATGCCACAATTTTTATCCCACAGATAGGTGAGGTGTGTGACGGAGATCACCCACTTTTAAATGTCTGGCCTGTATTTTTTTTTCACAGCAAAATAGTGTCAATAACTAGGCTAAGACACAGCAAAAACTGTTCAATGGAGCCCAAAAAATGCCACAATTTTTAGCCCACAGATAGGTGAGGCCTGTGACGGAGATACTCGACTTTAAAATATCTGGCCTTTTTTTATTTTCACCGCAAAATAGTGTTAATAACTAAACTAAGACACAGCAAAAACAGTTTAATGGAGCCCAAAAAATGCCACAATTTTTAGCCCACAGATAGGTGAGGCCTGTGACGGAGATACTCGACTTTAAAATATCTGGCCTTTTTTTATTTTCACCGCAAAATAGTGTTAATAACTAAACTAAGACACAGCAAAAACAGTTCAATGGAGCCCAAAAAATGCCACAATTTTTAGCCCACAGATAGGTGAGGCCTGTGACGGAGATGTCCGACTTTAAAATATCTGGCCTGTATTTTTTTTGTTTCACAGCAATAGTTTCAATAACTAGGCTAAGACACAGTGATATGCGATCAGTGTGGCAGACAAAACCCAGTGTAAAATATCTGCCCTCTAGGTAAATATTTTTTGTTTCAGCAAACTGGTGTCAAGAACTTGTATAAGACACTTCAAAAAATTTTACAGTACTACAGAAATGGCAGAATTTTTTGCGCATTCAGATGTAATCGCTGTGATGGCCAAACCCCTGTTTAAAATAGCAGGATTTTCACGCTATACTATGGAAAGGATCTGGCTGTATTCTGCAGTGCCAACAAGCAAATGGAGAAAAACCCTGTGTGCTCTGGATTGCTTTTGAATAAAATAGTCAGGATTAAGATGCAAAGAAAAATATTCCTGGGCATAGATACCTGGGGCTATGTATATACGGTCAATATTTGTAATAGGCAGCAGCAGACCGTAATGGAATGGACCCTACACTGCCTGCTGCCTAGCATGGATATTTATATATAGCCACATACACTGCCTGCTTACCTAGCACTAATATCTATATAACCTGTAAATAGTTCTTAGAAGGACTGTTGGTTTAGCTGGATTTGTGTATTCAGTAATAGGATACCCACACTAACTTATACACCACCAATTCTGTCCCTATCTCTGCAGCAACTCACCCTACACTATTATTCCGGAGCTGACTGTGATGAGCAGGACGGCGCCAGGTCTGATATAGACCTGATGACACTCTGTGGCCAGCCAAGCACTGTAATGCCACAACCAATATGGCTGCAGCATTACAATGTGTGGCAGACAATCCATGCATGTTGATGCGCCAAACATTCATGGCGGAGACCCGAGCTCCCGCCGAGCAACCTGGAAATGCTCGGGGCTCGCCGAGCATCATGAACACTGTGATGTTCGGGTTAGCACCAAGCATTACCGAGCATGCTCGCTCATCACTAATACTCACCATTCTGCAGATAATCCAAATTGCTGTTGTCCCACGATGATCCTCAACTCTGCTACATCTGGTTGCATTACTGTGTGGTGACAAATGTTAAAGCTCAGCCCGGCAAGAGTTATCTTTGATTAATTATTATAACTCTGATTTTTTATTTTTACATTAATAAATGGGTAAAAGAGGGTCAGAGAGTGTTTTGTTCAAATAAAGGACTTTACTGTGTGTGAGTGTATTTATTACCCCTATTACTAACCCAGTAAGTAAAAAGTGTCTGATAGACTCCACTCCTTTACTACCTCCTGAGTTTGGTGTTTTCAGACATAAAACAGCTGAAGTCAACCACAAAACTATTACCCCACTTGCCAACGCACCAGGGCAAGGGGGAAGAGCTGGGCAATGCACCATAACTGACGCAGTTGATGGATGCGCCTTTCCTGGGGTGACTGTGGTCTATTTCTTTAGGCTAGGGAAGGCCAATATCCATATCCCCTTCCCACTGTGAGAATACCAGCCCGCAGCTGTCTGCTTTAGCTTGACTGGTTATCAAAAAATAGGGGAGCCGACACTCCATTTTTTTTAAAAATGTATTTATTTAAATAATTTAAGAAAGCAGAGTAGGGATCTCTTTATTTTTGATAACCAGACAAGATAAACCTGCACTATGCTGGTAATCAAGAATAGCAGAGACCTCACGTCTTTTTTATTATTATTTATTTCTTTTTACACATAATTCACTAGCTAATTGCAGCCCTGTCAATAGTTGACATGGCTATGATGGGGCCAGAAGTGCCCACACAAGAAAAGCTTGTTGATTGGCTGTGCTGCAGCCCTTCAACAAGCTTTGTTCGGGTTGCAAACTCAAATACTAACACAGACTTCTGGGAGAAGTCCATGTTCTGGATCCATGCATGGACACTAAGTGTCTGGTACAGACCCTGAACGTTACCATTCGGGTTCGCCCATCTCCAATAATGATGATTGTGGGCTTGTGCTTCAAGAATTAAGCCTCTTGTAAAGCCTATTATTGCGCTATTAGTAAAGAGAAAGTTAACTATATGCAGAGATTTCCTTACTCAATCTTTTTATTAAAACTAGACAAAAATTCGCTATTTTTATGAACTGTCTATAAATCTGGTTGGCAACCTTGCATATTGATTTCAAGGCTTATATCCCTATATCATGAGTCAATCTAGCAGACCATGGTGGCCTTCTTCAACGATTATTTTATAATTGTTATAGGCTAGTATAATAATCTACAATGTAGATTAAGAAAATCTACTCACTATATTGATAAAAAAAAAACAACTCCCATGTAGAACAGTTTTTATTTCTTTATACTGAGAGAAAACTAGTTGAAGGTTACTTGATTGACCGTTGAGTGTGCATCACTGTTGGCAACATGATTGCATTATTAACTGCATACACTTGTACAAAGAAACTAAAGATCAGTATGTGAAATGCAATAGCTCCATGTCATTGGTTGGTAGAACAAGCCTTCATATAGGCTTACTTAGTGTATTCTGCATGTAATCATTAACAAAATTGGAAAATGGTTCACAGGATGAGCAATAGTCTTAATCTGTTATCCATTTGGAAAGAAATAACACTAAGGTGCAATCTAGCTCTTAGCTATATCGCAAAATGATTGAAATTTCAATTGTGTGCTAATTTACACAAAATATCTCAGATTTTATAAGAAAATGTATACAAATTTAAAATACAGTGTGCAGTCATTTTCTATGATACTTACTGTATGTAAGACATTAATTCTGCCCTTTGTTTAAATGGGTAAAGATTAAATGATTTCCATGAGACAATGTGTCTTTCCAAAGTAATTGTCACTTGTTGCATTTTATACTTCTGAAGGCCAAGGTAGGCTATGTTCCCGGAAAGAACTTGTTTATGGAAGAAATCCTGCAGCAGGAACACAAGTGCTAGACACACAGAAAAGAGAGTAAAGTTGTGTATTAGTGTAGGCTTGCCGGAAAGTATAAATATGAGTAGAAAGTACCGTAATTCAATACATCTATCAGCAAGCGATAAATATTTGCAGATGGCCACCCAGTGTTTTTGCCAGTTTTAATTTCCATGTAGAACTGGTCTATATGTATTGATTAAAGCCATACTTATTTATAAAATAAGAGTAAAATATATTTAGAGCCAGAAAAGCACCAGGACAATTACTTTTTTAAATCTGAAATTTTATTACATTGCAAAGTTCATGAGAAAAATGGTGATTAGCAGAATTTGGTAAATGTCATAAAAATCTGCACAATACATGTGTTATTTTATTTATAAAGGACAGAAATCTTGAAGAACGTGTGCAAAAATAATGAGAGAAGTTTTCAGTGATTGACCATGTTTTCTCTTTTATATTAAGCTCACTTGATGTTTTATTTTTGTCTAAATTAGTACTTTTAAGAATTAAAAGCGCTGAAATGCTAAGAAAAAATATGTGCTTAACATGCTGCTCTGGCACTCAATAACATTGCGAAATCTGACATAATAAGTGGGTAGCGAAAAGCAGTGCATCCATTTAAGCACATAAAAAACAGCAAGCTAAGGCCTCTTTCACACATCAGGTTTTCGCCGTCAGGCGCGATCCAGCGCTTTTGACAAAAACCGGATCCGGCGAAATGCAATGCCGGATCCGGTTTCCCCCCCATTGACTTGCATTAGAGCCGGATCGAGCCGGATGGCCATGCGTTTCATCCGATTTTCGCCGGATCCGGCAATGTGACGCGATCCGGCGTCTGGAAAAAACGGCTACTGTAACGTTTTTTGTCTCCGGCGAAAAAGCCGGACACGCCGGATCCGGCGTGTCCGGCTTTTTCATACAATGAAAGCCTATGAGCGCCGCAATGCGCCTGATCCGGTTTTTTTGGTCTGAGCATGCTCAGTAGCTCTGCCCACAAGACATATATAAAAGCAAGACAGTGGGACCCTCAGCCACACCCAACATGCCACCCAAGCCAAGAACCAGGAGCAGGAGAAGGCAGCAGACATCTGCAGCAGCACCATCAGCACCACCCCAAATGGAGCTGCATGCTGAACAACGGGAGGGGAGTCCAGCAGCAGATGAGAGACGGTAATTATCAAATCCCCCATTCCTCCAAACTAGGGCTATGGAATATCAAGATATTCATTGGCCCTTTGTTTCTCTTTATTCAACAGCCGCCCAATAGATGCAGCAGCAGCAATGGCAGCAGCAGGAACACCACCCACAGCCATGGAGTCTGGCCATCAGGAAGACAGCACATCTTCTTCTGGGAGCCCTCCCTCGCATCGTCAGCGTTTGATGGTAAGTTTTTATTTCCAAAATCCATCATCTCTGTAATATATGTCTATTCATTGCCTTTTATTTCAAAACAGGAATCACAAGATGAAGAGGAGCTCCCAGAAGAAGAAGGAAGGGGTGGACAGACACTTGGAGTGGGCTCACAATTGGTAAGTTTTTTGCATCAAACGCAGAAACACAACATCACACTACACACAACACATAGAAAACAATGTTCTGCAGACCACACACAGCAAACAAATGCCTACATCCAAAGACATAACATTTTTTGTTTTCTTCTCTAGTCTTCCCAATCTGGTGCTCGGCCAAGAGGTCCTCGCAGTGCCTCGGCGACAGCAACGCGGCGGTCACCAGCGTGTAAGTATAAATATTTTTGCTTTGTTTTTTTGCACTTTTTATTTCATTTCTTTTGTGGAGGCTAATTATGTTATTTTTGTCTTTTTCTTTAACAGTCTTCACAGCGTGCTCCCGACTCTGACGGTGAGGATGGAGGAATCGATGTGGACCACCTCATCGATCTCGTCAGAGAAAGGGAGCCTCTCTGGAATATGGCTGACCGCCGCCACGCTGACCTTATCGTTACCCGACGACTCTGGGAGGAAATCTGTTTCAGGGGAGAGAATTGTGAAGCGGTGGTGGTCTGTGAGGGATCGTTTCAAGAAGGAGTTCAATAAAGAGATGCGGGCCCCGAGTGGATCTGGAGGATGCAGGAGCAAGTACAAGTACGCACGAGCCCTGTCGTTCCTCCGGGATACAATGCTCACCAGAAGGTAAATATTACACACCACATGTGACAAAAAAATGTTTAGATGTAACTTTTTTTTTCAGCCAGGGCCATACCATGTCACTATTTTAATTGTTTTTTTTCTCTTTATTCCACAGCACGGTGAGCAGCACTCGGGAGCCTGCACGATTGGACCCTTCTGAGGCGATCCCTGAGGAGACCGGCACCGAGGGACACTTCGACCGCCCCGGTACATCTGCACCTTCCCAGCCTTCCCACACATTCGACCCATCTGTCCCATCCACCAGCACAGGAGCATCGTGGCCGCCTACATTACATGAAGCTGCTGGTGAGGAGATCGCTTTCCCTTTACCCCACCCTTCTGCCCCTGCCACCTCTAGTACACCTGCGGGTACTGGGCGGCAGCGGCAGAGGGGTCAGGAAAAGAGTTATGCGCCAGAGTTCTTGCATCTGAATGCATCTTTCCAGAACTGTCTAAAAGTCTTGTCAGAGCAAATCTCCGCAGGCTTTCAGCAGATCAACTCCAGCATTCTGGAGGTGAAGACACTTCTGCAAACCATGCATTCAGAAGCAAGATCTTCGCCAAACCACACCTTTTTCAGGTCTGTTGTGGAGCGCATGGCAACACTATCTCCTACCCAGCAGATGCATGTAATGCATTCGTGCCACGGTGCTCTACAGCAGGTTACCTCCCAACCTCCACCTCCCACCACTGTAGTTCCTCCACCAGCACCCCCTCCAGCCACTTTCCATCCTCCCCCTCCTATTACATCTGCACCCCCTCCAGCCACTTTCCATCCTCCCCCTCCTATTACATACCAGCAACATCCCCAGTACCAGCAACCTCCCCAGTACCAGCAACCTCCCCAGTACCAGACATCTCCCCACTTCCAGCAACCTGCCCCGTACCAAACTCCTTCCCCGTACCAAACTCCTTCCCTGTACCAAACTCCTTCCCCATACAACTTTCCATCAACATCATCTGCTCCTACAGTCCCTGCCCAACCCTCCACTCCACCGCCCACCACCTCTTCTGCCTCCCACATGTCCACCCATTCTGTAGCTTTTTCCACACCATCACCTCTAACTGTTCCTTCCCCACCACGATCCCAGTCCTCTCTCCACACTCCCATTGTCGAAGTGTCCCGCAGCCCCTCCAGCAGTATTTCCACCCCACACTACACAGATTTATGATGTGTTTTGTAATAAAAATGCCCAGTTGGTTTCAAACCTTTATTAAAAAAGTTTTTTTAACTTTAAAAACAGTTTACAAAAAAAAAATATTTTAAATAAAAGTTAAATTATTGTTTACACTGGTTGTCTGTCATTTCTTTCTGCGGCGAAATATGTTTTAAAAAAAGGTTAAATACAGGGTATTTAAAAGGTAAAAAGGTATTCAAAACCAGGTATATAACTGTGGGTAAATTTTAGCTTTTTGCCACAGTTGTGTTCCTGGTTGTGTTTGAAGCAAAGTATTTCACCTAAAAAGCTGTGTTTATTGTTGGTGATTTCCTAACAATGTACACAACTTTTGTTAAAAGGTGAAATACTTTGCATAAAACACAACCAGGTACACACCTGTGGCCTAAAGCTAAAAATAGAGACCATGACAAGATAGCCAACTTTGGTTGGCAAAGGTATATACTGTTGGTACAGAAGGTACACAAGTTTGGTTAGGGCACAAATCTTTCACACTCTGTCATCCTGCCAGTGTACTCTGCCTTGAGGTGACATAAAGTATAGTGCAAAATTGTCCCTCATTACTGAAACCGTCACAGAACTTCTAGTGGTAATGTCATGGTAATCTTGCAAGGTGGTTTCTTCAGAGGTGTCCTCAATGGAATTGGGTTCCTTGCAGATAACAAAATTGTGGAGTACCACGCAAGCTTTGATCACCTCGTCAACAGTTTCTGTCTTGAGGTTGATCGCAGTCAATAGGACCCGCCATTTGGCTGTCAGAATACCAAAGGTACATTCAATCATTCTTCTTGCTCTTGTGAGGCGGTAATTAAAAATGCATTTTGGTCTTGTCAATCATCTGCTAGAGTACGGTTTCAAAAGGTGTTCTGACAGCTGGAAGGCTTCATCCCCTACACAGACAAATGGCATAGGTGGACCAGATGTTTGCGGCAGCGGTCTAGGTGGTGGGAACTGGAAGGTGTTTCCATACAGTTTACGCCCCATGGCAGACAGTTTGAAAACTTGAGAGTCATTGGAGCGGCCATAGGCCCCAATATCAACAGCAATAAATTTGTATTCCGCGTCAGCGATGGCCATGAGGACAATTGAAAAATATTTCTTGTAATTGAAATATTCCGATCCCGATCCGGCTGGCTTTACAATGCGGATATGTTTCCCGTCCACAGCGCCCAAGCAGTTGGGAAACTGACATATCTGTTGAAACTTGTCAGCAATTTCAATCCACCTCTCTGTTGTGTGCTCTGGTAAAAACTCTTCAGCTAAGGAGTCCCACAGTGCATGGCATGTGTACTTCACTATTCCAGATATGGTGGAAATCCCGAGTCTGTACTGGAAATGCAGTGACGAAAGGGATTCTCCAGTTGCAAGAAATCTGTGGGGAACTAAAAAACAATAAATTAGTTTTAAATCACAGCATTACATACCAAAACTCAGCTATAACACTTGGAGATACAAACTACCACCAACAAGATTGCAGTGAAAGTGTGCTCTGATACGATCACATCCAATAAATGTGGCTTACCTTAAAGTCACCATCAGACGCTCTGCGGGTGAAACAGAGAAGCGGCAATAGGTGTCCGCTTTTCTTATGAGGTGTGCAAAGCGCTCCACCAAGTAATCAAAATTCTCCATTTTCATCCGAACATATCGAAAAAATTTATCCGGGTTTCGTCGAAGGTCCATGCAGAGTGTAGAATAGACCCCACGCGTCATTCTCTTGGCTGTGATGGGGTGGATCCACAAACGTCGTCTACGATGCCTGATGCGCTGCTGTCTCGCTCTCTCCTTCTCCAGAACAATCACCCTCAAACGATTCGCCTCCGCTATAAAATCCGCCAAATTCTTCAAAATATTTCCAATGACAACATCCATCTTCGCCAGTAACTTGCTCTTCTCTCCAACCTGCACTTTCTCCTCTACAACCTGTCAAAGAAGGGCTGTAGGAACACGCTATATATAGTTTTCCAGTAGCCAATCCCGTACGGAAGGCCACAAGGGTCAATTTTAAAAACCGGATCCGGCGTAATCCGTCAAAAAACGGATAGAAAAACGGATGAACCGGATGAGACGGATCCGGTTTTGTCTGTCAAGAACAAGACGGATCCAGCAGAAAACCGGATCCGGCACATCAGGTTTTACAAAACATTTGCCGGATCCGGCGTTCCGGCACGACGCCGGATCGCGCCTGATGCCGAAAACCTGATGTGTGAAAGTAGCCTAAGATGGTATTACTTAGAGATGTGCAGGCTAATGCAGTGATGCTAGCAGCATTTTTGAGGCAGTGATACAGTCAAAAAATTAAATTATAGTTATGAAAAAAGCAAAGTACATCCTCTTTGAATTCTATTGATTTATCTATAAGGACACAATAAAAAAATCTTCTTGTTTTTAAATTAGATTAAAGAAATCTCAAAAGAACAAATGAAGGACATAACATAAGAAATTACACTGTGTCCTTACATATTTAACAAAAATTAGGCCAAAATGCAGAGCCAGTGTATGAAACATTAGAATCATAGAATCGTTGAGTTGGAAGGGACCTTCCGGGCCATCTGGTCCAACCCCCTGCTCAAAGCAGGATTCACTAAATCATCCCAGACAGAGGTCTGACCAGCCTCTATTTGAAGACTTCTATTGAAGTAGAACTCACTACTTCTCATGGCAGTCTGTTCCACTCATTGATCACTCTAACTGTCAAAAAGTTTTTTCTAATATCTAATCTGTCTCCTCCCATTCAGTTTCATCCCATTGCTTCTAGTCTTTCCTTGTGCAAATGAGAATAAAGATGATCCTTCTACAATGTGACATCCCTTGAGATATTTGTAGATGGCTATTAAGTCTCCTCTCAGTCTTCTCTTCTGCAAGCTAAACACTCCCAAATCCTGCAAACTTTCCTCATAAGACAGGGTTTGCAGACCGGTCACCATTCTGGTCGCTCTTTTCTGAACTTGCTCCAGTTTGTTGATGTCTTTTTTAAAATGTGGCGCCCAAAACTGGACACAGTATTCCAGATGAGGTCTGACCAAAAAGGAGTAGAGGGCAATAATGACTTCACGTGATCTAGACTGTATGCTTCTGTTAATACATCCTAGAATTGCATTTGCCTTTTTTGCTACTGCATCACACTGTTGACTCATATTCAGTCTGTGATCTATTAGTATACCCAAGTCTTTTTCACATGTGCGGTTGCTTAGCCCAATTCCTCCCATTCTGTACATTCTTTTTTCATTTTTATTGCCCAAATTTAGTACTTTGCATTTTTCCCTGTTAAAAACCATTTTGTTAGTTGCTGCCCACTGCTCCAGTTTATTTATATCTTTTTGAATCTTCTCTAGTATTAGCTATCCCTCCTAGCTTTGTGTCATCAGCAAATTTAATCAGTTTACCCTCAATGCCTTCATCTAAATCATTGATAAAGATGTTGAACAATACAGGGCCCAGGACAGAGCCCTGTGGTACCCCATTTGAGTTATTCTTCCAACTGGATGTGCAGCCATTTACGACCTCTCTTTGGCTCCAATCACTAAGCCAGTTATGAATCCAACTAACAGTTGTTACGGTGTGGGAATACGGTGGAACTTAGAAGTGGACCCTCTGGGTCACAGCTCCAGAGCCCACGAGGGTGAGCGGGCCAGTTAGAACCACCCCCTATACAAGGAGCATTAAGGGCAGGCCCACGAGGGATGGAACCGCAACAGCCAGAGCCAAAGGGGCAACCAGGGCTAGGTATCAGAGAGACAGTGATGAGGAATACAGAACCCAGATGCACAGAGGACTTCAGGAAACAAGGAGCAATAGAGGCAAGTGGGACCGGGAGCACTGGAGACTAACGGAGGCTGGAGGCTGCAGGAGAGAGAGAGGAAGATGAGCACAGTACAGACGAGGGCTGAGAGAACACAGAGCGACCAGACAGGTAGCCGGGGGAGACGAGCCAGAGAGGCACACAGGACAAGACCGAGACACAGGGCAAGGCAGGAGGGAGGCTACCGGAGGCAGCGCAGACTGAACAGAATGAGAGCACAGAGGATAAAGGGGCCTGAGGATAGGGTGAATGCTAACGCAGAGACAGCATCACCACAGAAGATAATCAGGTGTTTTACCTGGCAAGATGCCTTGCTGAAATAGCTGGTGGGCGCCGCCATGTTGGGGGCGGAGCCACTGCGTCACATCTCCCAGAGGTCCAAGCACCAGGGGAGATGACAGGCGCAGGCGCGCAGGGCCGACGACGGGGACCCTGGATCTCTGGAGCGGGGACGTGATGTGGAGCAGGAGCGTGCCGGGAGGTTTTTTTATTTTTTTATTTTTAAACTTTTTTTAACTTTTGGCATGCTTCAATAGCCTCCATAGGAGGCTTGAAGCATGCAATACTCGATCAGCTCTGCTACATATGGGCAATGAGCAGATCGCCCATATGTAGCAAATTTACTCCTGTGCTTTCAGCACCGACCACTGGGTGGTGCTGAAAACCATCTGCCTGGAACAACCATAGAGGTCTCTATGAGACCTCTGGTTGTCCAGGCAACATGACGCTGACCCCCGATCACATGACGGGGGGGGTCAGCGATGAGCTCATTTACGGGCCGGCGTCCGGAAATGCTGTGTAAATACCCGCTGTCAGCTTTGAAAGCGGGATTTAACTAGTTAATAGGTGTGGGCGGACGGCGATTCCGCTCGTGCCTATTGCGGGCACATGTCAGCTGTTCATAACAGCTGACATGTTGAGGCTTTGAGGTGGGACCTTACCGATGACGTACTATTCCATCATTGGTAAGGAAGGGGTTAAAAAAGCAGCCCACAGCCGTCCAGAAAAGGCACATCTATTTTATGCACCAATTCTAGAGCTTTGCCCAGCTCTTCCAATTTACCCATGTAGTAGTGGCAAATGGGGTTCATATTTGTGGGGTTGATGTCACCTTTGCATTTTCCGGTGACATCAAGCCCACGGCTTAGAAATGTAGAGGCGTGTATGAGACACCTATCCATTATTAATCCTATAGTTATATTTGAAATAAACACATAGCCAGAATAAAGTCCTATAATTGAAAGAATGACACAGACTCCCTAATTCCTTAGTGACAGAGCCAATTTGGTACTTAATGACCAAGCCAATTTTTACAATTCTGACCACTGTCACTTTATGAAGTTATAGCTCTGGAATGCTTCAATGTATCCCACTGATTCTGAGAATCTTTTTTGTTACATATTGTACTTCATGTTAGTAAAATTTATTTGATATAACTTGTGTTTATTTATGAAAAAATGGAAATTTGGAAAACGTTTAGAAAATTTAGCAATTTTCAAGTTTTTAATTTTTGTACCCTTAAATCAGAGAGTGGTGTCACACAAAATAGTTAATGCATAACATTTCCCACATGTCAACTTTACATCAGCACAATTTTGGAAACATATTTTTTTTGTTAGGACGTTATAAGGGTTAAAAGTTGACCAGCTATTTCTCACTTTTCCAACAAAATTTACAAAACCATTTTTTTAGGGACCACCTCACATTTGAAGTGAGTTTGGGGGTAAATATAACAGAAAATACCCAAAAAGTGACACTATTCTAAAAACTGCACCCCTCAAGGTGCACAAAACCACTTTCAAGAAGTTTATTAATCCTTCAGGTGCGTCACGAGAACTAAAGCAATGTGGAAGGAAAAAATGAACATTTTGCTTTTTTCACAAAAAGTTTATTTTGGCACCAAAATTTCACAAGGGCATCAGGAGAAAATGAACCACAAAATTTGGTGTGCAATTTCTCCTGAGCACGCCAATACCCCGTATGTGGGAGAAAGCCACTGTTTGGGCACATGGCAGGGCTCAGAAGGGAGGGAGCACCATTTGACTTTTTGAATGCAAAATTGGCTTGAATCAATGGTGACGCTATGTCGTGTTTGGAGACCCCTGATGTACCTAAACAGTGGAACCCCCTAATTCTAATTCTAACTCCAACTCTAACCCCAAGTCACCCCTAACCCTAATCCCAACCATAACCAAGACTCCAACCAAAGCCCTAACCCCCAACACACCCCTAACCTTAATCCCAACACTAACTGTAATCCCAACCATAACCACAACCCAAACCCTAGCCCAACCCTAATTTTAGCCCAACCCTAACTTTGGCCCCAACCCTAACTTTAGCCCCAACCTTAACTTTAGCCCAACCCTAACCCTAATGGAAAAATGGAAAGAAATACATTTTTTTAATTTTATTATTTTTACCTAACTAAGGGGGTGATAAAGGGAGTTTGATTTACTATTTTTTTTTATTTTGATCACTGTGATAGGGTCTATCACAGTGATGAAAATGAACCAATAGGAAAAATTTCCTATTGTTGACAGGTGCCAGCCAGCAGATCTCAGCAGGCACAGTGCGCATGTGCCCGTCATTTTCTTCCCAGAAGAAGACACCGGTGGCTGAGCGAGATGCAGGAGGGTCCAGGGACACCGAAGATAATGGAGGGAATCAGGGGACCCCATTTCTCTCTCCTCTGATGTGCGCCAGAAAAGTTCCGACTCTGGGGGAGCTATACACTTATTTCTCAATGCTGTTAAAAAGTGGCGCTAAGGCATAAGTACCCTTAACTGCCGCCGATAAAAAGGCGCATCGGTGGTCATTAAGGAATTAATGATTCTAAATTAATTCTTACTCACATCATTGCTCATTCCATTGATGCCTTCGTCTCCTGTAATAAAACAAAAATAAAAAACAACAATATCCCTCACCTGTCAGTCATTTTGTCCCATGTCATAATCCATGTCTGGGGATAAAGTTTTCAACCTGGACAGTGATAAAATGTGACCGTCCAGGCTAAGAACCACTGATGAATGAGATGCTGCAAACGCAGCATCAGTGCCTAGCGGTGACGTCATCAAGGTTACCGCAGGTCTCTGAGGCCGCGTTCCCAACCAGGCCCCTGAACTGTGGTGACTTCAGTGAGATCCCTCCTAGCACAGTGAGAAATCCCCCAGATGTCAGATTCAGAAAGAACCCGTTAACAGTTGTCGCAGTGTGGAAAATGTACTGAGGTCCACTTCTGATGCCTAGCGCTAAGTTTTCAACACGTAAGCGGGCACCTTATCTTGGAGAGAACAATTAGATCAGCAGTCCAAAATTAGGCATGCACAATAGACCTCTCCCTGTCCATCAGTTGACTGGCATACCCTTACTCTTAAACTGTCGGCCAAATTTTTCAATATCAGTGGGTTTGGACGACATTAATCTAACACATATGGGAGTCGTAAGTCATGTGTCAATGCCCTATAAAAGGTCAATATTGACTTTTAAGATTGCTACTTCCAATAGGTGGCACTAGAGTTCTATTTATTTTTATGGAGGGAAGCATTCTGATTAGGAAAATGGAACACTCTCCCAGTGAACTATGTGTTCCAGAATGAACAATGACAGACACTCAAATTCGACTTTTTATTAGATCAAGGTTACCCCCTCATACCTCCACATAGTGAGCACATATGGGGGCTGGTTGTGGGATTGCTAGGTCTGTTAGAGAGCGGTTTCATGAGATCCCTTACTTCCGGATATGTTCACCCTGTACATATTGTCATGATATTTCCTATTACAATTTTATCTTTCTATAGAGATGAAACATGACGGGGATAGCATCGTCCATCAGACCAATATTAAGTTGGAGGGGTTAAAATGGCCTTACGGTGATGGGAGTGAATTTGTTGTGCCCGTCTCTTCGCTATGATGCTAAAAAGATATTTTGCATAAATATCTAATCAATACAAACCACAATATTCATCATTGACCACTGACTTTAAAAAGACTCAGAACAGTTCTTTGATCAGAGAAAGTTCTTATCTGCAAAGTGTACTTTCCCATCTCTGTGTAAAAGAATCCTCGCCTGGTGAATGGTTCCCAGAGCCAATCTCCTGTGGTAATTACCTGGTCGCTGCTGGAGGTCCCTACTTCATTGGAAGTTGAAGTGTCAGCTCCTTCTCACTTCCCAAGTTATAATTAGTTTCTCTCTTCCCCAGTCATTATTAATCCCATATGTTCAGTGTAAAGTCCTACTTCAATGGAATTTGAAGTGTCAGTTCTTTCTGACTTCACCAGTTATAATTAATCCCATATGTTCAATGTGAGGGTGATATGTCCACTCTCCAGAGATGTCTGGATGGATTTTAACCCCTTCGCACCCGAGCCTGTTTTGCCTTCGTGACCGGGACAATTTTTTCAATTCTGACCAGTGTCACTTTATGAGGTCATAACTCTAGAACGCTTCAACGGATCCTACTGATTCTGACATTGTTTTCTCATGACATATTGTACTTCATGATGGTGGTAAATTTTTTTAGATACGAGCTGCGCTTATTTGTTAAAAAAAAATCAAACTTTGGTGAAAATGTAGAAAACTTTGCAATTTTCAAATTTTTAATTTTTATGCCCTTAAATCAGAGAGGGATATCGCACAAAATAGTTAATAAATAACATTTCCCACATGTCTACTTTATATCTGCACAATTTTGGAAACATAATTTTTTTTTTTTAGGAAGTTATAAGGGTTAAAAGTTGACCAGTGATTTCTCATTTTTACAACAAAATTTGCAACACCATTTTTTTTAGGGACCACCTCACATTTGAAGTGAGTTTGGGGGGTCAATATGACAGAAAATACCCAAAAGTGACACCATTCTAAAAACTGCACCTCTCAATGTACTCAAAACCACATTCAAGAAGTTTATTAACCCTTCAGGTGCTTCACATGAATGAATGGAATATGGAAGGAAAAAATAAACATTTAACTTTTTTTCACAAACATTTTACTTTAAAACCATTTTTTTTATTTTCACAAGTGTAAAAAGAGAAAATGAACCACAAAATTTTTTGTGCAATTTCTCCCGAATACGCCGATACCCCGTATGTGGGGCTAAACCACTGTTTGAGCACACGGCAGAGCTCAGAACGGAAGGAGTGCCGTTTGACTTTTTCAATGCAGAATTGGCTGGAATTGAGATCGGATGCCATGTCGCATTTGGAGAGCCCCTGATGTACCCCACAAGTGACCCCATTTTGGAAACTATACCCCCCAAGGAACTTATCTAGATGTGTGGTGAGCACTTTGAACCCCCAAGTGTTTCAGTAAAGTTTATAATGTAGAGGCGTGAAAATAAAAAAATCATTTTTTTTCCACAAAAATGATATTTTAGCCCCCAATTTTTATTTTCACAAGGGTAACAGGAGAAATTGGACCCTAAGAGTTGTTGTCCAATTTGTTCTGAGTACGCTAGTACCCCATATGTGGGAGAAAACTACTGTTTGGGCACACGGTGGGGCTCGGAAGGGAAGTAGGGACGTTCTGAAATGCAGACTTTGATGGAATGGTCTGCGGGTGTCATGTCGCGTTTGCAGAGCCCCTGATGTACCTAAACAGTGGAAACCCCCTTGCAAGTGACCCCATTTTGGAAACTAGACCCCCCAAGGAACTTATCTAGATGTGTGGTGAGCATTTTGAACCCCCAAGTGTTTCAGTAAAGTTTATAATGTAGAGGCGTGAAAATAAAAAAATCATTTTTTTCCACAAAAATGAACTTTTAGCCCCCAATTTTTATTTTCACAAGGGTAACAGGAGAAATTGGACCCTAAGAGTTGTTGTCCAATTTGTCCTGAGTACGCTGGTACCCCATATGTGGGAGAAAACTACTGTTTGGGCACACGGTGGGGCTCGGAAGGGAAGTAGTGACGTTCTGAAATGCAGACTTTGATGGAATGGTCTGCGGGTGTCATATTGCATTTACAGAGCCCTTGATGTACCTAAACAGTGGAAACCCCCATTCTAATTCCAACCCTAACCCAAACACACCCCTAACCCTAATCTCAGCCCTAACCATAACCCTAACCATAAACCTAACACCAACACACCCATAACCTTAATCCCAGCCCTAGCCCTAACCATAGCCCTAACCCTAGCCCTAGCCCTAACCCTAACCCTAACCCTAACCCTAACCCTAGCCCTAGCCCTAGCCCTAACCTGTGTACCTGCTTTTTTTTTCTTTACTTTTTTTATTTTTGTGACAAGATCACTGCCCTGCGATCTGACTCATAGTAACGCCACTTCTCCTCTGATCTCACACTGACAGATGATCAGAGGTGAAGCAGCATTACTATGTGACAAGATCGCTGCCTGGCACATAATAACGCCACTTCTCCTCTGATCTCACACTGACAGATGATCAGAGGTGAAGCAGCGTTACTATGTGACAAGATCGCTGCCTGGCACATAATAACGCGACTTCTCCTCTGATCTCACAAGGACAGATGATCAGAGGTGAAGCTGCGTTACTGTGTGACAAGATCGCTGCCTGGCACAGCTGTGCCAGGCAGCGATCTAGTCACACAGTAACGCGGCTTCACCTGTGATCATCTGTCAGTGTTAGATCAGAGGAGAAGCCGCGTTACAATGAGTGAGATCGCCGGGAAACAAGCAGCTTTCCCAGCGATCGCTCCCATTGGCTGCTGTGATGCTGACGTCATCGGGACCTGAACCAATCAGGTCTCGATGACGTCGGGGGTCCCTGCATGCATTGTGCACCGGGATCCCCGCATTGTAAGGTATGTGGGGGTCCCGGGGGGCACAAAACCGCCGACAGTAGATAAACGTCGGCGCTGCACAAAGCCCAGCAAGCGCCAACGTTTATCTACAGTGGGCGGTCGGGAAGAGGTTAAATTTTTCTCTATGACACCACCCCTTTTAGAGATGACATGGGAAGCTGATTTACAGATCGTCTCCCAAGCCCATTTCACGGCACAATGTCCCTAGATCCAACACTACCCTCTCCTTCTTGGACTCGGAAATTGGCTTCTCCATGAGGACCCTCAGCACCTCAAGACTGGCATCTATGGGTAGTGCCATCTGAAGCTCCTGCTTAGAGGCAGCCAGAGGAAATGTTAAGGCCCCAATCTCACAGGAGCCCTCTGGGTCAGCAGCTGGTTCTGTTATCCTGCTGGATGATTAGGGTCCATAAGGAAGCGCATTACCTGCATTCTGGAACTCTGACTGCAGTGACAGCGGCTACGTAGGCTGTCTTCCAGGGGCATAACAACACTTTCCCTTCAGCCTGACAGGCTATGAATAAATCTTTCCTTCCAGCCTAACAGATTGGGGATACTACTTTCCCATCATCATGACAGGTTGTGGGTCACACTCTCCTACCACCCTAACAGGCTGTAGGTAACACTTTCTCATCACCCTGATAGAATTTGAGACACTCTTTCCCACCACCCTGAAAGATTAGGTATACTATTTTCCCACCACTCTGACAGGCTGAGCGTACCACTTTTACACCATCCTCATAGGCTTAATACTTTTCACCTCACCCTGGCAGGCTGTGGGATACACTTTCCCATCATCCTGACAGGCTGTGGAAAAAACTTTCCTGCCATCCTAATAGACTATGGGTACCGCTTTCCCTCACCCAAACAAGCTGTGGGACACACTTTCCCACCATCCTGACAAGCTGGGGACAGGGAAGGCCCTTATCTTATGGAGGGAAGCATAACAATTAGGAAAATGGAACACTCTCACAGTGGACTATTTCTTCCAGAATCAACATTGACAGACACTCAAACTCTCATTTTTATTTGATCAAGGTTACACCCACATATCCCCCCTTGATGAGCTCATGGGCTGGTTGTTGGATGTACTAGGTCTTTTAGAATTTTATGAGATCCCTAACTTTCAGGATATCATTGCCCATGAGGTCCCAGGCTATAGATATTGTAATCATGTTTCCTATTGCAATTTTACCTTTCTATAGAGTTGAAACATGACATTCTATAGAGTTGAAACATCCTTAGGTCCAATCTTAAGTTGGAGGGATAACAATGGCCTTGTGGTGATGTGAGTGAATAGTTATGTTAATTACGATGCTGAACATACTGTATATCTCCCATAAATATCGGATCGATGCAAACCCTAATATTCATCACTGACCACTGGCTCCAAAAAGTTTTAGAACAATGCTTTGATCAGAGGAAGTTCTTACCTGGAAAGTGTACTTTCCCACTTCTGCATAAAGTTATCACCGTCCTGGTGGCTGCTTCCTGTGGTAATTACCTGGTCACTGCAGGAGGTCCATACTTCAGTAGAACTTGAAGAGTCAGCTTCTTCTCACTTCCCCAGTTATATTTAATCTCATATGTTCAATGTGAGGGTGATATGTCCCGGAGATGTCTGTATGGATTTTAATTTTTCTCGGTGACAAACAGCATCTAGCTTTCAGGACTCAAATTAAGCATGACTGGTTTAGAAGCCCTAATTGAGTTTAAAGAAACTCAGAGCTGTGAGACCCACAGAAAACCCTCAGAAGTGACCTCATTTTGAAAATTAGACCATCTCAAAGAATTTTTCTCAGGGGCATGGCAAGATTTGCTATCCCATTGTTCTTATGAAGTAATTAGTGAAAATCAGAAGTGATTATTTTCACAAATGCATCTTTTCAATGCTATCTATTCTAGACACAAAACAATGACATTGAGAAGTACATCTCAAAATGTATTGGTCTATTTCTTTCAAGTACAGAAACATCATCAAAGTTGCTCATATTTGTTACATAGATGCATGGCATTACCTGGAAGGGAAAGGATACACTGAGGGTTTCAGGATCCAAATTTTCCATGACTGGTTCCGCAAATCCTCTTAATGTTTGAAGAAGCTTAGAGCTGTCTGAAAACTCAGTAAGAGACCCATTTAGGAAGATATACCCCTTTCTTTTATAACAGCGAATTCCAAAACTTGACGCAACAGTGATATCGCTAGCGATCTCGCTTTGTGTGACACATAAATGTGACTGGCCCCCCATTGGATATCGCTGATTGCGCTGGAATGTCCTGGTGGCATTTTTTCCTCATTGGCGTCCCGCTGGTGCCGACTAGCGACACATGGACACAGGCGGAAGTCGTCATCATCGCTGTGGTGTCACAGGTAAGAGCGACCGCCGACGGATTGCTTATCGCTGCTGCGTCGCTAGTGAGATCTGCCTGTTTGGCAGCTCACTAACAACTATTTAGCAATGCACCAGCGATCCTGACCAGGTCGTATCGTTGTCGGGATCGCTGGTGCATCGCTAAATGTAACGGGACCCTTAGATGCAAAATTGACTGATATTTAAAACTATTCTGTTATGAATGAGTCACCGAGGAGGAAAAAACAAAAAGCAAGCTAAGCCCAGAAAACCAGAGAGGTTGGTAACTAGTGGATTGCAGACCCCTGATCCTATACACACAACTAACAGTAGCCGGGGAGCGTGCCTACGGTGGTCCTAGACGCCTCGTCACGGCCGGAGAACTAAATAAGCCTAAAGAAAGAAAGGAAAAATCTAAACTGCCCCAGAGTAGACCCCAAAGCAATAGACAGCCCCCAACATGTATTGTCGGTGAAAGAAATGAAAACACAAGCACAGATAGAAAGATAGGCTGAGCAAACGATGGGGCCTTCACTAACTAGAAAAGACAGGAAAGAAAAGTTGCTGTCTGCAATCACGCAAAAAACCTGCCAAAAAATGTCCAACACGTCTGATAGAAAAAGGCCCTGAAGTGTTATGATTGAGTCACAGAAGGAGGCAAAAACAGAAATGCTAGCTAAGTCCAGAAAACCAGAGAAGGTGGCAGCTATCAGATTGCAGACCCCTGAACCTATCAACACAACTAGCAGTAGCCGTGGGGGGTTCCTACGATGCCCTAGACCCCTCGATCACAGCCGGAGAAATAGCTAGGCCTAAAGAAAGAAAGGGGAAAACTAAACTGCCCCAGAGCAGACCCTAAAGCAATAGGCAGCCCCCAACATATAATGACGGTGAAGCAAGATGAAAACACTAACACAGGCAGAAAGATAGACTGAGCAAAGACGGGGCCCAATCTAGCTAGATAGGAAAGGACAGGAAGGCTGCTGTCTGCAATCCGTGAAAAACCCTATGAAAATAAGAGCCAACTGACTGACAGTGAAAAAGGCCCTGAAGACGCTAGGCTTCAAAAAAGCTTTGTCAGTACTCAGGAATATTCTGAAGACAGAGCTACAGGCAAAAGGAGATTAAGCTCACCCCAGCAGGGAATGGCAGAATTCAGAAAAGCAAGGAAAACAAAAACAAAACACTAATGCAAACAGGCAAAGCAAAACTTAGCTTAGAGGAGCAGGAATCGGACTGGTGTCCTAGAAGTCCACAGAGAAATCACCCGCAGGGCAGAAGGGCGTCGGCAGCCTTATATCCAGTCCGTGACTCCACTCAGCCAGTCATCCTCATCAGGTTCAGGTGCCTGATAATCAGGCTCATTACCTTCCTTCACCAGAATAGGGAGTTCACCAGACCTCAGTGACGAAGGGGAAAATGAACTCACAACAGTACCTCCCCCTTGAGGAGGGGTCACCGAACCCTCAACCACGCCACCAGGGCGATCAGGGTGAGCCCGATGAAAGGCACACACCAATCTTTTGGCATGAATATCAGAGGTAGAGACCCAGGAATTATCCTCCTGACCATAACCCTTCCACTTAACCAAATACTGGAGTCTCCGTCTAGCCAGACGGGAATCCAGTATTTTCTCTACCTCATATTGCATGTTACCTTCAACCAATACAGGGTCCGGAGGTGCCACCCCAGGAACAACTGGTTCAACAAACCTCTTCAACAAGGACAATGGAACACATTATGGATTTTAAATGTGACAGGAAGAGCCAAACGGAAAGAGACCGGATTAATAATCTCCAAAATCTTGTAAGGTCCAATAAATTTAGGCTTAAACTTAGGAGAAGCCACCTTCATAGCAATATTTTTTGATGATAACCACACCATATCACCAATCTTAAACTGGGGACCAATGGTCCTATGTCGATTGGAAAACCGCTGGGCCTTTTCCTGGGAGAGAGATAACTTATCCACCACTTGGTCCCAGATCTGGTGCATTCTCTCCACCACAGTGTCAACACCTGGGCAGGCAGAAGGCTCCACCTGCCCTGAAGAAAATCGAGGATGAAACCCAAAGTTACCAAAAAAGGTGACATCAAAGTGGCAGAACTAGCTCTATTATTTAAAGCAAATTCGGCCAAGGACAAAAATGAAACCCAATCATCCTGATCAGCGGAAATAAAACATCTCAAATACGACTCCAAGGTCTGGTTTGTTCTCTCCGTCTGCCCATTGGTCTGAGGGTGAAAAGCAGAGGAGAAGGACAACTGAATTCCCAGCTTGGAACAGAAAGTCCTCCAAAATCTAGACACAAACTGAACTCCTCTGTCAGAAACAATGTTCTCAGGAATCCTGTGTAAGCGAACCACCTGTTGCAAAAACAGGGGCACCAACTCAGAGGAAGATGGCAACTTAGGGAGTGGTACAAGATGAACCATCTTAGAGAACCTATCACAAATCACCCAAATAACAGTCATTCTTTGAGAGACTGGCATATCAGAGATGAAATCCAATGAAATATGGGTTCATGGCCTCCTGGGGACAGGCAAAGGCATCAACAACCCACTAGAACGAGAACAAGATTTAGACCGGGAGCAAGTCCCACAGGACTGCACAAAATTCCTGACATCATGAGACAAGGTGGGCCACCAAAAAGAGCGACTCACCAGATCTCTAGTACCAAAAATACCTGGATGACCAGCCAATGCAGAGCAATGAACTTCAGACATCACTCTCTTCTTCCACTGGTCAGGAACATACAACTTTCCACTGGGACAACGCTCAGGTTTGTCCTCCTGGAACTCATGCAGAGCAAGTCTCAAATCGGGCGAGATGGCAGAACGAACTACCCCTTCGCCTAAGATGGTAGCAGGCTTGGTCACCACAGGAGAATCAGCAAAGAAACTCCTAGAGAGGGCGTCTGCCTTGACATTCTTAGTTCCAGGAAGAAAAGAGACCACAAAATCAAAACGTGTAAAAAACAAGGCCCATCTAACTTGTCTAGGGTTCAAGCGTTTAGCCGACTCTAGATAAATCAAATTCTTGTGGTCAGTGAGGACCACAACTTGATGTTTAGCTCCCTCCAACCAATGTCTCCACTCCTCAAATGCCCACTTCATGGCCAACAGTTCCCGATTCCCCACATCATAGTTACATTCAGATGGAGAGAACTTTCGGGAAAAGAAAGCACAGGGATTCATTTTAGCTGTTACAGGATCCTTTTGGGACAAAACAGCTCCTGCACCAATCTCAGAAGCATCCACCTCTACCTGGAACGGGAGTGAGACATCAGGTTGCCGCAAAACCGGGGCGGAGGTAAATCTTCGCTTCAGCTCCTGAAAGGAAGCAACAGCCTCCGGAGACCAATTCAACACATCAGCACCCTTCTTAGTCAGATCAGTCAATGGCTTGGCAATACTAGAAAATTTTGCTATAAATTTCCGATAAAAATTAGCAAAACCCAAAAACTTCTGGAGGGCCTTCAAAGAAGTGGGCTGAACCCAATCATAAATGGCCTGTACCTTGGCCGGGTCCATTTCAATAGTTGACGGAGACAAAATAAATCCCAAAAAATGAAATCCTCTGTACTCCAAAAAGGCATTTCGATCCTTTGACATACAGGGAATTCTCCCTCAAGATCCGGAACACAGTCCGAATATGTTCCACATGAGAATCCCAATCCTTGGAGAAGATCAAAATATCATCCAGATAGATAATCAAAAATTTATCGACAAAGTCTCGGAAAATATCATTCATGAAGCACTGGAAGACAGAAGGGGCATTAGTGAGCCCAAAAGGCATCACCAGGTACTCAAAATGTCCCTCCGGAGTATTAAACGCCGTCTTCCATTCATCCCCCTGCTTAATGCGGATAAGATTATACGCCCCCCTGAGGTCAAGCTTGGTAAGCCAGCAAGCACCTCTAACTAGAGAATAGATACGAAATCAGGGGTAATGGATACTGATATTTAATAGTAATTTTATTGAGGGCACGATAATCAATACAAGGTCTTAAAGAACCATCCTTTTTGGCCACAAAAAAAAACCCGGCACCTAAGGGTGAAGAGGATGGTCTAATATGACCCTTCTCCAACGCCTCCTTAATATAGGACCGCATAGCCTCGTGCTCGGGTACAGATAAATTGAAGAGCCAACCCTTGGGAAATTTACTCCCCGGGCTTAGTTCAATTGCACAGTCGTAACGCCTATGAGGAGGCAAGGACGCAGACTCATTCTCACTAAATACATCATAAAAGTCCGCCAAATAGTCAGGAACATCATGCGACTGAGGAGAGGTGGAAAAAAACGGAGCCTCACTAGAGGTACACCGACAACCCCAACTCACAACAGACACAGATTTCCAATCCAAAACTGGATTATGAATTTGCAACCAGGGAAACCCCAGAACAACGGCATCATGCAGACCATGCAACACCAAAAATCTGCAATTTTCTTGATGGTCTGGGGCGACCCGCATGACCACCTGGGTCCAAAACTGAGGTTTATTTTTAGCCAAAGGAGTAGCATCAATCCCCCTCAAAGGGATAGGCATCTGCAGAGGTGTCATCGGAAATCCACAACGTTTAGCAAAATCCAAGTCCATTAGGTTTAGCGCTGCTCCCGAATCCACAAAAGCCTTGGCGGAAAATGTGGACAGGGAGCAGATCAGAGTAATTGCCAGAAGAAACTTAGGTTGAACACCACCAACAGAAATGTGTGTGCAAAGCGTTTCTCTCGTTTAGGACAAACAGAAATAATATGCGAGGCATCTCCACAGAAAAAACACAGCTTATTACGCCTTCTGAACTCCTGACGTTGCGCCTTAGGCAAAACTCTATCACATTGCATAGGTTCAGACGTCTGTTCAACCGGTGGCAACACCTCTCGTGCAATCCTGCGTTCACGTAAACGCCGATCAACCTGAATGGCTAATGACATAGAATCGTCCAGACCAGAGGGAACAGGAAATCCCAACATAGTATCTTTTACAGCTTCTGACAAACCCTTCCGAAAGAGAGCAGCCAAGGCATTATCATTCCAGGTAGTAAGGACCGCCCACTTTCGGAACTTTTGACAGTACAACTCTGCAGAATCTCGACCCTGGTTCAATGCCAACAGGGTCTTTTCAGCCTGATCAATAGCATTAGGTTCGTCATACAACAACCCCAAAGCTTGAAAGAATGCGTTCACATTAGTCAGAATAGGATCATCTGGTTTCAAAGAAAACGCCCAATCCTGGGGATCGCCACGCAGCAAAGAGAGACCAAATTTAACCTGCTACGTGGAACTCCCTGACGATTTAGACTTCAAGGCAAAAAATAATTTACAATTATTTTTGAAACTCAAAAATTTAGATCGATCCCCAAAAAATACATCAGGTGTAGGGATCTTTGGTTCAACAGCATGCGAACGAGCAAGGTAGGCGGAAATTCCCCGCACTTCCGCAGCGAGCTGCTCCACACGATCAGACAATTGCTTTATCTCCATTGAGAGAAAAAAATTCCCCCTACGGCCTCAGAGATATAGAGGAAAAAATATACACACTTTTTTTTTTTTTTTTTTTTTTTACAATTCTTTCCTGCAATTGAGTACCCTAGGATCTGCGGTAGGGCGGGTGATTCTGTTATGATTGAGTCACCGTAGGAGGCAAAAACAGAAATGCTAGCTAAGTCCAGAAAACCAGAGAAGTTGGCAGCTATCAGATTGCAGACCCCTGAACCTATCAACACAACTAGCAGTAGCCGTGGGGGGTTCCTACGATGCCCTAGACCCCTCGATCACAGCCGGAGAAATAGCTAGGCCTAAAGAAAGAAAGGGGAAAACTAAACTGCCCCAGAGCAGACCCTAAAGCAATAGGCAGCCCCCAACATACAGTGGGGCAAAAAAGTATTTAGTCAGTCATCAATAGTGCAAGTTCCACCACTTAAAAAGATGAGAGGCGTCTGTAATTTACATCATAGGTAGACCTCAACTATGGGAGACAAACTGAGAAAAAAAAATCCAGAAAATCACATTGTCTGTTTTTTTTTCATTTTATTTGCATATTATGGTGGAAAATAAGTATTTGGTCAGAAACAAGCAATCAAGATTTCTGGCTCTCACAGACCTGTAACTTCTTCTTTAAGAGTCTCCTCTTTCCTCCACTCATTACCTGTAGTAATGGCACCTGTTTAAACTTGTTATCAGTATAAAAAGACACCTGTGCACACCCTCAAACAGTCTGACTCCAAACTCCACTATGGTGAAGACCAAAGAGCTGTCAAAGGACACCAGAAACAAAATTGTAGCCCTGCACCAGGCTGGGAAGACTGAATCTGCAATAGCCAACCAGCTTGGAGTGAAGAAATCAACTGTGGGAGCAATAATTAGAAAATGGAAGACATACAAGACCACTGATAATCTCCCTCGATCTGGTGCTCCACGCAAAATCCCACCCCGTGGGGTCACAATGATCACAAGAACGGTGAGCAAAAATCCCAGAACCACGCGGGGGGACCTAGTGAATGAACTGCAGAGAGCTGGGACCAATGTAACAAGGCCTACCATAAGTAACACACTACGCCACCATGGACTCAGATCCTGCAGTGCCAGACGTGTCCCACTGCTTAAGCCTGTACATGTCCGGGCCCGTCTGAAGTTTGCTAGAGAGCATTTGGATGATCCAGAGGAGTTTTGGGAGAATGTCCTATGGTCTGATGAAACCAAACTGGAACTGTTTTGTAGAAACACAACTTGTCGTGTTTGGAGGAAAAAGAATACTGAGTTGCATCCATCAATCACCATACCTACTGTAAAGCATGGTGGTGGAAACATCATGCTTTGGGGCTGTTTCTCTGCAAAGGGGCCAGGACGACTGATCCGGGTACATGAAAGAATGAATGGGGCCATGTATCGTGTGATTTTGAGTGCAAACCTCCTTCCATCAGCAAGGGCATTGAATATGAAATGTGGCTGGGTCTTTCAACATGACAATGATCCAAAGCACACCGCCAAGGCAACGAAGGAGTGGCTTCGTAAGAAGCATTTCAAGGTCCTGGAGTGGCCTAGCCAGTCTCCAGATCTCAACCCTATAGAAAACCTTTGGAGGGAGTTGAAAGTCCGTGTTGCCAAGCGAAAAGCCAAAAACATCACTGCTCTAGAGGAGATCTGCATGGAGGAATGGGCCAACATACCAACAACAGTGTGTGGCAACCTTGTGAAGACTTACAGAAAACGTTTGACCTCTGTCATTGCCAACAAAGGATATATCACAAAGTATTGAGATGAAATTTTGTTTCTGACCAAATACTTATTTTCCACCATAATATGCAAATAAAATGAAAAAAAAAACAGACAATGTGATTTTCTGGATTTTTTTTTCTCAGTTTGTCTCCCATAGTTGAGGTCTACCTATGATGTAAATTACAGACGCCTCTCATCTTTTTAAGTGGTGGAACTTGCACTATTTCTGGCTGACTAAATACTTTTTTGCCCCACTGTATAATGACGGTGAAGCAAGATGAAAACACTAACACAGGCAGAAAGATAGACTGAGCAAAGACGGGGCCCAATCTAGCTAGATAGGAAAGGACAGGAAGGCTGCTGTCTGCAATCCGTGAAAAACCCTATGAAAATAAGAGCCAACTGACTGACAGTGAAAAAGGCCCTGAAGACGCTAGGCTTCAAAAAAGCTTTGTCAGTACTCAGGAATATTCTGAAGACAGAGCTACAGGCAAAAGGAGATTAAGCTCACCCCAGCAGGGAATGGCAGAATCCAGAAAAGCAAGGAAAACAAAAACAAAACACTAATGCAAACAGGCAAAGCAGAAAAACTTAGCTTAGAGGAGCAGGAATCGGACTGGTGTCCTAGAAGTCCACAGAGAAATCACCCGCAGGGCAGAAGGGCGTCAGCAGCCTTATATCCAGTCCGTGACTCCACTCAGCCAGTCATCCTCATCAGGTTCAGGTGCCTGATAATCAGGCTCATTACCTTCCTTCACCAGAATAGGGAGTTCACCAGACCTCAGTGACGAAGGGGAAAATGAACTCACAACACTGAAGTCTCTAGACTTCAATTCCCTATATCAGCACTCAGGTATATTCTGAAGACAGAGCAAAGAGATCAACTGATCAGAGACAAAATGGAGATTCAGCCCAGACCCAGCCAGGGCTGGCTTAGCACAAAAACTAAGTAAATGAGATGAAAACTCATATGAACAATAGCAGAAAAAACTTAGCTTTTAGAAGGCAGAAACCAAACTGGAAACCAGAAGCCACAGTCAGGAGAAATCACCAGCAAGAAACTAGGGAGTCGGCTGCCTTAAATCCAATCAGAAATTCCTGATATCCAATCACAGTCCTCTTCTTCAGGTGGCCGGTCTCTGCCATTTAGATCAGCTTCATTACCTCCCTTCACCAACAGAGGGAGTCCAGATAGAGAACTCACTACTCCTCTGTCAGCACAGCCAGCTCCATAACCCTCACCAGAAGCCAGAGGCAAACCCGAAAATGAGCTCACAACAGTACCCCCCCTTGAGGAGGGGTCACCAAACCCTCATCCATGCCACCGGGCTGATCAGGATGGGCCCGATGAAAAGCACAAACCAATCTATCGGCATGAATATCAGAGGCAGAGACCCAAGAATTGTCCTCCTGGCCATAACCCTTCCACTTGACCAAATACTGGAGTCTCCGTCTAGCTAGACGAGAATCCAGTATTTTCTCTACCTCATATTCCACATTACCTTTAACCAATACAGGGTCAGGAGGTGCCGCCATAGGAACTACTGGCTCAACATATCTCTTCAACAGCGACATATGAAACACGTTATGGATCTTAAACGTAACAGGAAGAGCCAATCGAAAAGAAACCGGATTAAGAATCTCCAAAATCATGTAAGGTCCAATAAATCTTGGCTTGAACTTTGGAGAAGCCACCTTCATAGAGATATTCTTTGATGACAACCAAACCATATCACCCACTTTAAACCGGGGACCAATGGTCGTATGCCGGTTAGAAAACCGCTGGGCCTTTTCCTGGGAGAGAGACAACTTATCCACTACTTGGTCCCAAATCTGCTGCATTCTCTCTACCACAGTGTCAACACCTGGGCAGGCTGAAGATTTCACTTGCCCTGAAGAAAATCGAAGATAAAACCCAAAGTTACAGAAAAAGGGGGACATCAAGGTGGCAGAACTGGCTCTATTATTTAAAGCGAATTCGGCCAAGGGCAAAAATAAATCCCAATCATCCTGATCAGCAGATATAAAACATCTCAAATAGGACTCCAAAGTCTGGTTTGTTCTCTTCGTCTGCCCCTCGGTCTGAGGGTGAAACACAGAGGAGAAGGACAACTGAATTCCCAGCTTGGAACAAAAGGCTTTCCAGAATCTGGAAACAAACTGAACTCCTCTGTCGGATACAATGTTATCAGGAATCCCCTGCAACCGAACCACCTGTTGTAAAAACAAGGGTACCAACTCTGAGGAAGATGGCAACTTTGGGAGTGGTACAAGATGGACCATCTTAGAGTATCTATCACAAATCACCCAGATAACAGTCATTCTCTGAGAAACAGGAAGATCAGAAATAAAATCCATTGAAATATGGGTCCATGGCCTCTTAGGCACCGGCAAGGGCATCAACAACCCACTAGAGCGAGAACAGGGTTTAGACCGGGAACAAGTCCCACAGGACTGCACAAAATTCCTGACATCACGAGATAAGGCAGGCCACCAAAAAGACCAACTCACCAAATCTCTGGTACCAAAAATACCTGGATGACCAGCCAATGCGGAGCAATGAACTTCAGACATCACTCTCTTCCTCCACTGGTCAGGAACATAAAATTTTCCCATAGGACAACGCTCAGGTTTGTCCTCCTGGAATTCTTCCAGAGCACGTCTCAAATCAGGCGAGATGGCAGAAAGAACTACCCCCTCACTTAGGACGGTAGCAGGCCTGGTCACAATAGGAGAATCAGCAAAGAAACTCCTAGAAAGGGCGTCTGCCTTAACATTCTTAGTGCCTGGAAGAAAGGAGACCATAAAATCAAAACGCGTAAAAAACAAGGCCCACCTAGCCTGTCTAGGATTCAAGCGTTTGGCCGACTCAAGGTAAATCAAATTCTTGTGGTCAGTGAGGACCACAACTTGATGTCTAGCTCCCTCCAACCAATGTCTCCACTCCTCAAATGCCCATTTCATGGCTAACAATTCCCGATTCCCCACATCATAGTTGCGTTCAGATGGGGAGAACTTTCGGGAAAAGAAGGCACAGGGATTCATTTTAGACGACACCGGATCTTTTTGGGACAAAACAGCTCCTGCACCAATCTCTGAAGCGTCTACCTCCACCTGAAAAGGAAGTGAGACATCTGGTTGCCGCAAAACCGGAGCAGAAGTGAACCTCCGCTTCAGCTCCTGAAAGGCCGAAACAGCCTCTGAAGACCAATTCAGCACATCAGCACCCTTCTTAGTTAAATCAGTCAGTGGTTTAGCAATACCAGAAAAATTAGCTATAAATTTACGATAAAAGTTAGCAAAACCCAAAAACTTCTGGAGAGCCTTCAAAGAAGTGGGTTGAACCCAATCATAAATGACCTGTACCTTGGCCCATTCCATTTCAATAGTTGACGTAGACAAAATAAATCCCAAAAATGAAATCCTCTGTACAACAAAAAGGCACTTCGATCCTTTAACATACAAGGAATTCACTCTCAAAATCCGGAACACAGTCCGAACATGTTCCACAAGAGAATCCCAATCCCTGGAAAAGGTCAAAATATCATCCAGATAGATGATTAAAAACTTATCCACAAAGTCCCAGAAAATATCATTCATGAAGGATTGGAAGACAGAAGGGGCATCACCAGGTATTCAAAATGTCCCTCCGGAGTATTAAACGCCGTCTTCCATTCATCCCCATGCTTGATGCAAATAAGATTATACGCCCCCTGAGGTCAAGCTTAGTAAACCAGCGAGCACCTTTAACTCTGGAGAATAAATCAGAAATCAGGGGTAACGGATACTGATATTTAACCGTAATTTTGTTGAGGGAACGATAGTCAATACAAGGCCTTAATGAACCATCTTTCTTGGCCACGAAAAAAACCCCAGCACCTAAGGGCAAAGAGGATGGTCCAATATGACCCTTCTCCAATGACTCCTTAATATAAGATCGCATAGCCTTGTGTTCGGGTACAGATAAATTGAAAAGTCGACCCTTGGGAAATTTACACCCAGGTCTCAACTCAATTGCACAGTCATAACTCCTATGAGGAGGCAAAGACACAGACTTGCTCTCACTAAATACATCATAAAAATCAGCCAAATAGTCAGGAACATCATGTGACTGGGGAGAGGTGGAGAAAACAGGAGTGTCGCCAAGAGCACTCCAACAACCCCAACTCACCACAGACACAGATTTCCAATCCAAAACCGGATTATGGATTTGCAACCAGGGAAAACCCAGAACAATGATATCATGTAAAATATGCAACACCAAAAATCTGCAATTTTCTTGGTGGTCTGGGGCGACCCGCATTATCACCTGTGTCGAAAACTGAGGTTTATTCTTCACCAAAGGAGTAGCATCAATACCCCTCAAAGGAATAGGCATACGCAGAGGTGTCATAGGAAAACCACAATGTTTAGCAAAATCCAAGTCCATCAGATTCAAGGCCGCTCCTGAACCCACAAAAGCCTTCACGAAAATGTGAATAAGGAGCAGATCGGAGTAATTGCCAAAAGAAACTTAGGCTGTACCCCACCCACAGCAAATATGTGTGCAAAAAGTTTCTCTTGTTTAGGGCAGACAGAAATAACATGAGAGGCATCTCCACAGAAAAAACACAGCTTATTACGCCTTCTAAACTCCTGACGTTGCGCCCTAGACAAAACTCTATCACATTGCATAGGTTCAGACATTTGTTCAAAAGGTGGCAGCGCCTCCCGTGTAGTCTTGCGTTCACGTAAACGCCAATCAACTTGAATGGCTAATGACATAGAATCGTCAAGACCAGAGGGAACAGGAAATCCCACCATAGTATCTTTTAAAGCTTCTGACAAACCCTTCCAAAAGAGAGCTGCCAATGCACTATTATTCCATGTAGTAAGGACCGCCCACTTTCGGAATTTCTGACAGTATAACTCTGCAGGATCCTGACCCTGGTTCAATGCCAATAGGGCTCTCTCAGCTTCATCAATAGCATTACGTTTATCATATAACAACCCCAAGGCTTGAAAAAATGCATCCACATTAGTCAAAACAGGATCTTCAGGTGTCAAAGAAAACGCCCAATCCTGGGGATCGCCGCGCAGCAAGGAGATGACAATTTTAACCTGCTGCGCAGAGCTCCCCGATGAGTTAGGCTTCAAGGCAAGAAATAATTTACAATTATTTGTAAAATTCAAAAATTTAGACCGATCCCCAAAAAACACATCAGGAGTAGGGATCTTTGGTTCAACAGCATGTGAATGAGTGAGATAGGCAGAAATTCCCTGCAATTCAGCAGCAAGCAGCTCCACACGATCAGACAATTGCTTAATCTCCATCAAGGAGAAAGAAAAAAAAAGAATCCTCCTACGGCCCCAGAGAAAAAGAGGAGAAAATATACTTATAAAAAAAAATATATACAGTATATATTCTGACACTTTTTTTTTTTTTTTTACAATTCTCTCCTGCTTTTGAGTACCCTAGAATCTGCGGTATGGCTGGTGATTCTGTTATGAATGAGTCACCGAGGAGGAAAAAACAAAAAGCAAGCTAAGCCCAGAAAACCGGAGAGGTTGGTAACTAGTGGATTGCAGACCCCTGATCCTATACACACAACTAACAGTAGCCGTGGAGCATGCCTACGGTGGTCCTAGACGCCTCGTCACGGCCGGAGAACTAAATAAGCCTAAAGAAAGAAAGGGAAAATCTAAAATGCCCCAGAGCAGACCCCAAAGCAATAGACAGCCCCCAACAAGTATTGTCGGTGAAACAAGATGAAAACACAAACACAGATAGAAAGATAGGCTGAGCAAACGATGGGGCCCTCACTAACTCAAAAGGACAGGAAAGAAAAGCTGCTGTCTGCAATCATGCAAAAAACCCTGCCAAAAAATGTCCAACACATCTGATAGAAAAAGGCCCTGAAGTCGCTAGACTTCAATTCCCTATATCAGCACTCAGGTATATTCTGAAGACAGAGCAAAGAGATCAACTGATCAGAGACAAAATGGGGATTCAGCCCAGACCCAGCCAAGGCTGGCTGAAAACAAAAACTAAGTAAACCAGAAGAAAACTCATATGAACAATAGCAGAGAAAACTTAGCTTTAAGAAGGCAGGAACCAAACTGGAAACCAGAAGCCACAGTCAGGAGAAATCACCAGCAAGTAACTAGGGAGTTGGCTGCCTTAAATCCAATCAGAAATTCCTGATATCCAATCACAGTCCTCTTCCCCAGGTAGCCGGTCTCTGCCATTTGGATCAGCTTCATTACCTCCCTTCACCAACAGAGGGAGTCCAGATAGAGAACTCACTACTCCTCTGTCAGCACAGCCAGCTCCATAACCCTCACCAGAAGCCAGAGGCAAACCCGAAAATGAGCTCACAACACTATTCATAATTTCCTTCACTTTGGTAAAAGCCTAATTTCAGGCTGCCAAAATAAAAAACATCCCCATAGTGTAAAATGAGTAAGGTTCGTTGGATGCAGGGAAGAGCCGGAAGCAGAGAAGGGTGTTATGATTGAGTCACCGTAGGAGGCAGACACAAAAATAGAAGCTACGTCCAGAAAACCAGAGAAGTTGGCAACTATCAGATTGCAGACCCCTGAACCTATCAACACAACTAGCAGTAGCCGTGGGGGGTTCCTACAATGCCCTAGACCCCTCGATCACAGCCAGAGAGCTAAATAGCCTAAAGACAGAAAAGGAAGTCTAAACTGCCCCAGAGCAGACCCCAAAGTAAAAGGCAGCCCCCAACATATAATGACGGTGAAGCAAGATGAAAAAACACTCACACAGATAGAAAGATAGGCTGAGCAAATGATGGGGCCCAAGCTAACTAAACAGAACAGGAAAGGAAGGTTGCTGTCTGCAATCTGCCAAAACCCTATCAAAGACATAAGCCAACAAGCTGATATGGAAAAAGACCCTGAAGCAGCTAGTCTTCAAAAACTAAATCAGCACTCAGGTATTTTCAGAAGACAGAGCTAAAGGAATTCAGCACACCCCAGCAGGGAAATGCAGGAATCCAGAAAAACAAAGCAAAACAAAGTCAAAGCACAAATGCAAAAAGCCGAGCAGAAAACTTAGCTTTAGAAGAGCAGGAATTCAGACTGGTCTCCAAGGATCCCACAGAGAAATCACCCGCAGGGCAGAAGGGTGTCGGCAGCCTTATATCCAGTCAGTAACTCCACTCAGCCAGTCATCATCATCAGACTCAGGTGTTTGATAATCAGACTCACTACCTTTCTTTACCAGAAGAGGGAGTTCCTCGGGCCTCAGTAGTGAAGGGGAAAATGAACTCACAACAGTACCTCCCCATTGAGGAGGGGTCACCGAACCCTCAACCACGCCACCTGGGCGATCAGGGTGAGCCCGATGAAAGGCACGCACCAATCTTTTGGCATGAATATCAGAGGCAGAGACCCAGGAATTATCCTCCTGACCATAACCCTTCCACTTAACCAAATACGGGAGTCTCCATCTAGCCAGACGGGAATCCAGTATTTTCTCTACCTCATATTCCATGTTACCTTCCACCAATACAGGGTCTGGAGGTGCCACCCCCGGAACAACAGGTTAAACAAACCTCTTCAACAAAGATTTATGGAACACATTATGGATTTTAAATGTGACAGGAAGAGCGAAACGAAAAGAGACCGGATTAATAATCTCAAAAATCTTGTAAGGTCCAATAAATCTAGGCTTAAACTTAGGAGAAGCCACCTTCACAGCAATATTTTTAGATGATAACCACACCTTATCACCAATCTTAAACTGGGGACCAATGGTCCTATGTCGGTTGGAAAACCGCTGGGCCTTTTCCTGGGAGAGAGATAACTTATCCACCACTTGGTCCCAGATCTGGTGCATTCTCTCCACCACAGTGTCAACACCTGGGCAGGCAAAGGGCTCCACCTGCCCTGAAGAAAATTGAGGATGAAACCCAAAGTTACAAAAAAAAGGTGACATCAAAGTGGCAGAACTAGCTTTATTATTTAAAGCAAATTCGGCCAAGGGCAAAAATGAAACCCAATCATCCTGATCAGCAGAAATAAAACATCTCAAATATGACTCCAAGGTCTGGTTTGTTCTCTCTGTCTGCCCATTGGTCTGAGGGTGAAAAGCAGAGGAGAAGGACAACTGAATTCCCAGCTTGGAACAGAAAGTTCTCCAAAATCTAGACACAAACTGGACTCCTCTGTCAGATACAATGTTCTCAGGAATCCCGTGCAAGCGAACCACCTGTTGCAAAAACAGGGGCACCAACTCAGAGGAAGACGGCAACTTAGGGAGTGGTACAAGATGAACCATCTTAGAGAACCTATCACAAATCACCCAAATAACAGTCATCCTTTGAGAGACAGACATATCAGAGATGAAATCCATTGAAATATGGGTCCATGGCCTCTTGGGGACAGGCAAAGGCATCAACAACCCACTAGAGCGAGGACACGATTTAGACCGGGAGCACGTCCCACAGGACTGCACATAATTCCTGACATCCCGAGACAAAGAGGACCACCAAAAAGACCGACTCACCAGATCTCTAGTACCAAAAATACCTGGATGACAAGCCAAAGCAGAGCAATGAACTTCAGACATCACTCTCTTCTTCCACTGGTCAGGAACATACAACTTTCCACTGGGACAACGCTCAGGTTTGTCCTCCTGGAACTCTTCCAGAGCACATCTCAAATCGGGCGAGATGGCAGAAAGAACTACCCCTTCGCCTAAGATGGTAGCAGGCTTGGTCACCACAGGAGAATCAGCAAAGAAGCTCCTAGAGAGGGCGTCTGCCTTGACATTCTTAGTTCCAGGAAGAAAAGAAACCACAAAATCAAAACGTGTAAAAAACAAGGCCCACCTAGCCTGTCTAGGGTTCAAGCGCTTAGCCGACTCTAGGTAAATCAAATTCTTGTGGTCAGTGAGGACCACGACTTAATGCTTTGCTCCCTCCAACCAATGTCTCCACTCCTCAAATGCCCATTTCATGGCCAACAGTTCCCGATTCCCCACATCATAGTTACGTCCAGATGGAGAGAACTTTCGGGAAAAGAAAGCACAGGGATTCATTTTAGATGTTACAGGATCCTTTTGGGACAAAACAGCTCCTGCACCAATCTCAGAAGCATCCACCTCTACCTGGAACGGGAGTGAGACATCAGGTTGCCGCAAAACCGGGGCGGAGGTGAATCTTCGCTTCAGCTCCTGAAAGGAAGAAACAGCCTCCGGAGACCAATTCAACACATCAGCACCCTTCTTAGTCAGATCAGTCAATGGCTTGGCAATACTAGAAAATTTTGCTATAAATTTCCGATAAAAATTAGCAAAACCCAAAAACTTCTGGAGGGCCTTCAAAGAAGTGGGCTGAACCCAATCGTAATTGGCCTGTACCTTGGCCGGGTCCATTTCAATAGTTGACGGGGATAAAATAAATCCCAAAAAAGAAATCCTCTGTACTCCAAAAAGGCATTTAGATCCTTTGACATACAGGGAATTCTCCCTCAAGATCCGGAACACAGTCCGAATATGTTCCACATGAGAATCCCAATCCTTGGATAAGATCAAAATATCATCCAGATAGATAATCAAAAATTTATCGACAAAATCTCGGAAAATATCGTTCATGAAGCACTGGAAGACAGAAGGGGCATTAGTGAGCCCAAAAGGCATCACCAGGTACTCAAAATGTCCCTCCGGAGTATTAAATGCCGTCTTCCATTCATCCCCATGCTTAATGCGAATAAGATTATACGCCCCCCTGAGGTCAAGCTTGGTAAACCAGCAAGCACCTTTAACTCTGGAGAATAGATCAGAAATCAGCGGTAACGGATACTGATATTTAACAGTAATTTTGTTGAGGGCACGATAATCAATACAAGGTCTTAATGATCCATCCCTTTTGGCTACATAAAAAAAAACGGCACCTAAGGGTGACGAGGATGGTCTAATATGACCCTTCTCCAACGCCTCCTTAATATAGGATCGCATAGCCTCGTGTTCGGGTACAGATAAATTGAAGAGCCGACCCTTGGGAAATTTACACCCCGGGCTCAGTTCAATTGCACAGTCATAACTCCTATGAGGAGGCAGAGACGCAGACTCATTCTCACTAAATACATCATAAAAGTCCGGGAAATAATCAGGAACATCATGCGACTGAGGACAGGTGGAAAACACCGGAGCCTCACTAAAGGCACACCGACAACCCCAACTCACCACAGACACAGATTTCCAATCCAAAACTGGATTATGAATTTGCAACCAGGGAAACCCCAGAACAATAGTATCATGCAGATTATGCAACACCAAAAATCTGCAATTTTCTTGATGGTCTGGGGCGACCCGCATTACCACCTGGGTCCAAAACTGAGGTTTATTTTTTAGCCAAAGGAGTAACATCAATCCCCCTCAAAGGGATAGGCGTCTGCAGAGGTGTCATCGGAAATCCACAACGTTTAGCAAAATCCAAGTCCATTAGGTTTAGGGCTGCTCCCGAATCCACAAAAGCCTTGGCGGAAAATGTGGACAGGGAGCAGATCAGAGTAATTGCCAGAAGAAACTTAGGTTGAACACCACCAACAGAAATGTGTGTGCAAAGCGTTTCTCTCGTTTAGGACAAACAGAAATAATATGCGAGGCATCTCCATAGAAAAAACACAACTTATTACGCCTTCTGAACTCCTGACGCTGCTCTCTGGAAAAAACTCTATCACATTGCATAGGTTCAGACATTTGTTCAACAGGTGGCAACACCTCTCGTGCAGCTTTGCATTCGCGCAAACGCCGATCAACCTGAATGGCTAATGACATAGAATCGTCAAGACCAGAGGGAACAGGAAATCCCACCATAGTATCTTTTGCGGCTTCTGACAATCCCTTCCGAAAGAGAGCAGCCAAGGCATTATCATTCCAGGTAGTAAGTACTGCCCACTTTTGGAATTTTTGACAGTACAATTCTGCAGAATCACGACCCTGGTTCAATGCCAGCAGGGTCTTTTCAGCCTGATCAATGGCATTAGGTTCGTCATACAACAACCCCAAGGCCTGAAAAAATGCATTCACATTAGTCAGAATAGGATCATCTGGTTTCAAAGAAAACGCCCAATCCTGGGGATCGCCACGCAGCAAAGAGATGACAATTTTAACCTGCTGCGCGGAGCTCCCTGAGGAGTTAGGCTTCAAGGCAAAAAATAATTTACAATTATTTTTGAAATTCAAAAATTTAGACCGATCCCCAAAAAATACATCAGGTGTAGGAATCTTTGGTTCAGCAGCATGTGAATGAGCAAGGTAGGCGGAAATTCCCCGCACTTCCGCAGCGAGCTGCTCCACACGATCAGACAATTGCTTTATCTCCATTGAGAGAAAAAAAAAATTCCCCCTACGGCCTCAGAGATATAGAGGAAAAAATATACACACTTTTTTTTTTTTTTTACAATTCCTTCCTGCTATTGAGTACCCTAGGATCTGCGGTATGGCGAGTGATTCTGTTATGATTGAGTCACCGTAGGAGGCAGACACAAAAATAGACGCTACGTCCAGAAAACCAGAGAAGTTGGCAACTATCAGATTGCAGACCCCTGAACCTATCAACACAACTAGCAGTAGCCGTCGGGGGTTCCTACGATGCCCTAGACCCCTTGATCACAGCCGGAGAGCTAAATAGCCTAAAGACAGAAAAGGAAGTCTAAACTGCCCCAGAGCAGACCCCAAAGTAAAAGGCAGCCCCCAACATATAATGACGGTGAAGCAAGATGAAAAAACACTCACACAGATAGAAAGATAGGCTGAGCAAACGATGGGGCCCAAGCTAACTAAACAGAACAGGAAAGGAAGGTTGCTGTCTGCAATCTGTCAAAACCCTATCAAAGACATAAGCCAACAAGCTGATATGGAAAAAGACCCTGAAGCAGCTAGGCTTCAAAAACTAAATCAGCACTCAGGTATTTTCAGAAGACAGAGCTAAAGGAATTCAGCACACCCCAGCAGGGAAATGCAGGAATCCAGAAAAACAAAGCAAAACAAAGTCAAAGCACAAATGCAAAAAGCCAAGCAGAAAACTTAGCTTTAGAAGAGCAGGAATTCAGACTGGTCTCCAAGGATCCCACAGAGAAATCACCCGCAGGGCAGAAGGGCGTCGGCAGCCTTATATCCAGTCAGTAACTCCACTCAGCCAGTCATCATCATCAGACTCAGGTGTTTGATAATCAGGCTCACTACCTTTCTTTACCAGAAGAGGGAGTTCCTCGGGCCTCAGTAGTGAAGGGGAAAATGAACTCACAACAGAAGGGGATGACAAGATTTACTGAACAGGCAATTAACAAGTAATATTCCACACAGGGAGGCAAGAATATTACAGCAATGGTGGGAATTACACACAAACACAATGCTCAAGAATAAGATATACAAAAACAAGGTAACTTATCGCTTGTAGTTCTTGCAACGGAAAGGCTGGAAAATCCCCCAACGGCAATGCAAATCGTGGACAAAGTTTCTAGCTCTCATATGGAGTAACAAGAAACACTGTCTCCCAACGGTGCTGATGGATCCGGCCCTGCTTGGCTTGAGTGCACTGGAACATGGAAACAGTCCTTGATGTGGATTCCTCAGGAATGGCGCTGAATATGAGCCGTCGGCATGCTCACAGTCCGCAGCGACGGGTGGTCATTTGGGGTAGTATTTAGGCAGCTTATCTGTTACCACAGACAGGACAGGGCTCTCCAGTAGAACAGGGTCAGATGATAACTCAATAGCGTCAAAGTCATTCTTATAGTCAGCACACTGAGGTATGAGCGGCATAGAGTTGTCAGCCAGAGCAGTGGAGAGGGAGTTAACCTTCTCCTGTCGCTTTCCCACCAAGTCTGACTCATTCTCGCTGTTAGGCGTCGGGTTCCTGCAGCTGCACAGCGGGAATCCAGAGCCTTGCATCCAGCGGTCTCCCATTCTCCACCGACCGCTCAGGAGCCTGCACAGCAATCTAGGCATCCCAGACGCCCTGCTCAGACCAGCTCAGTAGGACAGGTTGTTGCTGCCACCTCTGGGTCAGCAATAGCAGCGCAAGCTGTCCTGCAGCAAGCAACCTCAGTGGCTAAGTCCTCTCATCATGCTACAGGGCATGCTCACAAGACGATTTCCCATTGGAGATCGGGAGTCACATGCTCAGGTCCTTCTGATCTGATTGGTCTATCTCAAAGATCTGGAGGGTCCCAGAAGCACACAGCTATAAAAGGTCCGCATGGCAGCTCGGCCATGCGCTAGTATAGACTCTACTTGCTACCTGTGTGAATGATGATGGATGCATGTGCCTGCGAATGACTCATTAAGACTCTCCTCCCTCTGATATTACATGTGTAATGAAGCATCAGGATTTCTAGTCTGTGCAGGAACCAGAAGATTCAGTTGTAGTTTTAAGTGTGTTACCTATTTTTCTGAGTGTGTTGCTACACAATCATAACAACTTTGCTTTGATGTATGCCATTTACAGACCACTGATTTCGCTGTAAAATATCAGGAAAATCCTAATAGAATAGCTAAACTTTATGTGGAGTTAGTCAAAATTGCTTTAAACAATGGGAGTTGTGTGCTGACTTCTATTTAACATGAGTTCAAATATGACTGGCTAATCCTAATTAATTTTCCCCATCAAATTTATTTCTGCTTTTTCTCAATTGATTTTTTACAGATTATGTATGGCTTTAGAGGTGGAAAAAGTTGTGAAATGATGATTATTGGTATATTTTTTTACACGCCAAAAACCTGTCATTTTAACAATGGTGTGAAGAATTTTTATATCCAGAGTGTGTGTGTGTAATGCATGTATGTACAGTTGTGTGAAAACATGTTCACCCCTTCCTGATTTCCTATTCTTCTGCATGTTTGTTACACTTAAATGTTTCAGATTGTCGTAGCTGTTTTTGTTCTTACCAAAGTCAGGTCTGCCAGATCACCAGTGAGGCCGAATTAGGAGTTTACGCCCTTAATTTACAAGTGCTTGGAGACAAAGGAAACTGCACACACAGACTGGTCGTGGGCAAATCATTTTTCTGACGTAATTAAATACAAGGCAATCTTTTATACCATTTACAACAATATGTAATTCTATGGAGCTCATGTGGCCCCCACCATCACCCACCATCACCTCAGGGTCATACCTTGTTTACAATGTACCCAGAACATGTTGTTACTGACTATTGAGAACATATATGATAAGAAGCATTTTTCCCTTGAAGAGGAGACAGGCAAAACTGCAGCATCATAAGAATAAATGAAAGGCAAAAGGCAAATGAAGAATTAAAGGTAGTTAGGCATTTAAAGGCAAACCCTTCTATATCAATTTACCCCTTTTGTAAATGGTATAACCTTTGCCACAGGGTCAGCTGATGTCCACAAAGGAGCTACTGTCTCATGGGTCTAGTACCCATAAGGGGGCTTCCTACCTGCTTCGCCCATCCACCCTCATTGTGGACACTCACTTTCCCCATCAGTAATGGCTATCTGGGGTCTATGATACACTACAGAAGGTCCAGCCTTAGATTTTTTTTTCACACATACATTATTCAGTAGCTTAAGTAATACATATATTAGCACTTTTACGGCTACATAAAACAATAAGCAAAACAACAAAATTTGCATACAAGTCTGTACAATGCCAAAAATCCATCCTGCTATGCCATTAAACCAATTTGCTGGATTTAAAAAAAAATAAATGTGTTACCTCACCAGGAATCTGTTTGCACTGTGTTGTTTTAACCATTGGTCTCTAAGTTCACCTATTTTGTCCATATTGGCCCTGATCTGGAGATTGCCAGCAGGGTCGATATAATTACAACAGGTGGGACCAATTATTTGACACATTCCTCCTTCACATTTGTACCTTAGGCCACATTATATTAAGCTGAAACCAGGGATTAGCGGCCCATCGTATTATAGCCAATGAGGCAGATATATCACGGGGCACATCTTTTCCCCAAAACCTTGACTGAGTCCAAGTCTCATTGTGTATGCGGTGTGGGGTTAATACCTCCCATGGCACCAGAGGTAAAGCTAAGTATGGCATAGTCCTTGCAGATACTGGGCTGCGTGTACAGATCCAACAGTCTTTCAGTTTCTGTCCTTCCATGTCCTTTATGAGAAGAGCATGATGCCGAATAAGTTTGTTGTCCCAGTCAACATTTAAGAGTTTGTCCTGCGTCTCTGTAGAGTGCAGTAACCCTGCCACTGCCAGCAAAGTGATTAGGAGAACAGTCATTCTGCTGTTGAAAGGACCTTCTTGCAGTGACTGGCATGGATCCAGGTGGGATTTCCCTCAAGCTTTACTGAGGTGGATGTGGTCAGCTGGATTTGGAAGGGGCTGTCAAATCGTGGGTCCAGGCTGCTTCTCATGTGTCTGCGTATAACCACCCAATCACCTGGATTCAGCTGATGCACATCTGCACTTTCATTAGGATCTGGAATGGATGAGAACACATGTTTATGCACCACATTAAGTCTTTTCTGCAAGGCCTGGACATAGGCTGTCATAGCACGTGTTGCATTTGTAGCACCTGTGGGAAGTACAGACCAGTCTTTGGTGCACAACCAAACAGGACTTCAAAAGGAGAAAAAACCTGTATTTCTATTTGGAGTGTGTCTGACTGAAAAGAGTGCAAGAGGCAAGCATTCTACCCAGCTCTTTCCTGTGTCTGCCATGGCCTAAGTGTCCCATTTAGTCTTTCCACTTTCCCACTACTTTGTGGTCTACATGGTGTATGACATGCTTGCTGTACACCCAGGGCCTGCATGACTTCCCTCATTATTTCTCCCATGAAGTGTGTACCCCTATTGGTTTCTACGGTTTCTGGGACACCATACCTGCAGATCAGTTCTTTCATCAGTTTGTCTGCAGTCGTTTTAGCATTTTCACATTTTACCGGATAGGCTTCCGGCCAACCAGAGAAGAGATCTACACATACTAGGATATTTGCATACACTCCTACCTTGGTAGCTGTATGTAGTCAATCTGCAGTCTCTGAAACGGGTAGAGAGGCCTAGGTGTCGCTTTCTTAGGGACTGTTTTACCTGGGTTGTGCTGTGCACAGATGAGGCATGATTGTACAAGGTTCGCGGCTGCGTAACTGAAACCAGGAGCGATCCAGAAGGCATCTACCATGGCACACATGTGACTTTTTGAGGCATGAGAGGGGCTATGCGTTGCTTGCGTCATGATTGGGAACAGGGACTTCGGTAGGCACAATTTATCCTTATTCTCCCATACTCCATTTGAGTTCAGCTCAGCTCCCAGTCTCCCCAAGTGTTCCTTCTCTGTTTGGGCAGCCTGTTGCTGGAGAGATTTCAGGACATCTAGGCTCAGTGTGGCTGGAATACGCTGACTCCCCGCACCGTCCACTGCTCCCTAGTCCGCCTTGCTGCTACTTTAGCAGCCTCAACCGCCCTTCTGTTGCCCTCTACCTCCACGGAGTCACCTTTTGTGTGTGCTTTTACCTTGACAATGCCAACCTGGACTGGTAACATCAATGCCTCCATCAATTGTTTCACCAGCTCTGCTGGCTGATGTAAGAAACGCTCTGCTTCTCCAGATAGGGCCATAATCATGGGCTATTCTCCATGCATAATTCGAATCAGTGTAAATATTAGCGACTTTACCTGCAGCAGCTCTACACGCCTCAGTGAGTGCCTTCAACTCTGCCTCCTGTGCTGACATGTGAGGACGGAGTGGTATAGCTCGGATTACCTCATGCGAGGAGCCATCTACAAAAAAGAAAACTCAAAATCTGCATTAGGAACAGGTTTTTCATGAATGTGTGCAAAACCCACTGTCTCCTGACTTATCAGTTCTATGCAGTCATGTTCATGCGTCATGTCAAAGTATTCTTCCTCGCTTGCTAATATGGTCACCAATTCCCCCTTTTCTGAATCCATTGGCAGGAGGGTGGCGGGATTCAGAACGTTACATCTTTTGAGGGTGACATACTCAGGAATTAGTAGAGCACATTCAAGTCGGAGCTGTCTGGCCATAGACAGATGTTTTGGTTGAACTTGTATGAGTATGGAATGGATGTCGTGTGGGGAATAAATTGTCAAAGGAGTGAAATCATAGGGGTCTGATGACAAACAGTCAAAAAGTGGTTGCATCATTTGTGAAGCAGACCTTATCCAAGGCCTACAGTAGGTCACCAGGCCTAGGAAAGTGCATAGATGCTGATGTGACCTGGGTAGAGGGAGATTTTGAATTGCCTGTTTCCTGTCTTCAGTCAGGTGTCTGGTACCTTCGGCAATACAATGTCCCAAAAATGTCACTTTTTGTTTGCAATACTGTAATTTGTCACGTGAGACCTTGCAACCCTTTTCTGCTAAAAAAACATAGCAAGGAAACTGTAGCATCCCTGCAGGACCTCTGGTCCAGGCAGAACAGCAAAAGGTCATCCACATACTGTAATAGTACAATCTGCGGATGAGGTGATTGCCACTACTCAAGGATCCCTGCCATCGCTGCTGAATAGATGGCAGGGGATTTCTTTCCCCCTTTGTGGGAGGACTGTCCAACAATATTGTTTACCTTTATGAGTAAACGAAAAAGATACTGTCAGCCAGGGTGCTGGGGTACAGAGAAAAATGCACCCGCTAAATCAATGACTGTGAAACATTTTTACATCACTGGGATCTGTGACAGATGTGTGTGGATCAGGGACAATTGAGGTTATACTCTCTGTAGCATCATTAATAGCCCTTAAGTCATGGACCATTCTGTGTCAGGGGAACCCTTAGGTCCTTCATAATGGGATACAAAGGGGTGTTGCAGGGGGAAGATCTTTGCACCAGAACCCCTGCCTTAACATACTCTTTAATATCCCTGCTCAGGGCCATTGATTTGGCTAGGCTCAAGGGCTATTGCTTTAAACAAGGAGGACTGGTTCCTTTTTTCAAATTAATCATGACAGGGGGAATGGGCAGCCGACCCACATCAGTTTTTCCCCTTGCCCAAACAGTGTCTGGCACCTGTCCAATTTCTTCATCCTCAGGCATTTTGGTGTCAGGTGTTTCAGTGCTTTTGTCATATACACCATTGCAGCAATCTTACACAAATGTTTATCTGAGAGGGGACTTGTGACTGTAATACCCTCAGGAGAGTACTGTAAGGTGGCCTGGATCGCACTCAGCACATCTGCTCCCAGTAAATTCATAGGTGTATTGTCACTAACAATAAGTTTTGTAAGCACCTCTTGGCTATCTCGTAATTTTAGTCTTATTTGTTTAGTCATAGGGGCTTCTGTCACTTGCCCCTCTACCCCCACACATTCCACAATCTCATTAGTAATCATGTCTGGCATTATCAAATCTTTGTGTACCACAGTCCCGGCTGCCCCAGTGTCAATCAAAAATTCTGTCTCTTTCCCTCCCGACATTGTTATGGTGGTCATCAAGGCAGGACCCGGTCTGGAGGGGACAAGAACAGGGCACACATTTGTCACTGGATTACCAGTTTCCTAGTCTGTATGTGGAGGAGGTGGAAGATTGGTCTGCTTACTCTCTTTTATAGGGTTTTAGCAATGGTTGGCGTAGTGTCCATTCTCACCACAATTTCAGCACCTCACTGTTTCTATGTCCCTAGGTCCCTTGCTATGTCTCCATTGTTTTCCTTGTGTTCCAGCATACATGACAGGTCGTCTTATCGTCCCTGTTTGCTCAACTACTTTAGCTACCTTAAGGAGGTCTTTCGGATCTACATATCTCCTTTCAGGTCTGGCTGTCTGTACTGCATCTCGTAAGTCTTTGTTCATACCGTCAATGAATGCATTCACCAGTATTCTAACATCAAGTGGGTTTATGCAATTGTACCCCATGTCTGCCCATTTCAGCTGTAGCCATCCAAAGTACATCGCTACACTCTCTCCTTTTTGCTGTGTCACGTTAGTCCGGAGTAGACTGCTCTGTTTGTTCCACTGTAGCCCACTGTTTTAGTGACTCACAGTACGTCTCCACAGACCGTGCAGATTTATCATCCATGCCCCAAGCCTGATTCTTTGCCACATCTGTGTGTGTCTTAATTATATGTCCTAGTGCGTCACCTGCCTTTAAACTCACCAACCTCTCTAGGTCTGCCCAGGCACACTTATGTGTCTCCTGTATTTCCTTTATGTGTCTGTAAAACGGGAATGGTTGGTTTTCAGGGTCAGGCAGCTGCTTCAGCAAAGCAAGCTGATCAGAGTCAATGTCCCCACTACCCACTAACCACACTATTATGTCAGCTTCTTATGTCACTACATATGATCTTGTCTCTACAGGATTTAGCGCAACTCGCCTAGCTCAGTAGCACAGGTCACACAGGTAGCTATTCAGTCTGGGTTTGTCTGAGTCTGACCACAGTGTTTACAAGTCCATCTGTTTTGTCTGGGTCTCTGGTTAAGCTTTGTCAATCAAAGCATTCATAATACACCTTCCATACTGCTGCACATTCTCAAACATCATTTATTCAATTGCTGTTTTCTTCCCTTGTCTGTGCCTTTTTGTACATCCAAACATTCACACTCTGGTATTTTTGCCTTTTTCAATATTGGTCCCACTTGTTTTACTGCTTCCTTTCTTCTCTGTCTTTTACAATTTGCATAGCTGTCTTGGATCCCATTGGGGGCACCGACTGTACACAGAAAAAGTTACCCATGGCTTCAACCTTTTTCTCCCGACCACTTACCTTTCTTCTGAAATGCCCCTCTGTGTGCCTGGACCTTTGTCTTACAGGCCACACATAGCAAGTCAGAGAGAGCCTGCCAAGGTGTAGCGGGAAGGCTCCTTGCCTCTCACCCGGTAGTCCTACAGGATGTAACGAGAAGGCTCTCTGCCTCTCACCCGTTAGATCAGCTGGCTAGAATAGGAATAGGCCTTTTTCCATCCAGCCCAGCTCCATGGAACGTGGGAAAACTGCTTCAACTTAGACAGCTCACCTCTGTTTTGAAAAGTCCTTCTGTGTGCCAGGCCACACATAGCAAGTCAGAGTGAGCCTGCCAAGGTGTATCCAGAAGGCTCCTTGCCCTCGCCACTCACCCACAACAAAAAAACCCGCTGACTAAAGTAAGAAGGCCCAGGTGTGATAGGCCTCTAACTTACTTTATCAGCCATACAGTCAGCTACCTCTTTGTTGATCCACAATTTGCTATACAAATCAATCACACAACTAGAAGCAGGTTCAAACACATTAATGACCAAACAATCACTTACAATTTCCTTCTAAATTAGGCACCATATTTTACTTTCAACTTCCAACTTCAACTTACAAAATTTCATTCCACTTCAATTAAGTACTGTTGCTTTAAAATGCACAAATCTCCTAGCAAGTATTTACCCCAAGGAAAGAAACACAGAGAATCTTGATTGCAGCTCCGTGAATCCTCCCATTAGACACTCAGTGGAGATAACAACGGAGAGAGAGGAGAGGAGAACCGCGCAGCCCTTTCATTACCCCTCCAAATCAGAATTTTAGAAATGTAGCGTCCTTCACACAGTAACAGAAGGCAGTAGTTATTTTAGTCTTAATCAAAATCAATCTCTGCAAAACTCTCAAAATCATGGGATTTCACTATAAGAGCAGGTAACTGTATAATGTGAGTAACCGAGCCTTGCCCTTTTCTGGCCAAATGCATCCAGGAAACTTTACAATGTAATGCCACATATAACATGAGCTATATCATTACTCAATTCATTCAGTCTCAGATGTAGATTTGAAATATCTATAACTCATCTGTCCAGGATCTCCCACAAGAACTAGAAAGGTAACAATCTCTTGACACAAAATGATGTGTGATGATTCATTCATACGTGCTCTTTCAGGGATTTTTTTTTCCTTCACTTTTCAGTGGTCGTTTGATTTTACAAAGAGAAGATAACAAAAATCCCTTATCTCAATCACTGCACCTAATTCAGCTCAAAGTGAGTTGAATAATGTCCTCTGTCACATACAGAGGACCATTCCTAATCAGAACCCCTCATCAATCGGAGATTTATGTACTGTATATCCCTTATACTCAATTACTCATCTCTCATCTCTTTCAGAGGTTCTCATAGACATACATGCAAGAATTCACACAGCCTGCCTATTTTGCACTTTGGAATTAACACCTTAAACCACAGCAGTGTCCACTGACACTCTGAGAACACTAAAGCAAACTTCTTAAACAACAAGAACAACAAAAACCAAAACAACCAAAAACCACAGCCCTATACAAAATACAGCCTCATATGATTTACTGCCAATCCAAAATCAACACTGCACGGAGTCTATCCCAGGCTCTGTGCTACACAGTACACCAGTACACAACCAGTTAGTATATTAGTATATTGCCAGAATAGATTGACAGCTAACACAGATGACAATTATTATCTTATTACTCTATTATTCAACTCTCATACGGACATACTCACTGCTCACTGGTAATGTAGGTTCTTTTGAAAACCATGTTGTACAGTCTTACCCAGAGATATGTAGAGATCCAGAGAGAGATTGCAAATGCAAACCAATGTAAGAATAATTTTTCTCACGTGCTGCAGCTGCTGGGTTTGTAGTTCCAATCTCCCAGGAAACACCCACACATGGATTCCGAATAGGCTGGTTTCCACGGTACACGTTGGGCGCCAAACTGTTGTAGCTGTTTTCGTTCTGACCAAGGTCAGGTCTGCCAGATCACCAGTGAGGCCGAATTAGGAGTTTACGCCCTTAATTTACAAGCGCTTGGAAACAAAGGAGACTGCACACACACACTGGCCGTGGGCAAATCACTTTATCTGATGCAATGAAATACAAGCCAATCTTTTATACCATTTACAACAATATGTAATTCTATGGAGCTCATGTGGCCCCCACTATCACCCACCATCACCTCAGGGTCATACCTTGTTTACAATGTACCCAGAACATGTTGTTACTGACTATTGAGAACATATATGATAAGAAGCAATTTTCCCTTGAAGAGGAGACAGGCAAAACTGCAGCGTCATAAGAATAAATGAAAGGCAAAAGGCAAATGAAGAATTAAAGGCAGTTAGGCATTTAAAGGCAAATCATTAACCCTTCTATATCAAGATCGCCAAATAAATTTAAATATTAGACAAAGATAACACAAGTAAACACAAAATGCAGTTTTTCACCCCTTTACCCCTGAGCAGGGCCGCCATCAGGGCATTACTGCCCTCACTGGCTTATGGGGCCTGGTGAGAAGAGGGGGCCCACATTGGGCCCCGTCTCATCTGCTCACTGGGCCCTACCGGCAGGCTAAACCGGGCCCTGGCTAGCGGCGCTGCGGCAGTTCAATTCTATTGACATGTGGGCCCGGGCCCGCACATAACAGCCGCCAGCCAATGAGAGACTGGCAGCTGATGTCAGCCGCAGCGCGCACGTCGACGGCGTCTGACATAATTCAGTCGTCGGTGAGTGAGCGCTTCAGCTGCGTGGAGAGAGCTTCACCGCAGGAGCGCAGCCAGGTAAGAAGAACGTTTTTTTTTTATTGAAAGCAGCAGTCCGGGGGCCCAGGGCAGAATGTGAGACATGGGGGCAGTGGCAGAATGTGAGACATGGGATGGGGGCAGAATGGACATGGGGCAGAATATGAGACATGGGGCAGAATGTGAGAATGTGAGTCACAGGGGCAGAATGTGAGACATGGGGGAAGAATGTGAGACATGGGGCAGAATGTGAGACATGGGGGAAGAATGGACATGGGGCAGAATGGGAGACATGGGGGAAGAATGGACATGGGGCAGAATGGGAGACATGGGGCAGAATGAGGGGACATGGGGCAGAATGTGAGACACAGGGCAGAATGTGAGACATGGGGGCAGAATGTGAGACACGGTGCAGAATGGACATGGGGCAGAATGGACATGGGGCAGAATGTGAGACATGGGAGCAGAATATGAGACACGGGGTCAGAATGGACAGAATGTGAGACATAGGATGGGAGCAGAATGGACATGGGGCAGAATGTGAGACATGGGGGCAGTGGCAGAATGTGAGACATGAGATGGGGCAGAATGTGAGACATGGGGGCAGAATGGACATGAGCAGAATGTGAGACATGGGAGCAGAATGTGAGACACAGGGGCAGAATGTGAGACACGGGGACAGAATGGGAGACACGGGGGCAGAATGGGAGACATGGGGCAGAACGGTAGACATGGGGGCAGAATGTGAGACATGGGGGCAGAATGGACACAAGGCAGAATGTGAGACACAGGGGCAGAATGTGAGACACAGGGGCAGAATGTGACAGTGAGACACAGGAGGGGGCAGAATGTGAGGCACGGGGGCAGAATGTGACAGTAAGACACAGTAGGGGGCAGAATGGACACTTGGCAGAATGTGAGACACAGGATGGGGCAGAATGTGACAGTGAGACATAGGAGGGGGCACAATGTGAGACACAGGGGGCAGGTTGGGAGACACATGGTGCAGGATAATGGGCAGGATGGATACGATGTAGACAGATGGGGCAGGATCGGGAGATCACATGGTGGCAGAATGAATATTCATGAGGGCAGGATTTGAGAAAATATGGCTGGAGCCAGGAATGAGACACACGGGGGCCAGGATGGGGGATATTATTACCATAGGGGCTAATTAAGGGATATTATTACTGCAGTGATGTATTTATTTTATTTTTTTGAGCATACTGTTTTAAATGGGGGGAGGTCCTGTTATTATGCAGAGTGACACTATGTCGCTTTTTTTCTTCATCTGGTGTAGTGTAGAAGTTGGGAAAAAATTAAGTAATGTGTTCCGAAAGTGGAGCTCTAGATAACTCTGTTATTTCCTGCAGAGACGAGCCCTGGCTAGAAGACGTGATGGCGGTCTGTGCAGGATGAAAGATGAAAAGTGAAGCTGAAGGACTTCACCTAGAGACGTCACTGGTGAGTCAGTGTGTTACCTGTACACTGACACTATACACTATATACAGAGTGCCTTTGTACAATGTCACCAGTGATCACTGTATTACATGTGTGTTGTGAATTCTCTCTCTGGCTTCCCTCTGGTGATTACGGAAGATAGTGGAGCTGGTCAGATTGAGAGTTCTCTTTCTGGGCTCCCTCTGGTGGTTACTGGAGGTAGTGGAGCTGATCTGATTGACAGAGGCTTGCCACCTGATAATGAGGAAGACGTTTGGAAATCTGGGGTTTCTGATTGGGATTTAAGACAGCTGACTCCCTCTATCCCTGCTGATTTTTTTCCTGTGCCTCCTTAGGTCTGAGGTCTCCTGCTCTTTGCCTGCATGTTCAGCTAAGTGGTTCATTTCCTATTCTGTTTGCATTTCATCTGGTTTTGTTTAACTCTGCTTTGTGCGGGTCAGCTAGCTCTGGCTAGGGCTGTGCTGAATCACCGCCCATATGTTACTGCATGTGCCAGTTTGTTTTGTCCCCTTTTATATTGGTCTCTTTTTGCTTTGCTTTCAGAATATACCAGAGTGCTGATATAGTGGGGGCGAAGTCGTGTGACTTCAGTGTATTTTGCATCAGATGTGTTGGACTTTTGCAGGGTTTTTTGCGTGATTGTAGACAGTGTCTTTCCTTTCCTGTCCTGTCTAGTCAGTGTGGGCCCCATCGTTTGCTCAGTCTATTTTTCTTCCTGCGTTTGTGTTTTCATCTTGTCTCACCGACAATATATGTTTGGGGGCTATCTATTCCTTTGGGGTCTGCTCTGGGGCAGTTTAGATTTCCCCTTTCTTGCTTTAGGCTTAGTTAGCTCTCCGGCTGTGCTGAGGCGTCTAGGATCATCGTAGGTACGCTCCACAGCTACTGCTAGTTGTGTGGACAGGATCAGGGGTCTGCATCCACTTAGTTACCAACCTCTCTGGTTTTCTGTGGCTTAGCCTGGGCTTGCTATCCTCCTCGGTGACCCAGTCATAACACATGTGCACTGACACTATATGCAGAGTTCCTGTGTACAATGTCACCAGTGATCACTGTATTACCTGTACACTGGCACTATATACAGAGGTCCTGTGCATAATGACTCCGGTGATCACTGTATTTCCTGCACACTGACACTATATACAGAGTTCCTGTGTATATTGTCACTGGTGATTACTGTATTACCTGTACACAGACACTGCATACTAAGTACAGATCTCCTGTGTATAATGGCACTTATGGTGATAGTATTACTGTATGTTTTTTTTATTAATGATCAGTATTGTAGTATTCAGTCACCATGTGGAGGTAATATGTGGTCTGGGCATGGTGCGGTGGTATTTGTCCCTTGTATGTGCTATTATTCTGTCACTGTAGTGGTAATATGTGGTCTGGTCATGGTGTGGCTGTATTTGTTCCTTGTATGTGGTATTATAGGTCACTATGTGGTGGTAATATGTGGTCTGGACATGGTGCGGTGGTATTTGTCCCTTTGGATGTGATATTATTGAAAAATAAATAAAAAATATAGCTAAATTGTATAGGATATTTTAACAAATGTTTAATAGATTAGAGTAGGGCTTGGCCAAATGAGTCTACCTTGTTGTGGTGGCAGATTTAAAAAATCTTTTGGCCAAAATAAGAGCTGTTGGCTATGTGTGTGATCTGGAGATGGGAACTTTTAATGTGTGATTGGTGAGAAGTGGAATTTTTCCAAGAGACAGCGGTAGGACTGTGGACAGTTTGAGGGGTGAAGGGTGGGGCTGGGGCGGAGCCTGGGCAGAGTCTAAAGGAGTCCCTGAAAATTTTGCCAGGGGCCCCAAAATTCCTAGTGGCAGCCCTGCCCTGGAGGGTCATTAGCACGTTAATGACCGGGCCAATTTTTACAATTCTGTGTTATCTATGTTATCTAATAATCTGTGTTTTACTTCTAATTTTCTATCGAAGTTTATGGCTGGGACATGTCTATATTATTAAATGTATGCCCCGTATGCCACTGTTGTTTACTTCTGGGGAGGGATTTAACGTTAGACCTGGGAATAATAAGTGGATGTCACTTCTGGGGGAGAACCCTATTTGGAATGCATTTGTGCTCCACTGTGCACTGTGAGGTTAGATCCGAGCATATTGTTTGTGCTGCTGGACGTCACTTCTGGGGGAAACTTTTGTTGGAACGCATTTGCATTCAACTGTGTATAGTGACGTCAGTCCCGGAAGGAATATGTGCATGTTCCGGATGCCGTCGCACCATGACTCGCATGTGTCCCGGAAGTATTATGTACGCATTCCGGATGCCATCGGATCATGACTCGCATGTGTCTCATTTGTGTGTTGGTATAAGAGCAGAATGGTGAGTGACCTTCTATACAGCATTTGCACGATATTACATATTTGCATCCCCTGATGAACCCCCACTATCCCTATATGGGGGGAAACGTGTTGGGCATTGCTTTTGGCATTGCTTTAAAATGGTGCTTTTCTAAAATGGAACCTGATTGGGGCCTCAATCATACCCTGGGATCCTGGATTTCCTTTATGATGTGTTGCGACAAATAGATGAGTATATTTTTTGGTGAATAACGTATTGTGCACTTTAAAGTTATGTCTTTGCACTATGCACTTTATTGTTCTATGAATCCTATTAGTGATGATTTTTTTGATCTGTATCTTATTAGCCTTGGGATCCCTGTTGTAATTGCTGGGTTAACAACTTACACTCTCTGTTTACCCATATTTGACCTCTTTGTAGGGAGGATCTAATATGATATCTATGTTATGATGCCATTGAGCACTACACATTAAGAAGTCTATGTGGTTCATTTGATATTCATTGGAATATTCATTTTCTATTTTTGATATTTATTTATTTTTTCTTTGGGTATTGGGGTGTATTGGGACTTTTTTTGGGGGGTGTCTATCTGAGGGACTTTGAGGGATATTAGGGTGAGCTGCCGAGGAGTGGGGGCACCTACCGCAGAAACTTAAGGTGCCAACCACAACTGTCAGGCAGGGCCCATTATAGGAACTGTTTAGGGCCTACTAGGATTCCTTAATTTTAGGGAATTCTAGGGACATGTAGGATGAGCCACTGAGGGGTGGGGGCGCCTACCGCAGAAACTTAGGGTGCCAACCTCCACTGTCAGGTAGGGCTCAGTGTAGTGGCCCTATAGGGTGTATTAGGCACACACCTTATTCTTTCTATGTCCCATTTTCTTGAACATGATTTTTAACTTGGTTTAATTAAAAGTTTATTTTAAGGGTCCTTGTTTTTTGGTGTTATGATGCACAGTAGCCGTGGATAACGTGGGCTGCAGCACTTTAACGTTACGTGGCTGCCGAGCTGTATGGGCCTATAGCCCATGTGGACTCTTGGGCACCCTGGCCCCGTCTGACCTAACTTCCTAGAAACTCCTGTCTTACCACCCGCAGCCCCTCCTACACTTAACCCTCTATAACCATCCTATTAGCTATACCTAACAGTGTACACTAGTATGCCCCCATCTAGTGTCCCGTAAAGGAAGTACATCTACGCTTATCTATAGGAACTATATACTAAAGTGCCCTTCTCTAATGTCCAAAAAGGATGCACTTTACTTACCCTAAACTGTACAGGAACATCAGTCACATTACATTATACAATCTTATACTAAAGGAACACAAAACAATATAATACAGTTCTCTAACGAATGGTAACACATAAATAAATGTGTCAGTACCATAAAATATGAGCAACAACACATATTTCTATGTAGCAGTACCGCTAGCATTTATCATAGACATTATCATCAACATTAATATATATGTAAACATCAACAGATAAACGAGAATTAGAAGAAGGGAAGCATGAAGGTCATTATATCTCATCCCCTTACATGATAATAAAAAAATTTGGGGCTAAAACTAAATTTATTGGAGAAAAAAACATCATTTTTAAGTTTCACAGTCTAATGTTTTAAAATTCCCTGAAGCAACTGATGCTCACCACACCTCTAGATGAATTCCTTAAGGTGTGTAGGTCCAAAAATGGGGTCACTTGCAGGAGAATTTCCACTGTTTAAGCACATCAGGGGATCTGCAAACATGACATGGCATCTGCTATCTATCCCAGACAATTTTGTATTCCAAAAGTCAAAAAACAAATGGTGCTCCTTCCGAGCCCTGCCGTGCACCCAAATAGTTGTTTTCCACCTCATAAGGGGTATCAATGTACTCATGAGAAACTGCACAACAAATTATCACCTCATAAAGTGATGCTTGTCAGATTTTAGAAATGAGGCTTTGTCATTAATGTACAAAGTGGCTCTATCCTTAACGGGTTAAAATGTTTCTAGTGGTTATTTGGGGTCATAAAAAAGTAAAACAAAATGTGAAAAATGAACCTGTATTTCCTATTTTACTTAATATATTCACCTCATATTAGTAAAAAAAAAAAATGAAATATGAAAAGGATATGAAAATGGGGCACCATGTGTTGTGAAGAAAAACAGCAAAAAAGTATTTGAATATCTAACGGAGAAAAATTATAGAGCCATTAATAGTGCATTTATGATAAAGCATAAAAATGTCCCTGGTCATGAAGGGAGGTAAATGGAACTATCATCAACTGGTGTATTTGACTTAAAGGGAACCTGTCAGCAAGATTGCAACCTACAGACAGTGTTAGGTCGGCGCCATTATACTGATTAAAATGATACCTTGCTTGTGGTTGTTCTTTAACCCCTTAATGACCACCAATATGCCTTTTAATGATGGCAGTTAAGGTACTTATTCCTCATCGCCGCTTTTCAGCGGTGCTAAGAAATAAGGCTATAGTGCCCCCAGCATTGGAAAATCTCTGGGGTCTCGAATACATAATTCGGGTCAGTTTTTACCGTCACCAGTGTTGCGATTGCCGTTATTCGCCGAATAACGGTGACCGCAAAAAAGTCCGATTTCTCATTTATTTCTCTCTCCTGTGATATGGTCTAGCATAGCAGAGGAGAGAGAAATGGGGTCCCCTGAGCCCCCCCGGTATCTCCGGTGTCCCTGAACCCTCCAATTCTGTCCCCTGGCCATGGGCATCTTCTTCTGGGAAGAAAATGGTGAGCATATGCGCAGTACACCCACCGAGATCTGCCAGCTGGCACTCGGCAACAATAGGTAATTTTGATCACAGTGATCGAAATAACAAAAATAGTAAATCAAACCTCCCTTTATCACCCCGTTAGTTAGGTAAGAATAATAAAAAAAGTATATATTTACATTTTTCCATTAGAGTTAGGGTTGGGACTAGAGTTAGGGTTAGGGTTGGGATAGAGCTTGGGATAGGGTTGGGGCTAGGGTTAGGGTTGGGGCTAGAGCTGGGGTTAGGGTTGGTGCTGGGGTTAGGGTTGGTGCTAGGGTTAGGGTTAAGGCTAAGGTTGGGGTTAGAGCTAAGGTTAGGGTTGGGCTACGGTTAGGGTTGGGGCTAGGGTTAAGGTTGTGTTGGGGTTACGGTTGGGGTAATGGTTGCGGTGTTGGGAATACAGTTGTGGTGTGAGGGTTATGGTTGTGGTGTTGGGGTTAGGGTTGTATTAGGGTTAGGGTTATGTTGGGGATACGGTTGTGTTGGGGTTATAGTTGTGTTGGGGTTATGGTTGGAGTGAAATTACGGTTGGGGTGTTAGGGTTAGGGTGATGTTGGATTTGGAGTTAGAGTTGTGGTTAGGGTTGGGATTAGGGTTAGGGTTGGGATTAGGGTCAAGGATAGAGCTGTGTTAGGGTTGGGAAGGGGATAGAATTGGGAGGTTTCCACAGTTTAAGGTACATCAGTGGGTCTCCAAAGGCAACATGGTGCCCGCCATTGATTCCAGCCAATTTTGGGTTCAAAAAGTTAAACGGTGCTTCCTCTCTTTTGAGCCCTGCCATGCGCCCAAACAGTGGCTTTTCCCCACATATGGAGTATCAGTGTACTCAGGAGAAATTTCACCCTCGTGAAAATAAAAAAGTTTGGGTCTAAATACATTTTTGGTGAAAAAAGTAAAATGTTCATTTTTTTCCTTCCACATTGCTTTTGCTCTCATGAAACACCTTAAGGCTTAATAAACTTCTTGAATTTTCTGTTATATTGCTCCCCCAAACTCACTTCAATTGTGAAGTGGAGGTGGTCCCTAAAAAAATGGTTTTGCAAATTTTGTTGGAAAAATGAGAAATCGCTGGTCAACTTTTAACTCTTATAATGTCCTATGTTGTGAGTTCATTTTCCCCTTCATCACTGAGGTCTGGTGAACTCCCTATTCTGGTAAAGGAAGGTAATGAGCCTGATTATCAGGCACCTGAGCCTAATTATGATGACTGGCTGAGTGGAGTCACAGACTGGATATAAGGCTGCCGACGCCCTTCTGCCCTGCGGGTGATTTCTCTGTGGACTTCTAGGAAACCAGTCTGATTCCTGCTCCTCTAAAGCTAAGTTTTCTGCTTTGCCTTTTAGCATTTGTGTTTTGTTTTTGTTTGCCTTGCTTTTCTGGATTCTGCCATTCCCTGCTGGGGTGAGCTGATTCTCCTTTTGCCAGTTGCTCTGTCTTCAGAATATTCCTGAGTACTGACATAGTCTTTTTGAAGCCTAGCGTCTTCAGGGCCTTTTTCACTGTCAGTCTGTTGGCTCTTATTTTCATAGGGTTTTTCACGGATTGCAGACAGCAGCCTTCCTGTCCTTTCCTATCTAGTTAGCTTGGGCCCCGTCTTTGCTCAGTCTATCTTTCTGTCTGTGTTGTGTTCTTTCTTCTTGCTTCACCGTCATTATATGTGGGGGGCTGCCTTTTGCTTTGGGGTCTGCTCTGGGGCAGTTTAGATTTCCCTTTCTGTCTTTAGGCTATTTAATTCTCCGGCTGTGATCGAGGGGTCTAGGGCATCGTAGGAACCCCCACGGCTACTGCTAGTTGTGTTGATAGGTTCAGGGGTCTGCAATCCGATAGCTGCCAACCTCTCTGGTTTTCTGGACTTAGCTAGCATTTCTGTTTTTGCCTCCTACGGTGACTCAATCATAACAGAATCACCCGCCGTACCGCAGATCCTAGGGTACTCAATAGCAGGAAAGAATTGTGTTTAAAAAAAAAAAAAAAAGAGTGTGTATATTCTTTCCTCTATATCTCTGAGGCCGTAGGGGGAATTTTTTTTTCTCTCAATGGAGATAAAGCAATTGTCTGATCGTGTGGAGCAGCTCGCTGCAGAAGTGGGGGGAATTTCCGCCTACCTTGCTCGTTCACATGCTGTTGAACCTGATGTATTTTTTGGGGATCGATCTAAATTTTTGAGTTTCAAAAATAATTGTAAATTATTTTTTGCCTTGAAGCCTAACTCGTTAGGGAGCTCCGCGCAGCAAGTTAAAATTGTCATCTCTTTGCTGCGTGGCGATCCCCAGGATTGGGCGTTTTCTTTGAAACCAGATGATCCTATTCTGACTAATGTGACCGCATTCTTTCAAGCCTTGGGGTTGTTGTATGACGAACCTAATGCTATTGATCAGGCTGAAAAGACCCTGTTGGCATTGAACCAGGGTCGAGATTCTGCAGAGTTGTACTGTCAAAAGTTCCGAAAGTGGGCGGTCCTTACCACCTGGAATGATAATGCCTTGGCTGCTCTCTTTCGGAAGGGTTTGTCAGAAGCCGTAAATGATACTATGGTGGGATTTCCTGTTCCCTCTGGTCTGGACGATTCTATGTCATTAGCCATTCAGGTTGATCGGCGTTTACGTGAACGCAGGATTGCACGAGAGGTGTTGCCACCGGTAGAACAGACGTCTGAACCTATGCAATGTGATAGAGTTTTGACTAAGGCGCAACGTCAGGAGTTCAGAAGGCGTAATAAGCTGTGTTTTTTCTGTGGAGATGCCTCGCATATTATTTCTGTTTGTCCTAAACGAGAGAAACGCTTTGCACACACATTTTCTGTTGGTGGTGTTCAACCTAAGTTTCTTCTGGCAATTACTCTGATCTGCTCCCTGTCCACATTTTCCGCCAAGGCTTTTGTGGATTCGGGAGCAGCGCTAAACCTAATGGACTTGGATTTTGCTAAACATTGTGGATTTCCGATGACACCTCTGCAGACGCCTATCCCTTTGAGGGGGATTGATGCTACTCCTTTGGCGAAAAATAAACCTCATTTTGGGACCCAGGTGGTCATGCGGGTCACCCCAGACCATCAAGAAAATTGCAGATTTTTGGTGTTACATGGTCTGCATGATGCCGTTGTTCTGGGGTTTCCCTGGTTGCAAATTCATAATCCAGTCTTGGATTGGAAATCTGTGTCTGTGGCAAGTTGGGGTTCTCGGTGTGCCTGTAGTGAGGCTCCGGTTTTTTCCACCTCTCCTCAGTCGCATGATGTTCCTGACTATTTGGCGGACTTTTATGATGTATTTAGTGAGAATGAGTCTGCGTCCTTGCCTCCTCATAGGAGTTATGACTGTGCAATTGAACTGAGCCCGGGGTGTAAATTTCCCAAGGGTCGGCTCTTCAATTTATCTGTACCCGAGCACGAGGCTATGCGGTCCTATATTAAGGAGGTGTTGGAGAAGGGTCATATTAGACCATCCTCTTCACCCTTAGGTGCCGGGGGTTTTTTTGTGGCCAAAAAGAATGGTTCTTTAAGGCCTTGTATTGATTATCGTGCCCTCAACAAAATTACTATTAAATATCAGTATCCGTTACCCCTGATTTCGGATCTATTCTCTACAGTTAGAGGTGCTTGCTGGTTTACCAAGCTTGACCTCAGGGGGGCGTATAATCTTATCCGCATTAAGCAGGGGGATGAATGGAAGACAGCGTTTAATACTCCGGAGGGACATTTTGAGTACCTGGTGATGCCTTTTGGGCTCACTAATGCCCCTTCTGTCTTCCAGTGCTTCATGAATGATATTTTCCGAGACTTTGTCGATAAATTTTTGATTATCTATCTGGATGATATTTTGATCTTCTCCAAGGATTGGGATTCTCATGTGGAACATATTCAGACTGTGTTCCAGATCTTGAGAGAGAATTCCCTGTATGTCAAAGGATCGAAATGCCTTTTTGGAGTACAGAGGATTTCATTTTTGGGATTTATTTTGTCTCCATTAACTATTGAAATGGACCCGGCCAAGGTACAGGCCATTTATGATTGGGTTCAGCCCACTTCTTTGAAGGCCTTCCAGAAGTTTTTGGGTTTTGCTAATTTTTATCGGAAATTTATAGCAAAATTTTCTAGTATTGCCAAACCATTGACTGATCTGACTAAGAAGGGTGCATCATCTTGCTGCAGATGGTGTCACTGTGCATCGGTCAACAATACAGCGCACTTTGCACAAGGAGAAGCTGTATGGGAGAGTGATGCGAAAGAAGCCGTTTCTGCAAGCACGCCACAAACAGAGTCGCCTGAGGTATGCAAAAGCACATTTGGACAAGCCAGTTACATTTTGGAAGAAGGTCCTGTGAACTGATGAAACAAAGATTGAGTTGTTTAGTCATACAAAAAGGCGTTATGCATGCGCTGTATTGTTGACTGATGCACAGTGACACCATCTGCAGCAAGATGATGCTGCAGGTCTTTGGAGGTGGTCTGTGGATTGTCCTTGACTGTTCTCACCATTCTTCTTCTCTGCCTTTCTGATATTTTTCTTGGCCTGCCACTTCTGGGCTTAACAAGAACTATACCTGTGTTCTTCCATTTCCTTACTATGTTCTTCACAGTGGAAACTGACAGGTTAAATCTCTGAGACAACTTTTTGTATCCTTCCCCTGAAAAGCTATGTTGAATAATCTTTGTTTTCAGATCATTTGAGAGTTGTTTTGAGGAGCCCATGATGCCACTCTTCATAGGAGAATCAAATAGGAGAACTACTTGCAAGTGGCCACTTTAAATACCTTTTCTCATGATTTGATACACCTGGCTATGAAGTTCAAAGCTCAATGAGGTTACAAAACCAATTTAGTGCTTCAGGAAGTCAGTAAAAAGTAGTTAGGAGTGTTCAAATCAAGAAAATGATAAGGGTGCCCATACTTTTGCACCGGTCAAATTTTGTTTAAATGCAGATTGCACATTTTCTGTTAGTACAATAAACCTCATTTGAATCCAGAAATATAACTGAGTCCATCAGTTATTAGATATATGAAACTGAAATACCTGTTGCAAAAAACAAAATTGTTATAAAGAAAAAAGGTTAACATTAATAGGGGTGCCCAAACTTTTACATATGACTGTATATGCTGTTCATCTCATATGCTCTCTCATAACAAGTGGAACATGCATATTACCAATCATACATACAATATATTAAAAAGACTTCTATGCATACATATGCTCAAAACAATAATAATCAAATGATATAATCATTTGAGCAATAATGGAACTATATATATATTTATTTCTCTTATTACACTTGAGACATTCTTAACAATGCAACAGGTTTCATGTTACAAAATTACATAAGAATCCCAAAAACAGGGTGAAATATTAGTAGAGGACTTTGTTATATCTTTTGATACATCCCTTCCCATGAAGTAATAATCCCCACTATCTTCATTATTTCTTTCTTCATTTCAAGTTTCATTTTTCTTATTTTCATCTTTATTGCTCACTAGTGAGATAATATTATCAAAAACATTGCTGAGGCAAATGATGCACAAATCCATCGCACACCGTCAACTAAAATAAAAACAACCAAGACAGAAAATTATTATAAAAACCAACGGTAACAGGTAGAGATAATGTACCTCAGACAAAATAAAAAGTATGTATTTTTATAAAGTATGTATTTTTATAAAAAGGAAGAAAACCCATGAGTCTCATTGAGACCCCTAGGGGTCATGGTGTCCAGTATTGTGATCCACTTGCACTCTCTTTGTGCAAGGAGGCGTTGAATATCGCCTCCTCTAATTCCACATTGGACATGATCAATCCCCCGCACCAAGAGAGACTTGGGATCACATTTGTGGAACTGCAAAAAATGACGCGGTAAAGTTTTTAATTGTGCTATGTCAGTGGCACTTTCAGCCGCCATTATATCACGTACATGTTCCCGCGTTCGTGTGCCCAGGCATCTGGATGTCATTCCTATGTATACTTTAGGACAACTGCATCTTGCGTAATATATTACCTGGGTAGTTCCACAGGTAATATGAGAATTAATAGAAAAAATCTTTTTGCCGTCTGACGATGCAAATTCTGTTGTACGACAAACATTACTGCAAGCTATGCAGTTGCCACATGGGAAGCATCCCCTGGGTAAACCACGTGAACCAAAGATATTTTGCTTAGGCATTGGGACATAATGGCTTGATACAAGCAAATCTTTTAAATTTCTACCACGTCTGGAAGTCATAGATGGATACTTAGTCAAATATTTCGATAAAGTTGGATCCATTAGGAGAATGTCCCAATGTTTTTGTAAACAATTTCTCATTGAGACCCATTCTCCATTATATGTGGATATGAAACGGACAATATCTTTATCTTTATTCGTCTTAGTCCGTGGGCATAACAGATTCTCTCTTGATTGATATTTAGCCCTTTCATATCCTCTCCTAATGGATCTGTTACTGTATCCCCTTGCTTTAAATCTAGATTTCAGATCCTCCGCTTGCAATTCAAATCTGGCAGTTGAAGAGCAGATACGCTTCATCCTCAGATGCTGACCCACCGGGATGGCATTTATTGTAGAGTAGGGATGACTTGAATCCGCATGCAGCAGAGAGTTAACAGCTGTGGGCTTCCTGTACACATCAGTCTGCAAATAACGATTCTCATCCACCTCAATCTTTATGTCCAGGAAGTCCACCGCCACTCTACTCATTTGGTAGGTCAATTTGATATTGTACTCATTAACATTCAATTGCTGCATAAATTTATGCAACATGTCCTCTGATCCTTGCCATATGATGAATAAATCATCAATATAGCGCAGCCAGCACTGCACATGGTCAGCGACCCGCGCACCTCCCCCACCAAAAACCTCTCTTTCCCAGAAACCCAGGAAGAGGTTGGCGAAAGAAGGCGCACAGGCCGCGCCCATGGCAGTGCCGCATTGTTGCAGATAAAAGATATCCTTGAAGACAAAAAAATTTTTTGTCAAAATGAATGTCAACAATTCAACAACAAGATCACAAATAGCATCATCCCAGTTGCTTGCATCTAAGAAGAAGCGAACCGCCCGTAAGCCATCATCATGCAGAATACATGTGTAAAGAGACTCTATATCAGCAACCACCAACCACATATCTTCCTCCAATTGAATCCCATTGATCCTACATAGGACGTCCGATGTGTCCCGGGCATAGGAGGGAAGCGACTCCACAATAGGTTTTAAATAGAAGTCAACAAACTTGCAAATAGGATCGCTTAAACCCCCCACCCCCGAGACAATCGGACGGCCAGGAGGGTCAATGGGATTTTTGTGTATTTTGGGGATAAAATACAAAGTCGGAACTTTGGGTTTTTTAGTTAGAAGTCCATCCACAATTTTTTGGGGTATTATTCCCTTCTCAAACGCATTCATTAGAATAACTTCCAATTCATGTTTGAATTTGTCAATGGGATTGCAGTCCAATTTATGATATGTTTGTTTATCTTTCAGATGTCTAAGTGCCTCTCTCTCATAAAGGTCCTTGGGCCACAAGACTATGTTTCCCCCCTTGTCTGCTGGTTTTATAACAATATCGTCATATGTCCTTAATTTCTCAAGAGCAAATCTTTGTTTAGACGTCAAGTTGTCACATCTACGTCTACTAGATATATTTTGGAAGTCCTGTAATACCATTTTTGTGAAGACTTCCACCGCCGGACACAGAGACAAAGGGGGAAACCTAGTCGATCTGGGATAGCAATTTTGAGGAAAAATATTTTTTGTACCTGAAGATTGTTCTTCCATAAGATCCTCAAGTGCCATAAGCGCCTCACGTTCTATATTCTCTATTGCTGGCATATGGATATCTTTTTCGTGTAATTTTTTCAAAATTAGTTTCCTTGAGAAGAGGTGTAAATCTTTTGTAGCTGTAAAGAGATCAAAATTATTAGTTGGAGAGAATGATAAACCTTTCTCCAATATCTCCAGCTGGTCATTAGAAAGAATATGACTAGACAAATTAATTACCTCCAGACCCTTCTTTTCTTTTTTATTTTGCTGATTGACTTGAGAGGTTTTACGTTTAGTAGCTTGTCTTTCACGGTTAAAACCGGAGTTGCGTAAGTCATAATATTTTGGATGTGATCTATTAGATCCTTCACTTGATGTTACCGATACAGTAGAGGCAGATCTGGCACGAGAGGATCCTCGGGCATGATATGGTTTTCTATTCCATCTGTATACCATGTTAGATTGTTGATCACTCATATCCCGTTGGAATTTCTTTGATTTATTTTCACAGATACTTTTCTCCCATTTGACAAATTCATTTTCAAGTTCAGTATTAAACCTAACCAAAGCCTCATTTGACAAATCCTGTTTTAATTGATTTTGCAGTCCACAATATCTTTATCCAGATTTTCCAAAGTAATCTGATTATTGGATGCCAACAGCTCCATGAATCCCCTGGAGCATGTTGTAGCCAAATCTTCCCATTTTTGGCGAAAGATGAGGTCATCAACCTCAAATGAGGGAAACACTTGAACCCTAAGACCTCTGGGTATTAATCCTTTCTCAAGGTACTTGTTTAAAAAGGCCCGGTTCCACCAGGTCCTCATACGTTTATTCAAGACATCTTTTAATTTATTAAAAATGTGCTGTTTGTCTCTACCATTACCCATTGGCAAAACCCCTGGATCATCACAGAAAACATCATTTAACTGTGTCAGCCACGTCTGTTCACGGGCTTTATAATCCATATTTGAACTGGCTTTGAATGCTGTGAAAAACACAGAAATAATCAATTGCAAATGGAAAATACCAGCAAAAAAACAACAAATGCCCATGCTACAAGGCGACTCAATATAATACTACAGTAAAGGAGGAACAACGAGTATATGTAGCCAAAAATGCAATGAAATCATTGTATTTATCAAAAGATTAAACTTTAATAAATATTTGTAATACAAACATCATATATTAAACAACATACATGGGCATATATCAATGTCATGTGACTAACTCCATGGGTCAATATAATGACCAAGAGAAGCGGGACCCAAAATATGAATAACACATGTACTGTTCAAAAAAGATCATTTAAGAGAGTTAAAGTATGTTTAGAAACACATGTTATCCAATAATAGGGAATTAAATAATAATAAGTTTCCTAAAGCTCATAATTCCAATACCGCTAGGTAAACAACCTCCCATAGACACAAAAGAGCGCCTTTAAAATCCAGTGCACAGTAGAGAAAAAATATGTAATGAGATTAGTGCAAAATAATTACCCATAGTGGTGTATATGGAGTCCCGTCTGGACCTTGGTCATGTACCCCGACGCGCATATTGCTAAACCACTGACTGATTTAACTAAGAAGGGTGCTGATGTGCTGAATTGGTCTTCAGAGGCTGTTTCGGCCTTTCAGGAGCTGAAGCGGAGGTTCACTTCTGCTCCGGTTTTGCGGCAACCAGATGTCTCACTTCCTTTTCAGGTGGAGGTAGACGCTTCAGAGATTGGTGCAGGAGCTGTTTTGTCCCAAAAAGATCCGGTGTCGTCTAAAATGAATCCCTGTGCCTTCTTTTCCCGAAAGTTCTCCCCATCTGAACACAACTATGATGTGGGGAATCGGGAATTGTTAGCCATGAAATGGGCATTTGAGGAGTGGAGACATTGGTTGGAGGGAGCTAGACATCAAGTTGTGGTCCTCACTGACCACAAGAATTTGATTTACCTAGAGTCGGCTAAACGCTTGAACCCTAGACAGGCTAGGTGGGCCTTGTTTTTTACACGTTCTGATTTTGTGGTCTCTTTTCTTCCTGGAACTAAGAATGTCAAGGCAAACGCCCTCTCTAGGAGCTTCTTTGCTGATTCTCCTGTGGTGACCAAGCCTGCTACCATCTTAGGTGAAGGGGTAGTTCTTTCTGCCATCTCTCCTGATTTGAGACTTGCTCTGCAAGAGTTCCAGGAGGACAAACCTGAGCGTTGTCCCAGTGGAAAGTTGTATGTTCCTGACCAGTGGAAGAAGAGAGTGATGTCTGAAGTTCATTGCTCTGCATTGGCTGGTCATCCAGGTATTTTTGGTACTAGAGATCTGGTGAGTCGCTCTTTTTGGTGGCCCACCTTGTCTCATGATGTCAGGAATTTTGTGCAGTCCTGTGGGACTTGCTCCCGGTCTAAATCTTGTTCTCGCTCTAGTGGGTTGTTGATGCCTTTGCCGATCCCCAGGAGGCCATGGACCCATATTTCAATGGATTTCATCTCTGATATGCCGGTCTCTCAAAGAATGACTGTTATTTGGGTGATTTGTGATAGGTTCTCTAAGATGGTTCATCTTGTACCACTCCCTAAGTTGCCGTCTTCCTCTGAGTTGGTGCCCCTGTTTTTGCAACAGGTGGTTCGCTTGCACGGGATTCCTGAGAACATTGTATCTGACAGAGGAGTTCAGTTTGTGTCTAGATTTTGGAGGACTTTCTGTTCCAAGTTGGGAATTCAGTTGTCCTTCTCCTCTGCTTTTCACCCTCAGACCAATGGGCAGACAGAGAGAACAAACCAGACCTTGGAGTCGTATTTGAGATGTTTTATTTCCGCTGATCAGGATGATTGGGTTTCATTTTTGCCCTTGGCCGAATTTGCTTTAAATAATAGAGCTAGTTCTGCCACTTTGATGTCACCTTTTTTTGTAACTTTGGGTTTCATCCTCGATTTTCTTCAGGGCAGGTGGAGCCTTCTGCCTGCCCAGGTGTTGACACTGTGGTGGAGAGAATGCACCAAATCTGGGACCAAGTGGTGGATAAGTTATCTCTCTCCCAGGAAAAGGCCCAGCGGTTTTCCAATCGACATAGGACCATTGGTCCTCAGTTTAAGATTGGTGATATGGTGTGGTTATCATCAAAAAATATTGCTATGAAGGTGGCTTCTCCTAAGTTTAAGCCTAGATTTATTGGACCTTACAAGATTTTTGAGATTATTAATCCGGTCTCTTTTCGTTTGGCTCTTCCTGTCACATTTAAAATCCATAATGTGTTCCATAAGTCCTTGTTGAAGAGGTTTGTTGAACCAGTTGTTCCTGGGGTGGCACCTCCGGACCCTGTATTGGTTGAAGCTAACATGGAATATGAGGTAGAGAAAATACTGGATTCCTGTCTGGCTAGACGGAGACTCCAGTATTTGGTTAAGTGGAAGGGTTATGGTCAGGAGGATAATTCCTGGGTCTCTGCCTCTGATATTCATGCCAAAAGATTGGTGCGTGCCTTTCATCGGGCTCACCCTGATCGCCCTGGTGGTGTGGTTGAGGGTTCGGTGACCCCTCCTCAAGGGGGAGGTACTGTTGTGAGTTCATTTTCCCCTTCGTCACTGAGGTCTGGTGAACTCCCTATTCTGGTAAAGGAAGGTAATGAGCCTGATTATCAGGCACCTGAGCCTAATGATGATGACTGGCTGAGTGGAGTCACGGACTGGATATAAGGCTGCCGACGCACTTCTGCCCTGCGGGTGATTTCTCTGTGGACTTCTAGGAATCCAGTCTGATTCCTGCTCCTCTAAAGCTAAGTTTTCTGCTTTGCCTTTTAGCATTTGTGTTTTGTTTTTGTTTGCCTTGCTTTTCTGGATTCTGCCATTCCCTGCTGGGGTGAGCTGATTCTCCTTTTGCCGATTGCTCAGTCTTCAGAATATTCCTGAGTACTGACATAGTCTTTTTGAAGCCTAGCGTCTTCAGGGCCTTTTTCACTGTCAGTCTGTTGGCTCTTATTTTCATAGGACTTTTCACGGATTGCAGACAGCAGCCTTCCTGTCCTTTCCTATCTAGTTAGCTTGGGCCCCGTCTTTGCTCAGTCTATCTTTCTGTCTGTGTTGTGTTCTTTCTTCTTGCTTCACCGTCATTATATGTGGGGGGCTGCCTTTTGCTTTGGGGTCTGCTCTGGGGCAGTTTAGATTTCCCTTTCTGTCTTTAGGCTATTTAATTCTCCGGCTGTGATCGAGGGGTCTAGGGCATCGTAGGAACCCCCCACGGTTACTGCTAGTTGTGTTGATAGGTTCACGGGTCTGCAATCCGATAGCTGCCAACCTCTCTGGTTTTCTGGACTTAGCTAGCATTTCTGTTTTTGCCTCCTACGGTGACTCAATCATAACAGTCCTAACAAAAAAATTATGTTTTCAAAATTGTGCTGATGTAAAGTAGTCATGTGGGAAATGTTATTTATTAACTATTTTTTGCGACATTACTCTGGGCGCAAAAATTAAAAGTTTGAAAATTGCACAATTTTCTGAATTTTTACCAAATTTCTGTTTTTTCCATAAATAAATGCAAGTTATATCGAAGAAATGTTACCACTAACATGAAGTACAATATTTCATGAAAAAAAGTCTCAGAATCAGTGGTATATGTTGAAGCATTCCAGAGCTATAACTTCATAAAGTGACAGTGGTCAGAATTGTAAAAATTAGCTTGGCCATTAAGTACCAAATTGACTCCGTTCACTAAGGGGTTAAATTGTATCTAAGTTGTTGGGCGGCAGCAATATATTTAATTAGACCCACTGTCATTAAGGGATTGCAAATTTAGTTTAAGATTTTAGTTAATGATATGTTCGTGCCCTGGGGCGGGCTGGAGGGGGCTCTTTATTTGGTGCTCTGATTAGGTATTCGTAATGCAGACGGCTGACAGGTCACTGATAACTCAATGACCTGCCCGCTAGTTTGCATAATGAGTATCTGTACATGCCTAAAAAAAAACTTTCTGCAGGCAGGTGCCAGCCATGGCACCTGCTCTGCAGCATAATCACATTTCATGTCCCAATAATACATGTTCTTTATGTTATTCAGCTAGAAAAAAAAATCAATTTGAAAATAGCACCTGCCGTACCTGTGCAGCAGCAATTATTGGTGTATATGGCTGTGATCCGATAGCTGCTACTATGCATGTGCCGGCCATGCCATCTTACTGGAGAAGAAAACAAAATTCCCCCTCCAAGATGGCACCTCCTGACAAAATAGTCGCCAAATAAGTCTTAAAGGGAACATGAACTGGTCAAATGCTAAGATCAACACTGAAATATCTTCAAAACCATCCAAAGATCCATCATGACTAAAACAGTAATTATAGAGAATAATAGAAGATTTAATTACTGCCTACTCAATTTCACGATCCATTTGTATGGTGCTAAAAAAATCTGCCATCTTGACTGTGAAGAGGTTAGCAGCTAAGTCAAAACTACAGTAGCCTGAAACTGCAGATCCCCCTCCACCCTATTTATTTGAATAGGTGGAGGACCTGCAGTACTCGACTATGGCCACTATACAAATGATGAAGCTGCTGTATTCCTGCAGCATCTGAGAACTTACGGTCTGTCAGCGGTGTCAGTAACAGCTGATCCTTATATAATTCTGTGCCTGCCTCAGATCTTCCATTGTTTGCGTCCTTCATGTTGAATTCCTTTTTCCATGTATTTTTCTGAACTAATGGATCAAGATGTTATGATATTATTTGCTAAAAGATTTTTTGTAATTTTTATATAAAACGGGTTTTTGTACTCCTTTTTCTCCTTATTTGTATCCAAGCCTTGTACATGTACAGCCATGGCTGTGTAGGTTCTTGTCTCTGATCAATCATCCCTAACACTAGCAAATATGGAGACCCCTTGTGTCTAACCCTAAATTAGCCCTTACATGAAATGGGTTTCCACAATGCTAAAATCCATCATTTGACCTTTTTTCCACGTATATGAAACATGGATTACTCATGTATATTAAAATACAGACACAAGGATAAAAAAAGCAACTTAAATGACAAACTGACAAAAACAGAATGCTTTAATTGTACATAAAATTTCATGGATTTGTGAATGAGTTCTGAGTTCTGTTTGTATATTGTAGTCTTTTTTGAAGAGGTTGGTTTTCAGGTTGCTCTGGAGAAATTTGAAGGTCAAGCGGGACAATCTCATTAGTTAAGGCCTGTTTCACACATCAGTTTTTTCTGTCAGTTGTAATCCGCCAAAATGGTGGAAAACGGATCCGCCTGAGTACAGACATCAATGTGTGCTACCAGACCGTTTTTTTTATGGATCCGGCGAAGGAAGACATTTAAAGGAACCACTGTCGAGAGAGAGAGATTTTTTCTCAGCCGCCAGATTGGGATTTAGGGTTAAATTTACTGCAAACGCGATTCTGCTGGGCATGCGCAGTGTAAAGTGTGGATCCGGCCAGCCAGAAAAACGTTGCATTGTCCGTCCAGTCTTGTCAGTGGATGCCAAAATCTTGGCGGATCCACAAAAAAACGGATCCAATGGATGCCCATCCGTCAAGATCCGCCGGTAATGCAAGTCTATGGGGAAAAAAAAGGATCCGACAAAAAAAATGGCGGATCAGTTTTTTTTGCAAAACGGCAGATCTTGACTGATGGAGACAAACGCAAGTGTGAAACAGGCCTAAGATAGTAGTTTCCATAGCATAAGGCTGTGTGCACACGTTGCAGATTTTTAGCAATGTTTTTTCGCCTCGTTTTCACGGCGAAAAAAAGCGGCAAAAATGCTAAAAATCCGCAACACATTGTATTAAATGGCATTCCGCACATGCTGTGCTAATGCTGCATATTTATCCATGGCGGAATCGCATCATGGCAAAATACACAGCATGCTCATTCTTTTTGTGGAATCACGGGGTTCCGCACACATAGGAATGCATTGTTCCGCTTACTTTACGCATGTGGCTATGCCCACCTTGTGCAAAGTAAGCGGAAAATATGTGGATGGTACCCAGGGTCTGGAGGAGCGGAGACTCCTGGGTACCATATCCCTGGTAAAAAAAGAATTAAAATAAAAAATCATGATATTCTCACTTTCCAGCATCCCCCGCAGCATTCCCCATCCTCACGATGCTCCCGGCAAGTCCCGTTCTCAGTGATGCCTTGCGACAATGACCTGTGATGACGTAGTGGTCTTACGAGATGCTATGTCATCTGGGGTCATTGTCGCAAGGCATCGCAGGGAACGGGAGTTGCCGGGAGCATCGCTGAGGCCTGGGAACGCTGCAGGGAGGTGAGAATATCACGATATTTTTTTTTATTATTATTTTTAACATTATATCTTTTACTACAGATGCTGCATAGGCAGCCTCAATAGTAAAAAGTTGCTCACACTTGTCAAACACTATGTTTGACAAGTGTGACCAACCTGTCAATTAGTTTTCCAAGCGATGCTGCCGATCGCTTGAAAAAAGCTAGCATTCTGCAAGCTAATTACACTTGAAAAACGCTAGTTTTTCACGTGAATTCCGCATGCGGATTTCCAGCGAATTTTTCCTTAGGGGTGCAATGGAGGAATTTTGGAGATGATAGTGAGGAGCAGACAGGAAGAGATTACTTATTATCAATCAGCCTTTCTAACATAATTGATTAATGTAATTAATTCATTATTTGTTTTAATGTACGTGGAACCAAATAGTGAATGGCTTAGGCTAGCTTCCCATTTGCGTCTTTGCGCGCAGCGTGTCGTCCACAACTGCAAACGCATGCAAAAATGCATGCAAACACATGCTAATGCGTTTGCGGTTGCGTTCGATAGGACAATGCTTTTTCCACTTGAATTTCCTGGACACAAGCCACGCCCAATTTGCGTGTCTTATGTTAATTCTGGCATACGCTTGTGTATGCAAATGCAAAGCGTACGCATGTAGTTGCATACCCTTGTGCTCTCGTAGAGAGTAATGCGGGGTTTTTACGCACTTCATCAGCAGTCATCCGCATGACCATGGATTATTGACGCCACAAAATATGCAATATGATGCGTTCGCCGCACACCGCGAAATGATGCAACCATACGCAAAGGCATGCAAGCGCATGTCCTTGCATACACCATGTTAAAGTGCGTGACGCATGCGGATGTATGCTTATGAAATGCTGTTGACACAACCGCAGATGTGAAACCGGCCTTAGTTTGTACTTACAGTTCCTTTTAAAAAAAAGACTGATGAATGTAGAGTTAAAAATCAGTATTTTAAAAATATTTTAAGAGAAGTGCTTACCACTATTACATTAACACCAGCTGTGCAGAAAGCTAACAGGAAAAGACTTTAATAATGTCTAAACCTGTCTTGTCTCATCTGGACAAAATATATATTTTGATACTTAACCATACATTGAAAAATGCTTTATGCTTTCAATATATTTTCAATATACAGTTGGGATAACAAAGCCGATTGTCATCTATATTTCGTAACTTATTTGAGCTATAACCAGAGTTTACCATTGGCATTTCTAAATCTTTTCATTGCTGTTAGAAATATGAACATGAAAAACTGACATCGGGGTCGATTTAGCAATTTTGTAATAAGATTTCAGTGTAAATACAAAAAGAAATATATGGCATTTGGGTAAAAATTCCATATTTTTAAAGACCCAGTACAATTGTTTCCAAAATGCAAGGAATATGTTGAAAGAAGTAGGTAAGGATTCATGGCTATTGGGTAGGGTTTTATTTATGAATAGTTTGAAGTACCTTCAAACTGAGAAAGTGGAGCGAACAATATAAAACCTGACCTTGTATTGATAAAACTAGCACACATGGGATTTGGAAAAACATTGGTATTTAGCTAGTTTAGTATGCCAGTATTATCTCCTCCACTGAGTTTTCATAAAATGGCTACTTGTATGAAATTGTCTTTCATAGGCATGTATAAGTTGGCATCTCTACGACTGTTGATCGGAAGTTTCCTGTGTAGAAATAAGACACATTTCCCCAAAGCACAGCATAACATCATGTAAGCAAGTTTTTAAAAGATCATTGTCAATCTGAATCCACTTTTGAAGGGTGAATTGAGTGATTTTGGTGTGTATGAATTTGACCTGTTGGTCAATGATGCCTTTCTGTGATCTTGGAAATACTGTTCCCTACTCATACATTTGTGATCTATGTATGCCTTTATGGAATTCAATACTGAACTCTTGACACAGCTAATGTCTTCTTCTTCCTTCAAACATTTAACCCCTTTTTGACAAGGCGAATTTCCGCTATTGAGCTTTTAAGTTTTTATCCTTTTCTTTCAAAAGCTATAACATTGCTATTTTTCCACTGACATAGTCATGATAGAGCTTGTGTTTTTTTACTTGTGAACAACAGCATCCATTTTACCATACAAAGTACTAGAAAATGTTAAAAATCAAAGTGAGATAAAGTTGCAAAGAAAACTCATTCTGCAATTTTTTTTTTGATCTTGGTTTTTACAATGATCATGGTGCAATAAAAATAACCTGTAATATAATTCTCCAGGTAAGTAAAATTATGGAGATACCAAACATACATAGTATTTTATTTTAATTGATGAAAATAACATTAGAAATTCATAAAAAGACCAACTTACTTTGGTCGCTATTTCCCAAAACCCATAACCGTTTCATTTTTTGGACGATGGGGCTAAGTGAGGGTTTGTTTTTTGCCCCACAAGCTTTTTATTACTTGCTTTTGCAGTGTTGTGGGGTCCAAAAAAAACATGTTTTTCTTTTTGTATTTTAATCAACTGGGTAAATTAATTTTAGTTTTTCATGATTGATCTTTTCCATACACTGCAACACCACATCTAGTAAGTGTATTTTTTCTTACTTATTTTTACTGAGTGAAAAGGGATGATTCAAACTTCTTTTTTTCGTATTTTTAAAGCCTTTTTTCTTTAAATGTTTATTGTATTTGTTAGTATTCCTAGGAAATTTGAGCTTGTGATCAGACAATTGCTTGTGCTATATACAGAAACACTTTAATATTGCTGTATATAGCAAAAATCACAGTCCCATATGAAGGTCATCCACAGACGGGATCAGTACAACCCTGTCATGACAAGCACAGGGGTCTTTAGCTGATTCTGGGCTATCATCGCAATCCATCAGAACCCTGCAATCAAATTGAGGGTGGGCCAAGGGACGATTAGAATTTTGCATTCCCTGAAAATGCTGCTGTCAGAGATTAACCCCTTAGTGACAGAGCCAATTTGCAGCTTAATGACCAGGGGAATTTTTACAATTCTCACCACTGTCACTTTATGAGGTTATAACTCTGGAATGCTTTAAAGATTCCCGATGATTGAGTGTTTTTTTGTGACATATTTTACTTAATTTTAGCGGTAACATTTTTTCCATATGGCTTGTGTTTATTTATGAAAAAAATGGAAATATGGCAAAAATTTTGCAATTTTCAAACTTTTAATTTTAATGCCCTTAAATCAGAGAGATATGTCACACAAAATACTTAATAAATAACATTTCAAGCACGTCTACTTTACATCAGCACAACTTTGGAAACAATTTTTTTTGTATTTTTTTTGTTAGGTACTTATAAGGATTAACAGTTGACCAGCAATTTCTCATTTTTACAACAAAATTTACTAAACCATATTTTTTGAGACCTTATCACATTTGAAGTCACTTTGACGGGTCGATATGACAGAAAATACCCAAAAGTGACACCATTCTAAAAACTGCACCCCTCAAGGTGCTCAAAACCACATTCAAGAAGTTTATTAACCTTTTACATGCTTCCCAGGAACTGAAGCAATGTGGAAGGAAAAAAATTAACATTTAACTTTTTTTTACAAACATTTTACTTCAGAACCAATTTTTTTATTTTCACAAGTGTAAAAAGAGAAAATGAACCAAAAAATGTGTTGTGCAATTTCACCTGAATACGCCGATACCCCATATGTGGGGGGAACCACTGTTTTGGTGCATGGCAGGGCTTGAAACGGAAAGAGCGCCGTTTGACTTTTTCAATGCAGAATTGTCTGGAATTGAGATCGTACGCCATGTCGCGTTTGGAGAGCCCCTGATGTGCCTAAACAGTGGAAACCCCCAACAAGTGACACCATTTTGGAAACTAGACCCCCCCAAGGAGCTTATCTAGATGTGTGGTGAGCACTTTGAACTCCCAAGTACTTCAAAGAAGTTTATAATGCAGAGCTGTGAAAATAAAAAAACAATTTTTTTCCTCAAAAATGACTTTTTAGCCCAATATTTTTTATTTTCACAAAGGTAACAAGAGAAATTGGACCACAAAAGTTGTTGTGCAATTTGTCTTGAGTACGCCAATACCCCATATATGGGGGTAAACCACTGTTTGGGCGCATGGCAGAGCTCAGAAAATAATTAGCGCCGTTTGACTTTTTCGATGCAGAATTGGCTGGAATTGAGATCGAACTCCATGTCACGTTTGGAGAACCCCTGATGTGCCTAAACAGTTAAAAAACCACAAGTGACACCATTTTGGAAACTAGACCCCTTAAGGAACTTATCTAGATATATGGTGGGCACTTTGAACCCCTAAGTGCTTCAGGGAAGTTTATAACACAGAGCCGTGAAAATAAAAATATTTTTTTCCTAAAAAATGATTTTTTAGCCCCTAATTTTTTTATTTTCCCAAGGGTAACAGGAGAAAATAGACCCCCAAAGTTGGTGTGCAATTTGTCCTGAGTATGCTGGTGACCCATATGTTGGGGTAAACCACTGTTTGGGCACACGTTGGGGCTTGGAAGGGAAGGAGCACCGTTTGACTTTTTGAGCGTAAAATTGGCTGGAATCAATGGTGGCACCATGTTGCGTTTGGAGACCCCCTGATGTGCCTAAATAGTGGAAACCCCTCAATTCTAATTCAACCCTAACCCCAACACACCCATAACCCTAATTCCAACCCTAACCATAACTCTAATCACAAACCTACCCCAACACCATCCTAACTTTAATCCCAACCAAAACCATAACACTAACCCTAACCACAACCCTAACCCTAATCCCAGCCCTAACCATAACCCTAACTACAAACCTAAGCCCAACACACCCCTTTCCCTAATTCCAACCCTAACCCTGATTCCCACCCTAACCCTAATTTCAACCCTAACCCTATTTCCAACCCTAATCCTAATTCCCACCCTAACCCTAATTCCAACACTAACCCTAACCCTAACTCCAACCCTAACTCTAACCCCAACTTTAGCCTATCTCTACCCCAATGGAAAAATGAAAATATATATATTTTCTTTATTTAATTATTTTTCCCTAACTAAGGGGGTGATAAAGGAGGGGTTATTTACTATTTTATTATTTTGATCACTGTGATAAACCCTATCACAGTGATCAAAATGTACCTTGAGTGAATGAATGAAATCTTGACCGATGCCGGCCAGCAGATCTCAGCAGGCGCACTGCGCATGCCCCCACCATTTTGTTCCCGGAAGAACATGGCAGTGCCCTTGGAGGGGAAGCACAAAGGCCGAGGACCACCGGGAGGTACCAAGGGGATCGGGGACCCCATTTCTCTCTCCTCTGATGTGCGATCACATCAGAGGAGAGAGTAATTAAATAACACATAGGACTTTTTTTCCAGTTGCCATTATGCGGTTATCTCCTTAACCCCTAAGGGTGGTTTGCACATTCATGACCGGGCCAATTTTTACAATTCTGACCACTGTCCTTTTATGAGGTAATAACTCTGAAATGTTTCCATGGATCCTGGTGATTCTGACACAGTTTTCTCATGACATATCGTACTTCATGCTAGTGGTAAAATTTCATTCAAATAACTTGTGTTTATTTGTGAAAAAAATGGAAATTTGGTGAAAATTTTGAAAATTTTGCAATTTTCCAACTTTGAATTTTTATGCCCTTAAATCACAGAGATATGGCACACAAAAAAATTAATAAGTAACATTTTCCACATGTTTACTTTACATCAGCACAATTTTGGAACCAACATTTTTTTTTGGTAGGAAGTTATAAGGGTTAAAAGTTGACCAGCGATTTCTCATTTTTACAACACCATTTTATATTTATGGACCACATCACATTTGAATTCATTTTGAGGGGTTTATATGATAGAAAATACCCAAAAGTGGCACCATTCTAAAAACTGCACCCCTCAAGGTGCTCAAAACCACATTCAAGAAGTTTATTAACCCTTCAGGTGTTTCACAGGAAATTTTTGAATGTTTAAAAAAATGGACATTTAACTTTTTTTCACAAAAAAATTACTTCAGGTCCAATTTTTTTATTTTACCAAGGGTAACAGGTGAAATTGGACTGCAAAAGTTATTGTGCAATTTCTCCTGAGTACGCTGATACCTGATATGTGGGGGGAACCACTGTTTCGGTGCATGGCAGAGCTCAGAAGGGAAGGAGCGCCTTTTGACTTTTTTAATGCAAAATTGGCTGGAATTCAGATCGGACAACATGTCACGTTTGGAGAGCCCCTGATGTGCCTAACAGTGGAAACCCCCCACAAGTGACCCCATTTTAGAAACTAGACCCCCCAAGGAACTTATCTAGATATGTGGTGAGAACTTTGAACCCACAAGGGCTTCACAGAAGTTTAAAACGTACAGTCGTACAATTAAAAAATCATATTTTTTCCACAAAAATGATCTTTTCACCCCCAATTTTTATTTTCCCCAGGGTAACAGGACCCTAAAACTTATTGTGCAATTTGTCCTGAGTACGCTGATACCCCATATGTGGGTGTAAACTACTATTTGGGTGCATGGCAGAGCTTGGAAGGGAAGCAGCGCCATTTTACTTTTTTGGCTGGAATTGAGATCGGACACCATGTCGTGTTTGGAAAGCCCCTGATGTGCCAAAACAGTAGAAACCCCACACAAATGACACCATTTTGGAAACTAGACCCCCCAAGGGCTTCACAGAAGTTTATAACGTACAGCCGTACAATTAAAAAATCATATTTTTTCCACAAAAATGATCTTTTCACCCTCAATTTTTATTTTTCCAAGGTAGCAGGACCCCAAAAGTTATTGTGCAATTTGTCCTGAGTACGCTGATACCACATATGTGGGGGTAAACCACTATTTGGGCGCATGGCAGAGCTCGGAATGGAAGCAGCACAATTTGACTTTTTTGGCTGGAATTGGGAATGGACGCCATGCCGTGTTTGAAAAGCCCCTGAAGTGCCTAAACAGTGGAAGCCCCCCACAAATGACACCCCATATTTTTTCCACAAACATGATCTTTTAGTCTTTAGTCCCCAATTTTTTTATTTTCCCAAGGGTAACAGGACCCCAAAAGTTATTGTGCAATTTGTCCTAAGTACGCGGATACCCCATATGTGGGGGTAAATGACTATGTGGGCGCATGGCAAAGCTTGGAATGGAAGCAGCACCATTTGACTTTTTTGGGGCTGGAATTGAGATTGGATGCCATGTCGCATTTGGAAAGCCCCTGATGAGCCTAAGCAGTGGAAACCCGCCACAACTGACCCCATTTTGGAAACTAGACCCCCCAGGGAAATTATCTAGATGTGTGTTGAGAACTTTGAACCCCAAGTGCTTCACAGAAGTTTATAATGCCCGGGAATGATAATAAAAAAAATCATATTTTCTCCATTTTTTTTAATTTCCCAATGGTAACAGGAGAACAAAAGTTGTTCTCCAATTTGTCCTGAGTATGCTGATATCCCATATGTGGGAGAGAACTACTATAAGGGAACATGTCGGGGCTGGGAAGGGAAGTAGTGACGTTTTGGAATGCAGACTTTGATGGAATGGTCTGCGGGGTGTCATGTTGCGTTTGGAGAGCCCCTGATGTGCCTAAACTGTGGAAACCCCCACAAGTGACCCCATTTTGGAAACTAGACCCCCCCAAGGAACTTATCTAGATGTGTGGTGTGTGGTGAGCGCTTTGAACCCCCAAGTGCTTCACAGAAGTTTATAACGTAGAGCCATAAAAATAAAAAAATCATATTTTTTTCCACAAAAATGATATTTTTGCCTCCATTTTTTTATTTTTCCAAGGGTAACAGGAGAAATTGGACCCCAAATGTTGTTGTGCAATTTGTCCAGAATAGGCTGATACCCCATAGGTGGGGTTAAGCCACTGTTTGGGGCATGGCAGAGCTTGGAAGGGGAGGAGCATTGTTTGACTTTTTCTACGCAAAATTGGCTGGAATTGAGATCAGATGCCATGTTGCATTTGGAGAGCCACTGATGTGCCTAAACAGTGGAAACCTCCCAATTCTAACTCAAACCCTAACCCCAGCACACCCCTAACCCTAATCTTAGCCCTAACTCTAGCCCTAGCCCTAACCCTAACCTTAGCCCTAACCCTAGCCCTAACCCTAACCCTAGCCCTAGCCCTAACCCTAACCCTAGCCCTAGCCCTAACCCTAGCCCTAATGGGAAAATGGAAATAAATACTTTTTTATTTTATTATTTTTCCCTAACTAAAAGGGTGATAAAGGGGGGTTTGATTTACTATATATGGTGGGTTTTTATGTTTGGCAGCTGTCATGCTAAAAGACGCTTTTTATTGTAAAAATAGTTTTTGCATCACTACATTTTGAGAGCTATAATTTTTCCATATGTTGACCCACAGAGTCATGTGAGGGTTTATTTTTTGTGAGACGAATTGACGTTTTTATTGGTACCATTTTCAGGCACGTGCCTTTTTTTGATCGCTTTTTATTCCGATTTTTGGGACACAGAATGAACAAAAATCAGCATTTCATGAATTTCTTTTGAGGGGTGCATTTACACCATTCCACGTGTGGTAAAATTGATAAAGCAGTTTTATTCTTCGGGTAAGTATGATCACAGCAATACCTCATTTATGTCTTTTTTTATGTTTTGGCGCTTTTATGTAATAAAAACAATTTTATATAAAAAATAATTATTTTTGCATCACTTTATTCTGCGAGCTATAACTTTTTTATTTTTTTGCTGATGGCGCTGTATGGTGACTCGTTTTTTGTAGGACAAGATGACGTTTTCAGGGGTACCATGTATATTTATATGCGTATTTTTGATCGAGTTATTGCACTTTTTGATTGGTGGTATGATGATAAAGCATTGTTTTTTGCCTAGTTTTTTTTTGAACGGGTTCACTAAGGAGGTTAACTAGTGGGACAGTTTTATAGGGCGGGTTGTTATGGAAGCGGTGATACTAAACATGTGTATTTTTATGGTTTTTGGTTTTTTTATTTACAAAAAAAAGAATTTATTAGGGATTTTTTTAATTATTACTATTTAGGATTTTTTTATAAATTATTTTTACACTTGTTCTTTTTTCACTTTATTATATTGTCCCAATGTGGGACAGCACAGCACAGCACTGTGTCAGATCAGCAATCTGACAGGCGCTGCATAGGCTTCCTGAGAGCAGGCACTGAGGAAACCGCCTCGCTGCAGGCCCCCGAAGGCCCTCGTGGCCATATTGGATCCGGGGAGGAGACCCTTGGAGCAGCACGAGCACATGGTGCTCCTCTGAGGGTCTTAGGAAAGCACGCAGGGAGCCCTTTCCCTGTGCTATTCTTCCCTAATCACCCGGTACAGTGCGATCATGTGTGCCAGGGGTTAATGTGCCAGGGCGGTCCGTGACCGCCCCTGACATACAGTGCCGGGTGTCTGCTGTGATAATCAGTTGACACCCAGCCGCGATCAGCGGCGCCCTCCCCCCAGAGCGCTGCTGATCGCTATGACGTACTATCCCATCCCCAGTCATAAGGGCGGGATAGTGCGTCAAATGGCAGAAAGGAGTTAAAATGCAGTAAAAGTCTGACACTATTCTTCTCAGCAACCACCTGGGAGTCAGAGATGTTCCAGGGGTCTTCCCCATGCTGTTGTCCTTCTATTCAGCACTTTTTCCATTTATTTCAACATTTTCTCTGCCCCACATTCTTCTGCTGTAAAAAAGGTTCTGATTTCCCATTGACTTCCATTACACTCCATATTTAAAATGAGCATTTGAGCATTAGTAGTTGCTCGGTTCAAGTAAGCATTTCAGTGATTGCTTATCACTAGAGATGAGCGACTTTGCCTTTTTTCGGGTCGAGTCGGGTTTCTTGAAACCCGACTTTCGCAAAAGTCGGGTCGAACGAAATCGGCCGATTATTGTGAAAAGTCGAAGGCCGACTGAAACACGAAACCCAGTGCAAGTCAATGGGGAAGCAAAGTCGGCAGGGAGTGGAGGAAAGGAAACACACCTACAGTGCCCTTTTGAATGCCAAAAACATCAATTCTTATTACTGAAGCATTTCAACCTTAATTTACTTCATAATACTAGTTACACACTGAAAAATGGGGGTTATTTGGCTAAATTTGTGGGGGGGTAGGGCTGGCTCCAGGTTTTCATGTGCCCTGGGCCAAAGAGCACCCCTTTAACACATAGCACAACTCATGATGCTCCTATACGGCAGAGAAATAGCGGTATAGTACAATGAAAAATACTTCACTTTTTACATCTCATGACTGATATCCATTTTAAATTCTCCAATAGCTCCAAAAACGGACAGTATATTACTCCATACAGTATTATGGCCACCGCATAGTGCGCTATACAGAGTAATGAGGCCCATATATTTATCCATACAGAATCATTGGTCCCATATAATGTTTGAAACAGTATATGATGAGCTCCACATAATGCTACAGTATATGTATATGATGAGCTCCACATAATGCTACAGTATATGTTGGTCCCCATGGATGAAGCTACACTGTCTTATGGGCCCAAATAATGCTCTATATATAATGGGCCCCATTTCTAATGCTCTAGTGTATAATGGTCCCTGTAAATGCTGCTCCAGTGTCTGATGTCCACCTTTGGAATGCTCCAGTGTATGGTGGGCCCCATATATCATTCTCCAGAGTATAGTGCTCCCCAAAAATTGCTGTCCCAACATTGAAACCAATTAAATAAGTCTCCTCAAATAAGTCTCCTCGCTAGGGAATCCCTGTACTAGTCTGGGCGTACAGACGTGATGTCATTGCGCTCTCTGATCACAATATCACTGAAAGGAAACGCGGAAGACGTCATGGCGGTGGAGCAGGGAGAGGTAAGTATTTCAACTTTGCAAGTGCTGTGATCCTGAGCAAGCAGGGGAGGCCCACTCGTTGGCGACGGCACTGGCACAGGGCCCCTCATAGTACGGCGGTGTGTCTGATGGCGGGTGGGCCGAACCTGCACTTTCATCTGCATCTTCCTCTTTGTCACCGTGTAAGGTAGTACAGTATATAGGAAGGGTAACCTGAGTTTCATCAGGGTCAGATTCTGACTGTGTAGAGTGCGAGGGTAATGTAGTGGTCTGGGTCAATTTACCAGCAGAATCATCTAGCAGTGGCTGGGCATCAGTGCACTTGTGGCGCCCCCATGACTACGGTCACCACAGTGGCATAACCTTCCTCCTAGGGAGTGTGATGTCATGCTTGGGAGCAGTGAAGGATCTCTCTAGCAGTTAAACCAACACACAACACATTTCCCACTCCAGGCCAGCAGGGAGACCTCTGAACCTGACTGCTGAGGAGCTGCTCTCTGTGGTCGGGAGGAGGTAAGTTAGGGCAGTCTGTGAAGGGAAAGGGAAGTGTGTGGATGTGAGAAGGGGAGCTGGAGGATGAGCAGAGTTAAGGCTCACTCCTAGCTGGAGCGCATGGTCCGGATTCCGGTCTGCGAGTTTATAGGGACACTGACGTTCCAGCAGCAGAAACCGGAGGAAGTAGCAGCTGTAAATGCTCTGTACCCAACTAAGACTCGGAGGCCCCAGCAGCGACATGTGGGAGCCAGAAGGAAAAGGCTACGGCTGCCTACCATACGAGAAAGTTCCAAGAGAGAGTCAACGGGGGGAACTTCATTGAACTCAGCACTGCGAGTACCTCAGATAAGCGCTAGAACGGAGGCCACACTACCTATCTGCAGAGAGAGAATTCCAGATTGGCTTCCAGGCTGACCAGATCCTTCTCCATCTGTACTCTGGGTCCTTGACGGCATTTACCAAGTCCAGGTAAAGGAAATGCATGACTGTGTCTGTCCTCTTTCTCCTGCGCATGGCGCACGGCTCTGCTACATCCTGCACTGCACACCATCTCCCAACTCTTTCATCTGCCCTGCGACAACGGCCCTACCTGTGCAGGGCTTCTACATCTTACCTGCACCACAACATCTGTCCCAGAGAAGCGCCACTGCAGCACTGGTCAATCTAATCAGAAACCACAGGTGGCGTCACGTATCATTCACCTATAAACGTAATTCACCCCTTTGCATGGATGCGCAGGGCCACGGAACGGGTCACCACCACCGTGACACATCCCTGTGAGACAAAGGCCCGGTACGGATTAACCCCACTGCCCTGGCTGGCCACCCACACTCCATGTCAGATTCATCTTGGACTGGGGAATTCACGATTTGACTTGATAACCCAGGCATGGTATGATAGAAAGAGCTACATGGACTAATGTGAAGTGTGGCCTGCTGCATCATTCACTTTGGGTGGGGTTGCAGGACACAAGGAAAGGGGTTCTTCCTGACCAGGAGTCAGCACTTGACGACTCAGTGCTTGCATTTTTTGAAACTACAGAAGAGGAGGGCATATTTGCTGGAGTCTGTTTCCGCAACGTAAGCCCAAACCAGTTCCTCGTGCTCCGGCTTTAAAAGCGGTTAACCTACTCCCAGAAAAGGTAGCCTTCCAGGCGTTCCGGAGCCAGACCATGACGCAGGCTCAACACCTCCTGCCTTAGCTGCTATTGTGCTTTTGCCACTACCAGCAGATGCACCACCTGCCTCTTCCACCAAACTTCCAAATTTAGCACAAAATAGACATAAAATAACATCAGATATATGGCAATGGCACTGTATCAGAAGCGTACAGCTCTATTCAGTCAAAGGATAATTGTCAATCTCCATATATATTCCATCAGTCACACAGAGACGCTCACAGGCTCAGTATGGATTACACAAGAATATAAAAAGTAGACAAAGTGTACAGTATCAGCAGATAGCAGGTATATATAGCATAGTTTAAACATTAACAATGTATGTCTATATATCAGGAGTAGTGTTGAGCCACCCCGCTAGTGTTTTGGTTCATCGCACAGAAGGCAAGTTCGTTGAATCACATTGAAAACAATGACAGGCAAACACAAACACATACAAACACATAGAAAACAATTACAAAACACCTTAAACGTTGTCCCAAAGCCGACAAAATGCTCAGAAGACAAAAATAACATATGGAAAAGGGCAACTACATTTAGAAAAGAGGTGGAGGAGTAAAAGGAGGAGGTGGAGGAGACATAGATATAGGCTTGTCATGCCCTTATGAAGTCAAGAAAGGCAGGACTAAAAATGTAAAAAACAAACGAAAAAAAAAAATGAAATCGAACACGATCATATACAGTCGGACTTCCCACCAATAAATTATGCCAACTGGTGATCGGGCGGCGTTATTCCCACGAACATCCAAACAGCGTCCATGAAGGCAAAGTGTTTGCTTTCCGGGGGCAGTATGATTGCAAAGCTGAACCTTAAAGGAATGTCCAAAAGGGCACCACCAGGAGTGGAGCCTGTGGCTTCATTGGACTCCACCTGGGAAACCACTACCATGCCACCTCAAGAAAAGATGCACACATTGAAATCTTTGTCGATTCTGTTTGTGGTGTGGTATGTCCGTTTGTAGTTGTGCTAGAGATTTGTCAGCTTTATTCCGTTAACGAACGAGACTCCGGCATGCCCCCGTGATACGCATCAAGCTTACTAGAGGGATACGCGAGGCTCTGGCATGCGAGATCGAGCAATATCAGGTCCATCTTGGCCTTACATGTCCGGGGCTGCATGCATGCTACACTGAAAGGACCAGCTTTTGTCGCTTACAGGTGCTGATAGCCCGCTGAACACCGTTAGTGATGGGGATCTGTGATTCCAATTATTCCCCGCGAACGATGATTTCCCAGTAAGTGCAGGTCAACCGCAATTACGGAATTAGGCCTAACCGGCATTCCTGACAAAATGAAAAAATTACGTGTCCAAAACAAAGGTGCTGTAGCTTGCTTAACAGCTCGGCAGCCGTTCTCAGGCCCAGTATGGATTCGACAAGATTCTAAAAAGTTGATAAAGGGTACAGTTTCACCGGATAACACGTATATATGTAGCATTGTTTACACATTAAAAACCTATGTCTATAGATCAGGAGGCAGGCTCAGACAGTCTCAGGCCCAGTATGGATTAGACGTGATTGGACAAAGGTGAGAAAGGGTAACTTATCACAGGATTACAGGTATGTATAGCATAGTTTACACATTAAAAACCTATGTCTATAGATCAGGAGGCAGGCTCAGACGTTCTCAGGCCCAGTATGGATTTGACCAGATTGTACAAAGTTGAGAAAGGGTACATTATCACTGGATAGCAGGTATATATAGCATACTTTAAAGATTTAATATCTCCGTGTTCTCAGTATGGATTAGACAACAATCTAAAAAGTCGAAAAAAGGAAATGTATTTGAAGCGTAGATCAGTATACACTTTTGGTGGTATTTTTTAATCTTCATTTATATTTCTGTCGCAGTAAGACAGTCCAGACTATCCGCAATAGGAAATGAGATGCATACAATTACTGACATAAAGTCTAGTGAATGCAGAAATCTAGGAATTACTATTCACGGGAAAAACTTCCGTCACAATTCTCAGAGGCGATGCTGACCCTCAATTAATTAGTGTGTGGAGACAGTAATAACCTTTGTTTGTGAAGAAATTCTTGCTGTATCGCAGTACCGTTGATCCCTTCGCAGTTACTCATATCCATCCAATTTTGATCACAGGGAGAGATGTAAACATGGTGCTCACTGCCTATCATGATCTGTCACGTAACTTTGGAGTGCAAAACACAGAAGCCACAGGCCGTAGGCGATTCAATTGGATTGGCATGAGAGGGCACATTTAAAAATGTGCGCTGGAATGTCACACATCTGTGGGTAGGAAAACTGTGAAAGCTGATGACAAACCACCACTGCATCTCATTGCGAGTCGACGTCCATAAGAAATGGAAGCCGTTGATCATCTGAAGCTAGATCCCGGCCAGCGGGACAGGGCATAGCTATGTCTTAACCATCATCTTCTATCAATTCACCAAATTTGTAGTGGCAGTCCCAGTGAAGGATTTCACAGCCCAGACTACACAGCAGAGGAGCAGGGAGAGGTAAACATTGCAAATGCTGGGGCCCTGCCCAAGCAAAGGGGGTACACTCGTGGGCATCGGTACTGGCACTTGGCCCCTCATAGTACGGCGGTGTGTCTGATGGCGGGTGTGCACCCCCACCGTCAGAGACACTTGATTGCACTATGAGGGACCCTGTGCCAGTGCCCGCGCCCAAGAGTCGGCCCACCCACCTGTCCAGGGCAACGGCACGCGCACGGTTGCGTGCGCTAGGTGGTGACTCCGGCCATGGGGGGAGGAGGCAGCCCAGTTAGGGAGGTTTACAAAATGGCATATGTTGATGTGGGACATTCACCTGCTGCTAAAGGTGAAAGTCCGAGGAAGAGAAAGCCATTTTTCTGGCAACCTATGTGTCATCAGGGTAAGGTGTGACAAAATCCTTGGAAACCCATGCATGGTTCATTTTAATGAAGGTTAGATCATCCACATTTTGGGTCGAGAGACGGGTCCTTTTTTCTGTGAGGATTGATCCAGCAGCACTGAAGACTCTTTCCGATAGCACACTTGCAGCTGGGCAAGCAAGCTCCTGTAAGGCATATTGGGCCAATTCAGGCCAGGTATCCAGTTTAGCGGCCCAATAGTCAAATGGGAATGACCTGTGAGGGAGAACATCGATATGGGACGAGAAGTAGTTTGTAACCATAGTTGACAAATGCTGTCTCCTGTCACTTTCAATCGATGCAGTTTTACCAGCCGTGTGAGCGGGACTTGAAAAATCAGTCCACAACATGGTCATGAAACCCCTGTCTCCAACGCCACTTCTGATGTGTGCACCACCAACACCTCTTCCAAGTTGCCCCCAGCCCCTACGGCTCGTGTGAGAACCATCACACTGCTGCTGTGTTCTGGGAATGTCTCAACCAACCGGTTTACCAGAGTTGCTTGTTTGTTAGCCAATATTAGGTCAAGGTTCTCCTGTGGCATGATATTTTGGAATTTGCCTTTATAGCGTGGATCCAGGATGCTGGCCAACCAGTAGTCGTCATCGTTCATCATTTTGGCAATGCGGGGGTCCCTTTTTAGGATCTGCAAGGCATAATCTGACATGTGGGTCAATGTTCCCGGTGTCAATGATGCACTGCGAGTGCTGGGTGGAGGAGCACTTTCTGGCAAATCCACATCACTCCAGTCACGCACAAAGCCTGTACCAGACCTTGCCATGCCAACATTTTCTCTTGCCCCATGAGAAGCATTCTCCTCCCCTAAATAATCATCGCCATCATCATCCTCCTCCTCCTCTTCCTCCACCTCGTCCAGGAGAGGTCCCTGAGCAGACAATGGCTGACTGTCATCAAGGCTTCCCTCCTCCTCTTCCTCATCATCCTCAGCTGCAGACGCCTGCTCCTTAATGTGCGTCAAGGTTTGCATGAGCAGACGCATAAGTGGGATGCTCATGCTTATGATGGCGCCGTCTGCGCTTACCAGCCGTGTGCATTCCTCAAAACACTGAAGGACTTTACAGAGGTCTTTCAGCTTCGACCACTGCACACCTGACAACTCCATGTCTGGCCTCAAAGTGCCTGCCTGTGTATCCTCCCACAAATGCATTACAGCCTGCCTATGTTCGCACAGCCGCTCCACCATGTGCAGGGTGGAGTTCCACCTTGTTGCAACGTCGATAATTAGGCGGTGCTTGGGAAGGTGGAGCAATCGCTGCAGCTTCTGCATACGATTGGAGTGTACGGGCGACCGGCGGATGTGCGAGCACAGTCTTCGAACCTTATGGAGCAAGCCTGTTAACTCCGGATAATTATTGAGGAAGCATTGCACCACAAGGTTCAAGGTGTGAGCCAAGCAAGGTATGTGTCTGAGTTTTGAAAGGGCTATGGCTGCCACAAAATTCCGGCCGTTAACACTAACTACCTTGCCTGCCTCAAGATGTAGACTGCCCAGCCATGACTCAGTTTGTCACTGAAAGTAGTCGGCCAGTACCTCCACGGTGTGTCTGTCGCCCAAACTCATCATCTTCAACACAGCCTGCTGACGCTTTCCACTAGCTGATCGACAGGGGGACACCTCGTGTGCAACATTGGCAGCTGCGGATGGAGTGCTCGTGCGACTGCGCTCTGTGGATGAGCTTTTGCTTCTGGAGGAGGAGGAGGGTCGAACGCCTACAGCCAACTGTTTCCTATACCGTGGGCTAGGCAGCACTGTCCCACCACTGCTGTCCCCTGTGGACCCTGCATCCACAACATTAACCCAGTGAGCAGTGATGGACACGTAACGGCCCTGGCCATGCCTACTGGACCATGCAACAGTTGTGAGGTGCACCTTTACACTCACTGATTGCTTGAGTACATGGACAATGCGGTCTTTCACATGAAGGTGGAGGGCTGGGATGGCTTTGCGAGAAAAGAAGTGGCGACTGGGTAGGTCATAGCGTGGTATTGCGTAGGCCATGAGTTTGCGGAAAGCTGCGCTTTCAACCAAGCGATAGGGCATCATCTCTAACGAGACTAGTTTGGCAATGTGGGCGTTCAAACCCAGTGTATGCGGATGAGAGGACGAGTACTTTCTTGTCCTACTCATAGTCTCTGGTAGGGTGAGTTGGACTTGAGAGCTGCATATGGTGGAACTAGCGGTGGACTTGGCGGACTGAGAGATGGTTGATGATGGTGATGGAGTTGGTGTTCTTTCTGATGGCCTAGATTCAGTCTTTCGTTGCAATAACAGTGTGATTCCCTGACTGATTTGCCCTTGCGATGACAACTCAACATTTGCTGCTGGTGGTGTGCTAACCGGTGGGCTTACAGTGGAGGAAACAATGTATTGTTGCTGACTACCTTCTTTGGGAGCAGTTGCACATGTGGTATGTGAGTTTTGGTAGTCCATCCATGCTTGCAAGTGCATGGTGGTTAAATGTCTTAGCATGCAACTGGTATTCAAATTTCTCAGATTTTTCCCTCGGCTAAAGGTCTTAGCGCACTTCTTACAGATAACCTTTGCCTGATCATTAGGATTTTGTTCAAAAAAGTGCCACATTGCACTCTTCCTACTAGGGAAGACATTTTGAGGCCTTGCACGCTGTGCTATTTTGACCATCTGGCCAAGCTGTCCTGCAACTCTTTTTGTTATTGTAACCTGTTTTTGGACTGCTCCGGGCCTGCCAGATAACAGCTGTTGCGATGTCGATGCCCGCTGTGGATGCTCCTCCTCCTCTTCTGAGCTATTGGCAGCGGCACCCTCTTCCCCCAATAGATGCCAATCTGGGTCAACAACTGGGTCATCCATCACCTCCTCTTCAATGTCATGTGCACCTTCCTCTGTGTCACCGTGTACAGTGGTATAGTATGCGGGAAGGGGCACCTGAGTTTCATCAGGGTCAGATTCTGGCTCAGTACACTGCGAGGACAATGTAGTGCTCTGAGTGAATGTACCAGCAGAATCATCTATCAGTGGCTGTGCATCAGTGCACTCCATGTCAGATTCATCTTGGCCTGGGTAATTCATGATTTGAATTGATAACCCAGGCATGGTATGTGAAAACAGCTCCATGGAGTAATCTGTAGTGTGACCTGATGAATCCTTCGATTTTTGTTGGGGTGAAAGACACAAGGAAAGTTGTGGTTCATGACCATGAGCCTCCAATGACGACTCAGTGCTTTTATTTTTTAAAATTTCAGAAGAGGAGGCGATAGAGCTGGAGGCTGAGTCAGCAATGTAAGCCAAAACTTGTTCTTGAAGCTCCGGCTTTAAAAGCAGTTTACCTACTCCCAGAAAAGGGAGCCTTCAAGGCCTTGTGGAGGCAGACGATGATGCAGGCTCAACACCCCCTGCATTAGGTGCTATTTTGCTTTTGCCACTACCAGCAGATCCACCACCAACACCATCTTTACCAGCTGCCAACCCCCGCCCACTTTCACGGACTCTTCCACCACACTTCCTCATTTTTGGGGAAAATGTCCCCAAAAAACCAACAACTCTATGGTCCTGTAAAGCAAGGTACAAGGTGTATATAGTAGTGGGGAGTATTGGAATCTCTGTAGACTTCAGGACACAGTTGAATACTGTCAGGCCCTGTTTATATTACACCGCACCGTGACAGTCAGATTCTGGATGGTCTTAGAAAGATGTATAGAGGACAGGTGAGAATTGCAATCTCTCTAGACTTCAAGACACAGTTGGATACTGTCAGGCCCTGTTTATATTACACCGCAATGTGACAGTCAGATTCTGGATGGTCTTAGAAAGGTGTATAGAGGACAGGTGAGATCGGGAATCTCTCTAGACTTCAGGACACAGTTGGATACTGTCAGGCCCTGTTTATATTACATCGCAATGTGACAGTCAGATTCTGCATGGTATTAGAAAGGTGTATAGAAGACACGTGAGAATTGGAATCTCTCTAGACTTCAGGACACAGTTGGATACTGTCAGGTCCTGTTTATATTACACCGCAATGTGACAGGCAGATTCTGGATGGTGTAAGAAAGGTGTATAGGGGACTGGTGAGAATTGGAATCTCTCTAGAATTCAGGACACAGTTGGATTCTGTCAGGCCCTGTGTATATTACACCGCAATGTGACAGGCAGAAATTGCCTAGTGTATGACAACCTACAAGGTGTATATAGAATTGGGCAGAATTGGAATCTCCCTAGAGTGTAGGTCTGTAAGAACGGACAAACTCCTCGGCTTTTCCTTACAGAGTCACACATGTATATAGCTTCAATTTGGCCGTGATAACAGCCGTTACACGGTACTGAGAGAGGAGCGTACACGTACACCGCTGTACGGTGTATGTAAAAGTGTCAAGTTCCGTGTTTTTGTATACGGACTGACGCACGCTGTCTCTCTCTAGTTTTGAATGTAATCAAACAGCAAATATACTAAACTGTTTGAAAAACGGACAAAACTATAAGGTGTAGGTCTGTAAGAATGGACAAACTCCTCGGCTTTTCCTTACAGAGTCACACACGTATATAGCTTCAATTTGGCCATGATAATAGCCGTTAAACGGTACTGTGTGAGGAGCATACACCGCTGTACGGTGTGTGATAAAATGAACGCTCACTACCTCACCAGGACAAAACAATACAATTTGGATTGCTTTTAAAAAAGCAGTTTGAACACCAGTGTGCACACAGCAATGCAGCTAGCCATAAAAGGCAGGCTAATCACCACCAGCGCTGCTGCACAAAAGCAAAAATCTTCACCTTTCACTGCACAGTAACTACAGTGAAAAGCGCTATCAGCAGAAGCAGTTTTTTTTTCTTTTTGCCTCCCTAACGCTCTCCCTACAGAATCAGCAGCTGCAGCAGCTCTCCCTATTCTGAGATCAGCATGAGAAACATGGCGGTCGGCGTGCACGCCCTTTTATACCCCCTGTGATGCCCCACAAAGCAAGCCAATCACTTGCATGCCCTTCTCCAAGATGGTGGTGACCGCTGCCTATGTCATCACGTTGCACACAGTGTCCGTTCTTCCTGATTGGCTGCAAAAGGGCGCTAAAGCATCTTTTGAAAAATGGACAAAACTATAAGGTGTAGGTCTATAAGGTTTAGCTTGTGAGCACTAATGGGGGCAGTGACGATAATGAATGTAAAGGACCTTATTTTGAATTTTTGCATATAATTAACTCTGTGTCTGTTTCACAAAGTCTGTCACATGGTGTAACGATTTTTTTGCACACTTTTTTATTAGTTTAATTTGCTAACACTGGGTGTCCGGTACGTGAATGGGTCTGTGCACATTTCAGTGTGTTTCCACAGACCATTTGTCCATGAGCAAATTACACTGACATGTCTATTTTTTAACAGCAGCACAGGTCACAAAACATCCTGTACATGTGCAAACTGATAACACATGGATGGCATTCATGTGTCATTAGTGTGATATGTACCGGCGTCTGGGAAACAGTTGTAATGTTAGTGCTGTTCCCTGGCGCTGGATGCTGAAGACCGCTTTCATCATTCTCCCCTACTCCGCTGATGATCTGCGTCAGCATGGGAAAATGTTGAGAGGTATATTCAACTGATAACAGCGAGAACAGACGGCAGCTGATGGTACTACTACTCACAACAACCTACAGCTGCTGCCACTAATAACATTGAGAGCAGGCGGCACTTGATGGGAGTATACATCAGCCGCCGGCTGTGCTATAAATAAATACATTTAAAAAAAGGTGTGGGTTCCCCTGTATTTTTGATAACCAGCTAGGAAAAATTGACAGCTGCGGGCTGCAACCCTCAGCTGTCCTCTTCAGAAAGGCTGGTTATCAAGGCTAGAGGGTCCCCGATACTGATTTTCCATTACCAGATTGGCACTGACCCCGATATCTAGAGTTCAAATTCTTTGAGCCCTTAGACCAACATAACATCTGCACATTACTTAGGTTATTGAACTTCTCTTTCCGCTCAATATCAGCCAGTCCTCACGGTTAGAACTATGAAACTTATGTCCATCCGTGTCCATATTCATTTTAATACAATAACCTTTAGGCCAACTGTTAGGAACGGCGGAACGCACTAAATAAAAATAATAATAAAGTGCGTTCGCCGCTCGGGGTCCACCGTGCAGTAGGTGATATAATTGCTGCTAAGTGGTGGCAGGAGCAATATGGCGGAAATGCGCACAGGGTTAAACTTCACCCAGGTGCGCAGAGCAATCTCAGGTAATTCACAGAGATGCCAAATAAGTACAAACACAAAAGACTGAGCCTGTTGAGGTCACAGTACTCAGTAAAAATGCACACACGGTATCAGGTCACAGGATTAGCCCAATACGGCGGCACTACATCCGTTGACCTACCATGTGCGGAGCGTCGCAACTGCGGACGCAAAGGGGCTGCTACTGCAGTGCGACAAGGCTAAGACGCAAGCGCAATGTCGGACGCTAGCAGCTGTGGATGTTGGGGAAGGGGTTTTATAATGAGTCATTCACCAGAATCATACATCCGTCCTCATACACACAACAGCAAGTAAGTCTATACTAGCGCATGGCGGAACAGCCATGCGCGCCATTTATAGCAGCCGGGACCTTCCGCAAGCTTCCAGATCTCTGAGATGGACCAATGAGATCTGGAGCGGGACCTGCGCACATGACTCCCGATCTCCAATGGGAGATCGTCCCATGAGCATGCTCAGTAGGAGGACAGAAGGACTTAGCCTTAGGAGAGATTAGGAGAGATTTGCTGCAAGGCAATCTCCTCTGCAATCTCCTCTGCAGTAGATAAACAGCAGGAGACTGCAGAATGTGAGGTTTTGTATCCCTGCGGAGTAGACGCCGTAATCCGATGCCTAACACCAACACAACAATGACACATGAGCACAGTGCATTAACTACAACCTGGTTGGGACATCAGGTTATCCATCCCCCCTCCTCCTGAATAAAATAAATTAATAAAAAAATCAACTTGACACCTTAGATTAACCCCTTATTCCCATATGACGTACTATCCCGTCCATGTGCCCTGGGACTTAATTCCCAGGGACGGGATAGTACGTCATAGCGATCAGCGGTGCTCACGTGGTGAGCGCCGCTGATCGCGGCCAGGTATCGGCTGATTATCACAGCTAGCACCAGGCACAATGTGTCAGGGGCGGTCACGGACCGCCCCGACACGTTAACCCCTTGTATACCGCGATCAAACACGATCGCGGTGTACCGGGGGTTAAAGGGAAGCAGCAATGTGCAGCGCTGATGCGGGGGGCTCTTTCCCTACAGGCCCCTGGATCCAAGATGGCGACGGGGACTTTTGGGGGCCTGTAGGGAGCTGACTTCCTCACTGCCTGCAAAGCGCAGGCATGAGGAAGCCTGCTGCACTACCTGTGACAGATTGCTGATCTGTCACAGTGATCTGTGATGTGACAGATCAGCGATCTGTCACAGGACAGTGATGTCCCACCCAGGGCCGTTTTTAGGGGGGACGGGGGGTGTGATCATCTGGGGTGCCACCCAAGCCAGGGGGCGCCTGCCCAGGGCCGCCATCAGGGCATGACAGCCCTTATTGCTGTATGGGGCCCGATGAACAGCAGTACAGACGGGGGCCCCGCAGATCAGGGGACCCGCTCCTGTGCTTACAGTCATCGGGCCCCAAGTGCTGCATGTCATGGGGCGCCAGGCGGGCCCCAAGTGTGCACTGCGGTCGCGGGTCAGGCCCCAAGTGTGCGCTGCAGCCGGGCCTGCACCTGCTGAAGTTGTGTGAGTCACAACAAACTGGGAATCACTCATAAAGGTCCGGTCGTCACTGGTATCCCACTGGTAGAAAATGAAACAAATCCAAAGTGGAAAAAAGAGCTGGGCTGAATAAACCGCGCTAAACAGAAAAAAAAAAACGCACCTTCGGCAGTCCATATAATAAAAACTTCTTTAATAAGCCTATGCGTTTTGTGGCAAAACCAGCCACTATGGGTGTTTCCACAGGACATGATGGGGCAGATTGCTGGACATGATGGGGGCAGAATGCTGGACATGATGGAGCAGAATGCAAGACATGATGGGGCAGAATGCAAGACATGGGGCAGAATGCAGACATGATGGGTCAGAATGCAAGACATGGGGCAGAATGCAAGACATGGGGGCAGAATGCAGACATGGGGGCAGAATGTGCCAGTAAGACAGGATGGGGCAGAATGTGACAGTGAGACACAGGAGGGGGCAGAATGTGAGACATGGGAGCAGAATGTGACAGTGAGACACAGGAGGGGGCAGAATGTGACAGTAATGACACAGGAGGGGGCAAAATGTGAGACATGGGGCGGAATGTGACAGTAAGACACAGGAGGGGGCAGAATGTGACAGTGAGACACAGGAGGGGGCAGAATGTGACAGTAAGACACAGGAGGGGGGCAGAATGCAACAGTGAGACACAGGAGGGGGCAGAATGTGACAGTAATGACACAGGAGGGGGCAGTGTTGTGAGTTCATTTTCCCCTTCACTGTCGATGTCTGATGAACTCCCTCTTCTGGTGAAGGAAGGTAGTGAGGCTGATTACCAAACACCTGATCCGGTAGATGATGACTGGGTAACAGGAAATTCTGACTGGATATAAGGCAGCCGACGCCCTTCTGAGTCGCTGGTGATTTCTCTGCTGGATTCTTGGAGACCAGTATGATTCCTGCTTCCCAAAGATAAGTTTTTGCTCTGCTAGTGAACTTATTAGTTTTGTTTTGTTTACCTTGTTTTTTGGAGTTCAGCCATCCCCGGTCGGGGGTGTGCTGAGTTCCATTTTTGTCTCTGATCAGTTTGTCTCTTTGCTCTGTCTTCAGAATTTACCTGAGTGCTGATATAGTCTTTTTGAAGTCCTAGCGACTTCAGGGCCTGTTTTTCCTATCAGGGACATTTTTTGGTAGGGTTTTTTGCAGATTGCAGACAGCAGCTTTTCTATCCTGTCCTTTTTAGTTGGCTTGGGCCCCATCCTTTGCTCAACCTATCTTTCTATCTGTGTTAGTGTTTTCATCTTGCTTCACCATCATTATATGTTGGGGGCTGCCTAATGCTTTGGGGTCTGCTCTGGGGCAGTTTAGATTTCCCCTTTCTTTCTTTAGGCCTATTTAGTTCTCTGGCTGTGATTGAGAGGTCAAGGGCATCATAGGAACCCCCCACGGCTACTGTTAGTTGTTGTGGATAGGATCAGGGGTCTGCAATCCGATAGCTACCAACCTCTCCGGCTTTCTGGACTTAGCTTGTATTTTTGTTTTCTCCTCCTTCGGTGACTCATTCATGACAGAATCACCAGCCATACCGCAGATCCTAGGGTACTCAATAGCAGGAAAGAATTGAAAAAAAAAAGAAAAAAGAGTTGTCAGAATTTTTTTTTTGTGTATATTTTTTCCTCTATGCCTCTGAGGCTGTAGGGGGAATTTTTTTTTTCTTTCTCAATGGAGATGAAGCACTTGTCTGATCGTGTGGAGCAGCTCACTGCTGAAGTGTGGGGAATTTCCGCCTATCTTGTTCATTCACATGCTGCTGAACCAAAGATCCCTACTCCTGATGTGTTTTTTGGGGATCGGTCTAAATTTTTGAATTTTAAGAATAATTGTAAATTATTTTTTGCCTTGAAGCCTAACTCGTTGGGGAGCTCCGCGCAGCAGGTTAAAATTGTCATCTCTTTGCTGCGCATTGATCAACAGGATTGGGCGTCTTCTTTGAAACCTGATGATCCTATTCTGAATAATGTGAATGCATTTTTTCAAGCCTTGGTGTTGTTGTATGATGAACCTAATGCTATTGATCAGGCTGAAAAGGCCCTGTTGGCATTGAGCCAGGGTCGGGATTCTGCAGAGTTGTACTGTCAAAAAATCCAAAAGTGGGCGGTCCTTACTACCTGGAATGATGGTGCCTTGGCAGCTCTCTTTCAGAAGGGTTTGTCAGAAACCGTAAAAGATACTATGGTGGGATTTCCTGTTCCCTCTGGTCTTGACGATTCTATGTCATTAGCCATTCAGGTTGATCGGCGTTTGCGTGAACGCAAAACCGCATGAGAGGTGTTGCCACCTGTTGAACAAATGTCTGAACCTATGCAATGTGATAGAGTTTTGTCTAGGGCGCAACATCAGGAGTTCAGAAGGCGTAACAAGCTGTGTTTCTTCTGTGGTGATGCCTCGCATATTATTTCTGTCTGCCCTAAATGAGAGAAAGGTTTTGCACACACATTTGCTGTGGGTGGTGTTCAACCTAAGTTTCTTCTGGCAATTACTCTGATCTGCTCCCTGTCCACATTTTCCGCTAAGGCTTTTGTGGATTTGGGAGCGGCTCTGAATCTGATGGACTTGGATTTTGCTAAACGTTGTGGATTTCCTATGACACCTCTGCGGACGCCTATCCCTTTGAGGGGTATTGATGCTACTCCTTTGGCGAAGAATAAACCTCAGTTTTGGACCCAGGTGGTAATGCGGGTCGCCCCAGACCATCAAGAGAATTGCAGATTTTTGGTGTTGCATAATTTGCATGATACCATTGTTCTGGGGTTTCCCTGGTTGCAAATCCATAATCCAGTTTTGGATTTGAAGTCTGTGTCTGTGGTGAGTTGGGGTAGTCGGTGTGCCCTTAGTGATGCTCCTGTTTTCTCCACCTCTCCCCAGTCGCATGATGTTCCTGACTATTTGGCTGATTATTATGATGTATTTAGTGAGAATGAGTCTGCGTCTTTGCCTCCTCATAGGAGTTATGACTGTGCAATTGAGCTGAGCCCTGGGTGTAAATTTCCCAAGGGTCGACTTTTCAATTTATCTGTACCCGAACACGAGGCTATGCGATCCTATATTAAGGAGTCGTTGGAGAAGGGTCATATTAGACCATCCTCTTCACCCTTAGGTGCTGGGGTTTTTTTCGTGGCTAAGAAAGATGGGTTATTAAGGCCTTGTATTGACTATCGTTCCCTCAACAAAATTACTGTTAAATATCAGTATCCGTTACCCCTGATTTCTGATAAATTCTCCAGAGTTAAAGGTGCTTGCTGGTTTACAAAGCTTGACCTCAGGGGAGCGTATAATCTTATTCGCATTAAGCATGGGGATGAATGGAAGATGCCGTTTAATACTCCGGAGGGACATTTTGAGTACCTGGTGATGCCTTTTGGGCTCACTAATGCCCCTTCTGTCTTCCAGTGCTTCATGAATGATATTTTCCGAAACTTGGTGGATAAATTTTTGATCATCTATCTGGATGATATTTTGATCTTTTCCAAGGATTGGGACTCTCATGTGGAACATGTTCGGACTGTGTTCCGGATTTTGAGGGAGAATTCCCTGTATGTCAAGGGATCGAAATGCCTTTTTGGTGTACAGAGGATTTAATTTTTGGGATTTATTTTGTCTCCGTCAACTATTGAAATGGACCCGGCCAAGGTGCAGGCCATTTATGATTGGGTTCAGCCCACTTCTTTGAAGGCCCTCCAGAAATTTTTGGGTTTTCCTAATTTTTATCGTAAATTTATAGCTAATTTTTCTGGTATTGCCAAACCATTGACTGATTTGACTAAGAAGGGTGCTGATGTGCTGAATTGGTCTCCGGAGGCTGTTTCTTCCTTTCAGGAGCTGAAGCGAAGGTTCACTTCTGCTCCGGTTTTGTGGCAACCCGATGTCTCACTCCCGTTTCAGGTAGAGGTGGACGCTTCTGAGATTGGTGCAGGAGCTGTTTTGTCCCAAAAAGATCCTGTAACATCTAAAATGAATCCCTGTGCTTTCTTTTCTCGAAAGTTCTCCCCATCCGAATGTAACTATGATGTGGGGAATTGGGAACTGTTAGCCATGAAATGGGCATTTGAGGAGTGGAGACATTGGTTGGAGGGAGCTAAACATCAAGTCGTGGTCCTTACTGACCACAAGAATTTGATTTACCTGGAGTCGGCCAAACGCTTGAATCCTAGACAGGGTAGGTGGGCCTTGTTTTTCACACGTTTTGATTTTGTGGTCTCTTTTCTTCCGGGCACTAAGAATGTCAAGGCAGACGCCCTCTCTAGGAGTTTCTTTGCTGATTCTCCTGTTGTGACCAAGCCTGCTACCATCTTAGGTGAGGGGGTAGTTCTTTCTGCCATCTCGCCCGATTTGAGACGTGCTCTGGAAGAGTTTCAGGAGGACAAACCTGAGCGTTGTCCCATTGGAAAATTGTATGTTCCTGACCAGTGGAGGAAGAGAGTGATGTCTGAAGTTCATTGCTCTGCATTGGCTGGTCATCCAGGTATTTTTGGTACTAGAGATTTGGTGAGTCGGTCTTTTTGGTGGCCTGCCTTGTCTCGTGATGTCAGGAATTTTGTGCAGTCCTGTGGGACTTGCTCTCGGTCTAAACCTTGTTCTCGCTCTAGTGGGTTGTTGATGCCTTTGCCGGTGCCCAGGAGGCCATGGACCCATATTTCAATGGATTTTATCTCTGATATGCCTGTCTCTCAGAGAATGACTGTTATTTGGGTGATTTGTGATAGATTCTCTAAGATGGTCCATCTTGTACCACTCCCTAAGTTGCCATCTTCCTCAGAGTTGGTGCCCTTGTTTTTGCATCAGGTGGTTCGCTTGCACGGGATTCCTGAGAACATTGTATCTGACAGAGGAGTTCAGTTTGTGTCTAGATTTTGGAGGACTTTCTGTTCCAAGCTGGGAATTCAGTTGTCCTTCTCCTCTGCGTTTCACCTTCAGACCAATGGGCAGTCGGAGAGAACAAACCAGACTTTGGAGTCGTATTTGAGATGTTTTATTTCTGCTGATCAGGATGATTGGGTTTCATTTTTGCCTTTGGCCGAATGTGCTTTAAATAATAGAGCTAGTTCTGCCACTTTGATGTCACCTTTTTTTTGTAACTTTGGGTTTCATCCTCGATTCTCTTCCGGGCAGGTGGAGCCTTCTGCCTGCCCAGGTGTTGACACTGTGGTGGAGAGAATGCACCAGATCTGGGACCAAGTGGTGGATAAGTTGTCTCTCTCCCAGGAAAAGGCCCAGCGGTTTTCCAACCGGCATAGGACCATTGGTCCCCAGTTTAAGGTGGGTGATATGGTTTGGTTGTCATCAAAGAATATCGCTATGAAGGTGGCTTCTCCAAAGTTTAAACCTAGATTTATTGGACCTTACAAGATTTTGGAGATTCTTAATCCAGTCTCTTTTCGATTGGCTCTTCCTGTTACATTTAAGATCCATAACGTGTTTCATAAGTCTCTGTTAAAAAGGTTTGTTGAGCCAGTAGTTCCTGTGGTGGCACCTCCTGACCCGGTATTGGTTGAAGGTAATGTGGAATATGAGATTGAGAAGATACTGGATTCTCGCCTGGCTAGACTGAGACTCCAAGTATTTGGTTAAATGGAAGGGTTATGGCCAGGAGGATAATTCTTGGGTCCCTGCATCCGATATTCATGCCGAAAGATTGGTTCGTGCCTTTCATCGGGCCCATCCTGATCGCCCTGATGGCGTGGATGAGGGTTCGGTGACCCCTCCTCAAGGGGGAGGTACTGTTGTGAGTTCACTTTCCCCTTCACCGTCGATGTCTGATGAACTCCCTCTTCTGGTGAAGGAAGGTAGAGAGGCTGATTACCAAACACCTGATCTGGTAGATGATGACTGGGTAACAGGAAATTCTGACTGGATATAAGGCAGCCGACGCCCTTCTGAGTCGCTGGTGATTTCTCTGCTGGATTCTTGGAGACCAGTCTGACTCCTGCTTCCCAAAGATAAGTTTTTGCTCTGCTAGTGAACTTATTAGTTTTGTTTTGTTTACCTTGTTTTTTTGGAGTTCAGCCATCCCCAGTCGGGGGTGTGCTGAGTTCCTTTTTTGTCTCTGATCAGTTTGTCTCTTTGCTCTGTCTTCAGAATTTACCTGAGTGCTGATATAGTCTTTTTGAAGTTCTAGCGACTTCAGGGCCTGTTTTTCCTATCAGACGGTTGGGACATTTTTTGGTAGGGTTTTTTGCGGATTGCAGACAGCAGCTTTTCTATCCTGTCCTTTTTAGTTAGCTTGGGCCCCATCCTTTGCTCAACCTATCTTTCTATCTGTGTTAGTGTTTTCATCTTGCTTCACCGTCATTATATGTTGGGGGCTGCCTATTACTTTGGGGTCTGCTCTGGGGCAGTTTAGATTTCCTCTTTCTTTCTTTAGGCCTATTTAGTTCTCCGGCTGTGATCGAGGGGTCTAGGGCATCGTAGGAACCCCCCACGGCTACTGTTAGTTGTTGTGGATAGGATCAGGGGTCTGCAATCCGATAGCTAACAACCTCTCTGGTTTTCTGGACTTAGCTTGTATTTTTGTTTTTCCTCCTTCGGTGACTCATTCATAACAGGGCAGAATGTGAGACACTGGGGCAGAATGGACATGGGGCAGAATGTGACAGTAAGACACAGGAGGGGGCAGAATGTGACAGTGAGACACAGGAGGGGGCAGAATGTGCCATAAGACACAAGAGGGGGCAGAATGTGACAGTGAGATGCAGGAGGGGGCAGAATGTGAGGCATGGGGGCAGAATGTGACACTAAGACACAGGAAGGGGCAGAATGTGACAGTGAAACGCAGGAGGGGGCAGAATGTGAGGCACGGGGACAGAATGTGACAGTAAGACACAGGAAGGGTCAGAATGTGAAAGTAGGACACAGGGCAGGGCAGAATGTGACAGTGAGACACAGGAGGGGCAGAATGTGACAGTGAGACACAGGAGGGGGCAGAATGTGACAGTAAGACACAGGAGGGGGCAGAATATGACAGTGAGACACAGGAGGGGGCAGAATGTGACAGTGATGCACAGGAGGGGCAGAATGTGAGGCACGGGGGCAGAATGTGATGGTAAGACACAGGAGGGGGCAGAATGTGAAAGTGAGACACAGGATGGGGCAGAATGTGAGACACAGGGGGCAGGATGCGAGACACATGGTGCAGGATCATGGGGCAGGATGGATACGATGTAGACGGGGCAGGAGCGGGAGATCATATGGGGGCAGAATGGATACTCATGAGGGCAGGATGAGAGAAAATATGGCTGAAGTCAGGAATGAGACACACAGGGGTCAGGATGGGGGATATTATTACCACAGGGGCTAATTAAGGGATATTATTACTGCAGTGATGCATTTATTTTATTTTTTTGAGGATACTGTGGTGCTTAGCCTGCTGTCTTTGTGTGTAATATCGGGGGGTGACGCGTCCGAGGATTGGATTGATGCAAAGGAAAGACACGTTTATCTAAGTTTATCTAAAGTATTCAGCATGTTAATGTTCGGGGGGGTGCTTTTTCGATGTTCGCCCTGTTGGCAAAATTCCCTAGAAACTGCCCTGGTCCCACCTGGGACAATGTAATAGCGTTAAAAAAAAAGAAAGTGTAAAAATAATTTTTTAAAAATCGCTAAATAAATTAGTAAAAAAAAAAATATTCCCTAATAAACAATAAATTCATTTTTTGAAAATAAAAAAAACAATAAAAGTACACATATTTGGTATCGCCGCGTCCATATCGACCCGCCCTATAAAACTGTCCCATTAGTTAACCCCTTTAGCGAACCCCTTAAAAAATGAAAATAAAAAACGAAGCAAAAAATAATGATTTATTATGATACCACCGAACAAAAAGTGCAATAATGCGCGATCAAAAAGACTCATATAAATATCCATAGTACCACTGAAAACGTCAGCTTGTCCCGCAAAAAACGAGCTGCAACTCAGCATCACCCGCAAAAAAACAAAAAAGTTATAGCTCACAGAATAAAGCGATTCAAAAATAATTATTTTTACGTAAAATAGTTTTCAATGCATAAAACCGACAAAACATAAAAAAGACCTAAATGAGGTATCGCTGTAACCGTACTGACCCAAAGAATAAAACCGCTTTATCAATTTTAACACATGCGGAACTGTGTAAACGCACCCCCCAAAAGAAATTCATGAAACGCTGGTTTTTGTTCATTCTGCGTCCCAAAAATCGAATAAAAAGCGATCAAAAAAGTCACATGCCCAAAAATGGTACCAATAAAAACGACAACTCATCCCGCAAAGAATAAGACCTCACATGACTCGGTGGGACAAAATACGGAAAAATTATAGCTCTCAATATGTGGTGATGCAAAAACTATTTTTACAATAAAAAGTGTCTTTTAGCGTGTGACAGCTGCCAAACATAAAAACCGCCATAAATAGTAACTCAAACCACCCGATATCACCAACTTAGATAAGGAAAAATAATAAAACTAAAAGAAAATGTATTTATTTCCATTTTCCCATTAGGGTTAGGGTTAGGGCTAGGGCTAGGGTTAGGGCTAGTGTTAGGGCTAGGGTTAGGGCTGAGATTAGGGTTAGGGGTGTGTTGGGGTTAGGGTTGGAGTTAGAATTGGGGGTTTCCACTGTTTGGGCACATCAGGTGCTCTCCAAATGCAACATGGCGTCTGATCTCAATTCCAGCCAATTCTGCGCTGAAAAAGTCAAATGCTGCTCCTTCCCTTCGAAGCTCTGCCATGCGCCCAAATAGTGTTTTACCCCCACATATAGGGTATCAGCATACTCAGGACAAATTGCAAAACAACTTTTGGGGTCCAATTTCTCCTGTTACCCTTAGGAAAATAAAAAATTGGGGCAAAAATATCATTTTTGTGGAAAAAAATTTATTTTCACGCCCAGGCGTTATAAACGTCTGTGAAGCACTTGGGGGTTCAAAGTGCTCACCACACATCTAGATAAGTTCCGTGGGGGGTCTAGTTTCCAAAATGGGGTCACTTGTGGGGAGTTTCAATAGTTTAGGTACATCAGGGGTTCTCTGTTGTGAGTTCATTTTCCCCTTCGTCACTGAGGTCTGGTGAACTCCCTATTCTGGTAAAGGAAGGTAATGAGCCTGATTATCAGGCACCTGAGTCTAATGATGATGACTGGCTGAGTGGAGTCACGGACTGGATATAAGGCTGCCGATGCCCTTCTGCCCTGCGGGTGATTTCTCTGTGGACTTCTAGGAAACCAGTCTGATTCCTGCTCCTCTAAAGCTAAGTTTTCTGCTTTGCCTTTTAGCATTTGTGTTTTGTTTTTGTTTGCCTTGCTTTTCTGGATTCTGCCATTCCCTGCTGGGGTGAGCTGATTCTCCTTTTGCCGGTTGCTCTGTCTTCAGAATATTCCTGAGTACTGACATAGTCTTTTTGAAGCCTAGCGTCTTCAGGACCTTTTTCACTGTCAGTCTGTTGGCTCTTATTTTCATAGGGTTTTTCACGGATTGCAGACAGCAGCCTTCCTATCCTTTCCTATCTAGTTAGCTTGGGCCCCATCTTTACTCAGTCTATCTTTCTGTCTGTGTTGTGTTCTTTCTTCTTGCTTCACCGGTCGTTATAAACTTTTGTGAACCACTGGGGGGTTTAAAATGCTCACCACACATCTAGATAAGTTCCTTAGGGGATCTAGTTTCCAAAATGGTGTCATTTGTGGGGGGTTTCTGCTGTTTTGGTACATCAGGGGCTTTCCAAACGCGACATGGTGCCCGATCTCAATTCCAGCCAATAACGTCAAATGGCGCTGCTTCCCTTCCGAGCTCTGCAATGCGCCCAAATAGTGGTTTACCCCCACATGTGGAGTATCAGCGCACTCAGGACAAATTGAACAATAACTTTTAGGGTCCTGTTACCCTTGGAAAAATAAGAATTGAGGGTGAAAAGATCATTTTTGTGGAAAAAATATGATTTTTTAATTGTACCGCTGCACGTTATAAACTTCTGTGAAGCCCTTGGGGGTTCAAAGTTCTCACCACAGATCTAGATAAGTTCCTTGGGGGGTCTAGTTTCCAAAATGGGGTCACTTGTTGGGGGTTTCCACTGTTTAGGTACATCAGGGGCTCTCCAAACGCGACATGGCGTCCGATCTGAATTCCAGCCAATTTTGCATTGAAAAAGTCAAACGGCGCTCCTTCCCTTCTGAGGTCGACCATGCGCCGAAACAGTGGTTCCCCCTCACATATCAGGTATCAGCGTACTCAGGACAAATTGCACAATAACTTTTGCAGTCCAATTTCTCCTGTTACCCTTGGTAAAATAAAAAAAATTGAACCTGAAGTATTTTTTTTGTAAAAAAAAAGTTAAATGTTCATTTTTTTTTAAATATTCAAAAAATTCTTGTGACGCACCTCAAGGGTTAATAAACTTCTTGAATGTGGTTTTGAGCACCTTAAGGGGTGCAGTTTTTAGAATGGTGTCACTTTTGGTAATTTTCTATCATATAGACCCCTCAAAGTGGCTTCAAATGTGATGTGGTCCGTAAAAATAAAATGGTGTTGCAAAAATGAGAAATCGCTGGTCAATTTTTAACTCTTATAACTTCCGAACAAAAAAATTTTGGTTCCAAAATTGTGCTGATGTAAAGTAAACATGTGGGAAATGTTATTTATTAAGTTTTTTGTGTGCCGTATCTCTGTGATTTAAGGGCATAAAAATTCAAAGTTGGAAAATTGCAAAATTTTTGCCAAATTTCCGTTTTTTTCACAAATAAATGCAAGTTATATGAATGAAATTTTACCACTATCATGAAGTACAATATGTTACGAGAAAACTATGTCAGAATCACCGGGATCCATGGAAGCGTTTCAGAGTTATTACCTCATAAAGGGACAGTGGTCAGAATTTTAAAAATTAGCCCGGTCATGAACGTGCAAACCACCCTTGGGGCTTAAGGGGTTAATAATTACCACAAACTTCCTTATAATAGTACAAACTCCCAGGTGCATTATGATAATAATAAAATATATGGTGAATTAACAAAATACTAACAAAACATTTAAATTTAAATTTTAGGAGCAAATCTGTACAAATACAGTGACATGAATCTGCATAACTAATACTATGTTAAATACTTGAAAGTCAAATTTATGTATGGGATAGCCAAGATAATTGTCTATAAAATGATGGTAGTCTCACATTTAAAGTAGTAGTGGATGATGAGGTACGGAGCCTGAAAGTAAAAAGCTCAAATATTGTTAGTTACCCTTTAGTTTGTCAGTGTAGTATTTTGGTCCCCCCACAGCCCTCCACATACAGTATAATGGTCCTTTCACACATTGATAGCCACCACTGCCCTCCAAAAAATATGATGATTACCCCACAGAGGATGATGGTCTCATCACAGTCCCCCACACAGTATGATGGTCTCCACAGCCCCCCCCAAATATGATGGTCCCACCACAGCACTTTACACATTATGATGGTCCTACCAAACAATATTATAGTTCCACCAAAGTATGATGGTCCACCACAGCATCATAGTGTCCACAGCTCCCCACAAAGTATGCTTTTTTCACCACAGACCCCTACATAGAATGATGGTCTCCATAGCACCTTACACAGTATTATGGTTCCTCCACATTGCCCCACACAGTATGATGGTCCCAAAACATATTATGATTGTCCCCCTGTCACGTGTATGACAGACAGTCTTCCTGGATCCATTGGTCAATGTGATTAACTCAAGCACCTTCTTTATTTTTGCATCTCTGTTATGGAGGGAGTGATATCCTTCTCCCTCTAGAACCCAACAGTAACCTCCACCTTCTACAGCTAATTGCACACTTTTGCTGAAGGTTTAAATGCATTCAGTTTCTGTAGCATGGTGCTGGTGTTAGCTCATTTTGCCTCTGTGTTGTTACAAGTAGTAGCAGTCGGTTAGTGTCTTCCCAGAGGACTCTTGGAGGATTGCTGGCGTGACATCTCGGTGGTCTACTCAAGCTAAGTGTATCGCCTCGTTCATCGTTCTGTCTTTAGTTGTAGTGGGGGCTGGTTTTTGCACACCCCATCCTCTCCATATCCAGGGTCTATCGCTTGGGTCAGGCAGGGATTAGGTTCTTGCTCAGTGATAGGTGCAAAACCTATTTAGGAACTTTTAGGGCAGACAGGTTGTTGTTAGGTCTGCCTAGGGGTTACCACATCCCCCTTCCCTAGTGTTTGGGCTTCCCTCTCCCTGTTGTGCATCTTACTTCCCCCTCACCCATTGTGACACTCCCTCAGCCCCAATACAGTATGATAGTCTCCTAACATCTCCAATTCAGTGTGATGGTCAACCTACAGTCTCCCACTTAAAATAATTATCTTCCACAGCACCAATAAAGTGCCTCCACAGCCTTCCACAAAGTATATTGGTGCCCCACAGCCCCCATACAGTATGATGGTCTCCCTCACAGTCTCAATTCAGTTTTATGGTCCACCAAAGCCCCCATATAGTATGAGAGTCTCCCTCACAGCCCCAATAAAATATGATAGGCCACTACAGCTCCCATATTAGTATGATAAACCCCTTTACAGCTCCAATACAATATGATGATCACCCTTGTAGCCCCTATACTGTATGATGGCCCACCACAGTATTATGGGCATCACATCTCACAAAAAAATTTAAAAACTTTACACTCACCTAATCTAGCCTCTGCATCTACCACAGAAGCTGCTTCCTTTTCTATCACATATTGAAGTGGATGCCAGTGGCATGATACAGTGATGTCATTGCGCTGCCAGTATCACCTACAGTTGTGGCCAAAAGTATTGACACCCCTGCAATTCTGTCAGATAATACTCAGTTTCTTCCTGAAAATGATTGCAAACACAAATTCTTTGGTATTATTATCTTCATTTAATTTGTCTTAAATGAAAAAACACAAAAAAAATTGTCCTAAAGCCAAATTGGATATAATTCCACACCAAACATAAAAAAAGAGGGTGGACAAAAGTATTGGCACTGTTCGAAAAATCATGTGATGCTTCCCTAATTTGTGTAATTAACAGTACCTGTAACTTACCTGTGGCACCTAACAGGTGTTGGCAATAACTAAATCACACTTGCAGCCAGTTGACATGGATTAAAGTTGACTCAACCTCTGTCCTGTGTCCTTGTGTGTACCACATTGAGCATGGAGAAAAGAAAGAAGACCAAAGAACTGTCTGAGGACTTGAGAAACCAAATTGTGAGGAAGCATGAGCAATCTCAAGGCTACAAGTCCATCTCCAAAGACCTGAATGTTCCTGTGTCTACCGTGCGCAGTGTCATCAAGAAGTTTAAAGCCCATGGCACTGTGGCTAACCTCCCTTGATGTGGACGGAAAAGAAAAATTGACAAGAGATTTCAACGCCAGATTGTGCGGATGTTGGATAAAGAACCTCCACTAACATCCAAAAAAGTTCAAGCTGCAAGCTGCCCTGCAGTCTGAGGGTACAACAGTGTCAACCCGTACTATCCGTCGGCGTCTGAATGAAAAGGTACTGTATGGTAGGAGACCCAGGAAGACCCCACTTCTTACCCCGAGACATAAAAAAGCCAGGCTGGAGTTTGCCAAAACTTACCTGAAAAAGCCTAAAACGTTTTGGAAGAATGTTCTCTGGTCAGATGAGACAAAAGTAGAGCTTTTTGGGCAAAGGCATCAACATAGAGTTTACAGGAGAAAAAAAGAGGCATTCAAAGAAAAGAACACGGTCCCTACAGTCAAACATGGCGGAGGTTCCCTGATGTTTTGGGGTTGCTTTGCTGCCTCTGGCACTGGACTGCTTGACCATGTGCATGGCATTATGAAGTCTGAAGACTACCAACAAATTTTGCAGCATAATGTAGGGTCAAGTGTGAGAAAGCTGGGTCTCCCTCAGAGGTCACGGGTCTTCCAGCAGGACAAAGACCCAAAACACACTTCAAAAAGCACTAGAAAATGGTTTGAGAGAAAGCACTGGAGACTTCTAAGGTGGCCAGCAATGAGTCCAGACCTGAATCCCATAGAACACCTGTGGAGAGATCTAAAAATGGCAGTTTGGAGAAGGCACCCTTCAAATATCAGGGACCTGGAACAGTTTGCCAAAGAAGAATGGTCTAAAATTCCAGCAGAGCATTGTAAGAAACTCACTGATGGTTACCGGAAGCGGTTGGTCGCAGTTATTTTGGCTAAAGGTTGTGCAACCAAGTATTAGGCTGAGGGTGCCAATACTTTTGTCTTGCCTCTTTTTTGGAGTTTTGTGTGAAATGATCAATGTTATGCTTTTTGCTTCATTCTCTTTTGTGTATTTTCATTTAAGACAAATTAAATGAAGATAATAATACCAAAGAATTTGTGTTTGCAATCATTTTCAGGAAGAAACTGAGTATTATCTGACAGAATTGCAGGGGTGTCAATACTTTTGGCCACAACTGTACGTGGTGCCGGCCTCCAGCAGGACACTTGTTAAAAGGATCTTGCGAGAGTACATTTCGGAGCATGGAGCCGAAGTTCCGTGCTCAGCCACAGATGTTAACAGTACCTGCATCCTGAGGATGCCAATTACCATTAACCCCTTTCTGCCATTAGACGTACTATCCCATCCATGTGCCCTGGGACTTAATCCCCAAGGACGGGATAGTACGTGCGATCAGCGGCGCACACGTGGTGAGCGCCGCTGATCGCGGCCGGGTGTCAGCTGATTATCACAGCTGACACCCGGCACAATGTGTCAGGGGCAGTCATGGACCGCCCCCGACACGTTAACCCCTTGTACACCACAATCAAACACGATCGCGGTGCACCGGGGGTTAAAGGGAAGCATCGACAGGGAGGGGGCTCCCTCCGTTCTTCCCTGAGCCCCCCCACCGCAGCGCAATGTGCAGCGCTGCTGCGGGGGACTCCTTCTCTATAGGCCCCCGGATCCAAGATGGTGACGGGGGCCTTCGGGGCCTGTAGGGAGCTGACTTCCTCACTGCCTGCAAAGAGCAGGCATGAAGAAGTCTGCAGAACTGTCACAGGACAGTGATGTCCCACCTGGGACTATGTAATAAAGTAAAAAAAAAAAAAAGTGTAAAAATAATTTAAAAAAAAATCGCTAAATAAATTAGTAAAAAAAAAAAAAATATTCCCCAATAAATTCATTTTTTGAAAAAAAAAAAACAAAACAATAAAAGTACACATATTTGGTATCGCCATGTCCGTAGCGACCCGCCCTATAAAACTGTCCCATTAGTTAACCCCTTTAGCAAACCCCTTAACCCCTTACCTACAATTGACGTAATATTCCGTCCATGTGACCATGGACCTAATTACCATGGACGGAATATTACGTCATCGCGATCAGCGGCGCCCACGTGGTGAGCGCCGCTGATCGCGGCCGAGTGTCAGCTAATTATCATAGCTGACACCCGGCACAATGTGTCAGGGGCGGTCACGGACCGCCCCCGACACGTTAACCCCTTGCACACCGCGATCAAACACGATCGCGGTGTACCGGGGGTTAAAGGGAAGCATCGGCAGGGAGGGGGCTCCCTCCGTGCTTCCCTGAGCCCCCCACGGCAGCTCAATGTGCAGCGCTGCTGCGGGGGGCTCCTTTCCTGCAGATCCCTGGATCCAATATGGCGACAGGGACCTCCGGGGGCCTGCAGGAAGCTGGCTTCCTCAGTGCATGCAAAGCGCAGGCATGAGGAAGCCTGTGCAGTGCCTGTGACAGATCGCTGATCTGTCACAGTGATCTGTGATGTGACAGATCAGCGATCTGTCACAGGACAGTTATGTCCCCCCTGGGACATTGTAATAAAGTTAAAAAAAATTTAAAAAAAAGTGTAAAAATAATTTTAAAAAAATCGCTAAATAAATTAAAAAAAAAAAAAATATTCCCCAATAAATTCATTTTTTGGAAATAAAAAAAAAAAAACAATAAAAGTACACATATTTGGTATCGCCGCGTCCGTAACGACCCGCCCTATAAAACTGTCCCAATAGTTAACCCCTTAAGTGAACCCCTTAAAAAATAAAAATAAAAAACAAAGCAAAAAATAATGATTTATTATCCTACCGCCGAACAAAAAGTGCAATAACGCACGATCAAAAAGACGCATATAAATATCCATGGTACCGCTGAAAACGTCATCTTGTCCCGCAAAAAACGAGCAGCCATACAGCATCATCCGAAAAAAATAAAAAAGTTATAGCTCGCAGAATAAAGTGATGCAAAAATAATTATTTTTTATATAAAATTGTTTTCATTGCAAAAAACCGACAAAACATAAAAAAACGGCCTAAATGAGATATCGCTGTAGCCGTACTGACCCGAAGAATAAAACCGCTTTATCAATTTTATTGCAAGCGGAACGGTGTAAATGCACCCCCCCAAAAGAAGTTCATGAAACGCTGGTTTTTGTTCATTCTGCATCCCAAAAATCGGAATAAAAAGCGATCAAAAAATGTCACGTGCCCGAAAATGGTATCAATAAAAACGTCAACTCGTCCCATAAAGTATAAGACCTCACATGACTCAGTGGGTCAAAATATGGAAAAATTATAGCTCTCAGTATGTGGTGATGCAAAAACTATTTTTACAATAAAAAGCGTCTTTTAGCGTGCGACAGCCGCCAAACATAAAAACCGCCATAAATAGTAAATCAAACCCCCCGTTTTCACCCCCTTAGTTAGGGAAAAATAATAAAGCAAAAAAAGTATTTATTTCCATTTTCCCATTAGGGTTAGGGCTAGGGTTAAGGTTAGGGCTAGGGCTAGGGTTAGGGCTAGGGTTAGGGCTAGGGATAGGGCTAGGGATAGGGCTCAGATTAGGGTTAGGGGTGTGTTGGGGTTAGGGTTGGAGTTATAATTGGGGGGTTTCAACTGTTTGGGCACATCAGGTACTCTCCAAATGCAACATGGCGTCTGATCTCAATTCCAGCCAATTCTGCGCTGAAAAAGTCAAATGGTGTTCCTTCCCTTCCAAGCTCTGCCGTGCACCCAAACAGTGTTTAACCCCCACATATAGGGTATCAGCATACTCAGGACAAATTGCAAAACAACTTTTAGGGTCCAATTTCTCCTGTTACCCTTAGGAAAATAAAAAATTGGGGGCAAAAATATCATGTTTGTGGAAAAAAATTATTTTTTTATTTTCACTCCCAGGCGTTATAAACTTCTGTGAAGCACTTGGGGTTCAAAGTGCTCACCACACATCTAGATAAGTTCCGTAGGGGGTCTAGTTTCCAAAATGGGGTCACTTGTGGAGAGTTTCAATAGTTTATGTACATCAGGGGCTCTCCAAACGCTCATGACACCCGCAGACCAATCCATCAAAGTCTGCATTCCAAAATGTCACTACTTTCCTTCCGAGCCCCGACGTGTGCCCATACAGTAGTTTTCTCCCACATATGAGGTATCAGCATACTCAGGACAAATTGGACAACAACTTTTGGGATCCAATTTCTCCTGTTACCCTTGGAAAAATAAAAAAATTGGAGACTAATTGATCATGTTTGTGGAAAAAATACGATTTTTTTATTTTCATGCCTGGGCATTAAAACTTCTGTGAAGCCCTTTGGGGTTCAAAGTGCCCACCACACATCTAGATAAGTTCATTAGGGGGTCTAGTTTCCAAAATGGGGTCATTTGTGGGGGGTTTAGACTGTTTAGGTACATTAGGGGCTCTCCAAAGGCAACATGACACCCGCAGACCATTCCATCAAAGTCTGCATTCCAAAACGTCACTACTTCCCTTCCGAGCCCCGACGTGTGCCCATACAGTAGTTTTCTCCCACATATGAGGTGTCAGCGTACTCAGGACAAATTGGACAACAACTTTTGGGGTCCAATTTCTCCTGTTACCCTTGGGAAAATAAAAAAAATGGGGACTAAATGATGATGTTTGTTGAAAAAATACGATATTTTTATTTTCACGCCCGGGTATTATAAACTTCTGTGAAGCACTGGGGGGGTTCAAAGTGCTCACCACACATCTAGATAAGTTCCTTAGGGGGTCTAGTTTCCAAAATGGGGTCAGTTGTGGGGGTTTCCACTGTGTAGGTACATCAGGGGCTCTCCAAAAGCAACATGACACCCGCAGACCATTCCATCAAAGTCTGCATTCCAAAACGTCACTACTTCCCTTCCGAGCCCCGTCGTGTGCCCATACAGAAGTTTTCTCCCACATATGAGGTATCAGCGTACTCAGGACAAATTGGACAATAACTTTTGGGGTCCAGTTTCTCCTTGTACCCTTGGGAAAGTGAAAAAATTGGTGACTAAATGATCATGTTTGTGGAAAAAATACAATTTTTTTATTTTCACGCCCAGGTGTTATAAACTTCTGTGAAGCACTGGGGGGTTCAAAGTGCTCACCACACATCTAGATAAGTTCCTTAGGGGGTCTAGTTTCCAAAATGGTGTAATTTGTGGGTGGTTTCTACTGTTTTGGTACATCAAGGGCTTTCCAAACGCGCCATGGTGTCCGATCTCAATTCCAGCCAAAAACGTCAAATGGCGCTGCTTCCCTTCCGAGCTCTGCCATGCGCCCAAATAGTGGCTTACCCCCACATGTGGTGCATCAGCGCACTCAGGACAAATTGCACAATATCTTTTAGGGTCCTGTTACCCTTGGAAAAATAAGAATTGAGGGTGAAAAGATCATTTTTGTGGAAAAAATATGATTTTTTAATTGTACGGCTGTATGTTATAAACTTCTGTGAAGCCCTTGGGGGTTCAAAGTTCTCACCACACATCTAGATAAGTTCCTTGGGGGGTCTAGTTTCCAAAATGGTGTCATTTGTGGGGGGTTTCCACTGTTTTGGTACATCAGGGGTTTTCCAATCGCAACATGGTGTCCGATCTCAATTCCAGTCAAAAACGTCAAATGGCGCTGCTTCCCTTCCGAGCTCTGCCATGCGCCCAAATAGTCATTTACACCCACATGTGGGGTATCAGCGTACTCAGGACAAATTGCACAAAAACTTTTATGGACCTGTTACCCTTGGAAAAATAAAAATTGGGGGTGAAAAGATCATTTTTGAGGAAAAATATGATTTTTTAATTGTACCGCTGTAAGTTATAAACTTCTGTGAAGCCCTTGTGGGTTCAAAGTTCTCACCACATATCTAGATAAGTTCCTTGGGGGGTCTAGTTTCCAAAATGGGGTCACTTGGGGGGGGTTCCACTGTTTAGGTACATCAGGGGCTCTCCAAACGCGACATGGCGTCCGATCTGAATTCCAGCCAATTTTGCATTGAAAAAGTAAAACGGCGCTCCTTCCCTTCTGAGCTCTGCCATGCACCGAAACAGTGGTTCCCCCTCACATATCAGGTATCAGCGTACTCTGGACAAATTGCACAATAACTTTTGCAGTCCAGTTTCTCCTGTTACCCTTGGTAAAATAAAAAAAATTGAACCTGAATTATTTTTTTAGTGAAAAAAAGTTAAATGTTCATTTTTTTTTAAATATTCAAAAAATTCCTGTGACGCACCTAAAGGGTTAATAAACTTCTTGAATGTGGTTTTGAGCACCTTAAGGGGTGCAGTTTTTAGAATGGTGTCACTTTTGGGTATTTTCTATCATATAGACCCCTCAAAGTGGCTTCAAATGTGATGTGGTCCGTAAAAATAAAATGGTGTTGCAAAAATGAGAAATCGCTGGTCAATTTTTAACCCTTATAACTTCCTAACAAAAAAAATTTTGGTTTCAAAATTGTGCTGATGTAAATTAAACATGTGGGAAATGTTACTTATCAAGTTTTTTGTGTGCCGTATCTCTGTGATTTAAGGGCATAAAAATTCAAAGTTGGAAAATTGTGAAATTTTCAAAATTTTCGCCAAATTTCCATTTTTTTCACAAATAAACGCAAGTTATTTGAATTAAATTTTACCACTATCATGAAGTACAATATGTCACGAGAAAACAATGTCAGAATCACCGGGATCCATCTAAGCGTTTCAGAGTTATTACCTCATAAAGGGACAATGGTCAGAATTGTAAAAATTGGCCTGGTCATTAACGTGCAAACCACTCTTGGGGCTTAAGGGGTTAACAGTTGCCTATGGCCAGAACAACCCATCTAGGATTTGCCAGAATTGCCAGATGGCCAGTCCGAACATGGCTTCTTCCATATGCACTGCATGTTTATAAATAGCTGCAAACATTAAACAACATAATTTTTGGAACTTATTTTATTTTAAAAAGCCTAAAAAGTCCAAAATGCTGCTGATAACCACCAGTTACCATCCGTTTGCCTACAGCCATATGTGTTGTTATGACTTTGACATTACTAAGACTATGTGGGAATAATTGTCAAAGCTAGCAATTTCGAATTCCAAAACATTCATTCACCTCTAGTAGTTGAAGGGTATCTGTCTAGAGATAAGCGAATTTGTTCGGATTCGGTTCCGAATATGATCAGAATCGAATGTTGTTTTTGCAATATACGGCGAACACAGCCAAGCATCATTAGAGTCAATGTGAGGAGAAATTACCGAATATGTTTGGAACCGATCATAAGACATACATTCAGCACGAATATTGTTTGAATAGGGCTTGAATATGTCAAAATCCAAACAAATTCGCTCATCTCTACCTGTGACATCTCCAAGCACTATTCACCTGCAGGTATAAAGCTACCCTGATGGTTAATAGTATTCTAAGGCTGTATGGCTGCTTTAAAGGGAAGGTGCCATCCAAAAATTTTTTTTTCAGCAATTGAAAAAATGTGAAGAATTAATGTTTCATTTTCTTAAAAAATATTATCATGTTTTTAATTTTGTAAAATATGAAAAATAATTTTAAAAAGT